>NC_041395.2:50444939-50755098 GCF_900747795.2 Erpetoichthys calabaricus | reverse complement strand
TTCCAGCAGCACTGGGTGCAAGGCAGTGGCAGACCTACATTTTTTGGGCCCTGAAGCTTGAACTGTTATGGGGGCCCCTTTGTGGGTAGCCACAGTTATCTTCTTCAGTGGGGTGGTTCCACAGTTTAAAATAAAATAAATACTACATCTAAGATTCTGATTACAATTTGTGTACTGGATTATCTCACATGTCAAAGTCAAACGTGTGGAGTGGTGGCTGTTTGCTTAAAGATCTGAGCTGGTATCTGGAAAGTTGTTGGTTCAAATCCTGTTATTGCCAGAAGAGTTCCTACTCTGTTGGGCCCTTGAACAAAGCCCTTAACCTGAAAATTGCTCCCAAAAGTCATACGAAAGGACAATTTCCCCTTGATGATTAACAAAGTATATCGAACAAAAAGAAAAAAAATTCCAATGCTTTATTGTTTTTGAGTTATGAGGGGATGAAAATTAAAGTCACTTCTGGGGCCCCTATGGGATTAGGGTCCCTGAAGCTTAAGCATCATTAATTTCATAGTAGATCTGACCCTGGTGTAAGGCAAGAAGCATGTGTAATGGGTCTTTTGCAGGGCTCAGGCACACAGCCAAGCACAAAATAAGGGCGGAGTGGTGGCTCTGAGGCTAAGGATCTGCGCTGGCATCCCAAGGGTTGCCGGTTCGAATCCCCGTCACTCTGCTGGGCCCATGAGCAAGGCCCTTAACCTGTAATTGCTCCAGGGGCGCTGTACAATGGCTGACCCTGCACTCTGACCCCAAGAGGTATGCGAAAACTAACAAATTCCTAATACAAGAAATTGTATAAGGCAAAATAAAGAACAAAAAAAAAAAAAGAGTGTGCCGTGTGCATTCTGGGAACAGAAACCTATAAACAAAATGTCAGTTCGACCTAAACATGTTTATAGAACACCAGAAAATGGTCACAGGTGTCATGTTTATTTTCAGATTCCCTGTGACCGATGAAGACGTTTAACTCAATTTTGCACAGTTTTAATTACATTGGAGTGTTTTGCCAAAGAACTCCAGAAGATTACTTCCTCATGTAAACCCTGATTCTACCTAACCAGGTCTTTCACCTTAACCTGGTTATGCAGTATGTGTGCATGTAAATATACAAAATGAGAACACATAAACTCCACACTGACAGTAAGCCAATCAAAAATGGGTCCTAGGTCCTGGTAGCTGAGAAACAGCAGCACTTACTGTCCATTGTGCCCCCATAATGTGTTAACTATTGCAGAATCCCACCAAGGCTGGGAAAGCTGAGTTAGTTAATATGCAAGTTTATTACATTTGCCTCAGCATGCTTTCCTTCAAATCAAGTCCACCATACATCTAACTACATCTCCAGTGAGGTGACACTTTAATAAAGCTACCCCTGGACACATTACCAGCACCCACAACCCTGACGTAAAGCTTAAAAGAGCCAAGTTGGCATGTGCACCTGGCATTGAATAACCCAGCACCTGTCCAGAAAGACTGCAAAGATGAATTTGTTGATGTGAAAGCTTCATGAAGCCAAATTGGCATGTGCTGCCGTCATCTTGAAGCCAGTAACCCTTGAAGGCGCCAAACAGGTGAATTAACTTCTGTAAAGATGTAGTGCAGCCAACCTGGCAGACATTGCCTTGAAGTGGAAACCAATAACCCTCTGTGGACCCGAACAGGTGAAATCCTGCCACCCAGGGATTCCACTAATAGTTTCCATTTGCTCGTCTTTATACTTGAAGACGCTGTTGGGTCTGCCTTGTTTCTTACTTTTTCCTATCCTGCCAGGCAAACAGAATCAGATGTCTTGAAAAAACTCTTCAGATACAATCGGCTCTGCGTAGAGATGGTTTCTGTCCAACGGAATTTTTATTTTTAACTTTGCTTGGGCCAGGTGCCATGTTTTTTTCCTGCGAGAGTTCAGTTATTTAAGTAGGAATTTTGTTCATCAGTTCTATAAAAAAATCCATAAAATAAATGAGCATCCAAACATGACTGAACCTCCGAGGAATTTATTTTCCAACCAATGCTGGGGTGGGGGGGTTCAAAGGGAGAAAAAAAGAAAACAAAACGTTTATACTCAGTCAGCATTCATTAATCTTCTTAAGATTGTGGCAAGGGGCAGACGATTACCCACCCATGTACCCAAAGACACCCTGTTGGACCACTGCTCTAAATAAAGCGATAAATGCTGGCATTCAAAGACCTGCATGGCCCAGAATGAGCGCGTGTGCCTCATGCCATCCAGAGTGTGTTCCTGCCTTGATCCCGATGTGAATACGACAGGTTGTAGACTCATTTGGTTTATGGAATGGAGAGATGGAGGAATGCAGAACAAGGGAGACGGATAAACTCACAGGACACCCACATCTTCTTTTCTTGCTGATAATAGGCCATTCATTGCACAAACCCTGCACAATTGTTCCTGCAGTTCATCATTGGAATTAGAACACACAGTAGTAAAGCTGCTTTTGTTTTAATTTTTGTCTTTATCTCCAGATGCACGCCATGCATGGACCTGCATTCCCTTACCTGTCACTGGAGAAGTCAGCGTCCTCCGACTAAACTCTCCTTTTCTATAGCAGTGCTGCGCTCTTCTTATATCAAACTGGAATGTAAACATCCCCAAATTCAGACATAATACTGCCCTCGGGAAGAATACTACAGCTGTTAAGCATTTCTTGCGTTTATTTAACTGAACTAATTTTAAAGGGTACAGAAATAAACAGTCGCTTGCCCCTTTTGCAAGACCTTCACAACTCGGAAGGCAAATAAAGAGACGGAGCATAAGGATGACTCTGGGAAGAAATTTGATTGTACAAAATATTAAAGGTTAGCCCATATCAGCAAAATAATATTTGATCGATTTGGGGCACTTTATAATGTCATTTCCTCGTTAACTTTGACTTTAGGTGTCATACAACCTGAAAGATACTGTCTTTGTCTTTTTTTACTGTAGCTGACTGGCTACACTAATGAATGAAGGTGCTTTTCCCATTTCTTTTGAACCAGATTATCTACTCAAAGTACTTTAGAACATTAGATTTTGACAAGAAGAAGCCATCCAGGCCAACAATCTTGCCCATCATATTCTCCTAAATTCTCCATAATAACATCAAGTTGAAATTTGATAGTCCCTAAAGTCCTACTCTCTATCGCACTACCAGGTCATTTATTCCATGTGTATCTGTGTGATGAAAAGCTTTCTAACATTTATGTATTATTGCTGAAAGAGTTAAATTTAAAAGTAACAGACGATATCCAGCATACTAATCCCCCTTCATAAATTTAAAACACCTTTTTAATCTCTGTTTGTTTAAACTGAAAACAAAGATCCTCCTCATAGCTCATACCTCTCAGTCACGCTCCTCTGGACAGTTCTCCCGGTGAGGCCTCAATAGTGCATTACATAGTGTCACAGAAGGGACGCCTCTTCGCTGAGAGGACCTGGGGCAGCAAGTGTAAGCACAATATTACCTACCCTGGGACGCTAGATGGCAGCCCCCATGGGTTGCAGTGGTGCCTTGGAGTCCCGCAGGACTTCACAGGAGATGGAGTTGTCTATAGCCCTGTTGACACTGCAAGGGGGCGCTGCAGCTGCTCCTGAGCCTGAATGGGTGATCCTTTCACCACACCTGGAAGTGCTGTCGGAAGTAGGTCATCAAGCACTTGAAGCACTTCCGGGTAACAAGTAAAAGGAGCCAGCAGACAGTACTTGGTGGCCAGAGTCGGGAGGAGGACAGGCGGCATGAAGGGACTGTGTGTTGGTGTTTTGCCCTGTGCATTGTGCTGTGGGAAGCAATTATGAAAGGCTCCCTGTTTGCAAATAAACTGTGTTTTGTGTGGCAAATTGATGTCAAGCCTGTCTGTGTCCAGGTTGGCTTCTAAGTAGCTTAAGCATAACCTCCCTTGATTTGTACTCGGTACACCATGCTATTTAACCTTACATGCTATTAGCCTTCTTGGTTGGTTCTGCACACCTTCTTGATGCAGATAGTTATGTCCAGTATGACTCCTAAATCCTTCTCATAAAGTGTACTTTCAAGTTACAAATCCTACAGCACCTTTTCTATCCAATCACTCTTTTAAATAATGGGTTAGTAGTGATGAGCGAAACGGTTTGTGCAAAACTGAATTCACAGTGAAATGCACCACTTCACAATAAACTGTCTAATAAAAGGATAAGCATCAGTGTATCTGTGTGTCCATCCAGTTGCTGTCATCCTTTAAAATTCATAGTATATTTCTAGTGTTTTTTGATATGCTGCTAGGTTATGACCTTATGTGTGTGCATGTAAACGCACTGACTCACACTTTTCCGTCAACTGTGGAGCTTAGCACTATATAAAAATTGTTTTTGTTTATCAGTCATTTTATGCCGTATATTGCATTAACAATTCAAGTCTCCAGTTTCTTCCCATATCTCCAAGACATGCTAGATTTACTTGGCCCCATACAAGTGAGCCTGAGAATAGTGTGTGTGCCCCATGATGGAATGGTAACACGTCTAGAGTTGTTTCCTGTCTGGTATCCAGTGATGCTAGAATAGCTTCAGATCCCCACAGCTCTGAACCAGAAGATGAGTGAATGAATGAGTTTTGGCTTCCCAATAAACATGTAGATGTGTTCCAGTGTGCTCCAATAGTAGGGCTAGTTCATGTGTCATTGGCACTGCGGCATGGTGAGCTGAAGCAACAAATTAGACAGTTTAGCTCCAGTCTGAGGATCACCATGGTTTCCTTAACCTGATTGTACACCAATCTATATATATATATATATATATATATATATATATATATTTGCAGTTGGAGATCCACGAAGGGAGAAAAAACGAATCACGTATCATAAAATAGTTTTATTCCTGAGCTTTCAACCCCTATCAGGGGTCTTCATCAGAGGATAATGCTTAGACTTACAAGAATCAAAGGCAATATAAAGCAACACATTCAGTATGGGGTGGTGGCGGTGACTAAGCCAGTATGATCAAGGGGGAGGGAGGGTTTGTTTATATGTCCTTCTTAAGTTGGCATATGCTGGGTTTATGTCCAAGTGTCTGTTGATGGCGTTTTCATCTGATAGCCAAGACTCGGCCAACTCTCTGGCGTTTTTTGTACTGGCCTTAAATTTTACTTTTACGTTGTCCCAGTTGAATGTGTGTCCTGTCGATTTAGTATGTGCATATATCAAAGATAGTGCGTCCTTTCTTCTGACGGCGTTGCGATGTTCCTGTACACGTGTTGAGATTTTTTTTGACGTTTGTCCTATGTATACAGCTGAGCAAGAATTGCATGGAATACTATAAACTGCGTTTCGTGTTTTGGCTGTCGATTTCTTGTTTTTAGCATTAAACAGGACCATGCGCAGATTGTTCGTGGGTTTATGTGCTATTCTGATGCGTGCCGTGCCTTTTGATACATTATGGTGATACGGGAGTGAATGCCAGGTGGGGTGGGGGTTCTGATTTACGTCGATTGTATGCTGATTCCTTTGGTGTCTGCTGTGTAGACTCTGATTAATGAATGATTTTGAGTATCCGTTCGAGGTGAAAAGTTGAAACAGATAGCGTCTCTCATTAATTTTTGTTTCCTTGGTATTACAATGCGTGTGGACTCGTTTAAATAGGGTTTTCACGCAGCTCCGTTTATGAGATACTGGGTGGTTGCTGGCGTAGTGTAGGATCTTGTCTGCGTAGCATTGTTTGCGGTAAACACTTGTGGTCAGGGTGGCGTCACTATTTCTTTTGATGTAAATGTCCAGGAAGTTGATGTGTCGATTAACTTCTTTTTCCATTGTGAACTGGATTGCAGGGAATACTGTGTTAATATGATTGTAGAACTCATTCAGCTGGTTCTTTCTTAATATGACGAATGTGTCGTCTACATAGCGTATCCAAATTTTGGATGTAATCTGGGATAAAGCTATGTTTTCAAATCGTTGCATATATATATTGTGGCGGACGGCCGGGTCCCATGACTGGCTGGGATGCCCCTTCAACATATGTTCCGAGGGAGCAATCATGTTGCCACTCAATACCTCCCCAGGGACTCTTGGTGGCAGCTTCCCTGGCTGACGATGGTGCCTCAGTTTCCCACAGGGCTCCACGGGAGATGGACTCTTCCACAGTCCTGTGGGGATCTGGGGTGGCCGCCAGGGAGAGCTGCATGGGTCTCGGAGCCCTGCTGGACAAATCTTCAGCCTCACCCAGAAGTGCAATTGGAACCAGGTGGTCAAGCACCTGGAACACTTCCTGGTGGACTATAAAAAGGGCCCGCCACCACCACTCAGCGGCCAGAATCGGGAGGAAGAGGACAAGGTTGCCAGGGAGGAGTGGTGTGGGAAGAGAAAGTGTTACTTTGATTGCTTAGTGTACAGTGCTTGGGACTGTGTTGTGGCTGGAGGGATTATGGGGAAGACGTGCCCTCCAGCTGAAGAGCAATAAATAGTTAATTTGATTTTACCCATGCCTCACGTGTGAACCTGTGTCGGGTTGGGCGCAATATAGTGCCATAACTTACAATATATATATATCCCAACAGGACTGTATCAGACTCAATCTCCCATGAAACCCTGCGGGAGTAAGAGGTACGGCTGGCACCCAGGGGGGGTTGCCATCTAGTGTTTCGGGGGGGGGGGGGGAGGGGGGTAGTGTTCTGTCCACACTGACTCCCCTGGTCCTTCCATAGCAGAGGTGTATATATAATGTTTAGAATTGTCTGTCTGTTATGCAAACACTCACAAATCACTGGGCCTTGAACCTTGATCTTGGTCTTAATTGAGAGCTTATGATGTGATACCTGTTAAACAACCCATGAATTGGAGGTGCAGGCTACCTCACCTATGTAATTGGGCTTCAGGTCCCCCTTAAAGACAGCAGCAATACAACTGGTGTATCCTGGCTGACAGGAAAAGAACAGCAGCATGAGCATGTGACATTGCTGACAGGAAAACAACCGGGATGACATCTGCTGACAGTGAAGCACATTGCACTACTAATCATTTTCAGCGCAAACACACATTATACACTCAGAGCACAACAGAAAGTCACAGATGACCAAAAAAATGGAAGTGTGGACTTACTCTGCCATGTTATTTGGCTTTGGGTCCTTCTCACAGCAAGCTGCAGCCTGGCCACTTGACAACACTGACAAGAAAATAACAATGGAATGAGCATGCGGTATTGCTGACTTGAGGAGAACTGTGGTGACATCTGAAGACAGTGAAGCACATTGCACAGACCCCCTGACTGGTTTCATTGCTAACACAAATCATATACTCCAAGTGCAAAAAACAGTTATAGACACAGTTAGGTCATGACAAAGATGGCGGCACCCTTGGTGGAATGATCCTGAAATGTTTTGTGAGCGTCACATGAACTACCTTTCTTCGAGGACCTCGTCTCCAAGCGCTTCCTAGTTGTACAAAAAATGTAAGCACTTGTACTCCATCTCTGTTGTGTGTATTGCTTTGGAAAGAGGCATCATCCAAATATGGAGTGTCCAACACCCAGCTTTCTTAAATGAAGTTGTGTTTCAGGTAGGAGGTGTGTCAAAAGTATCAGTTAAATGTACAATAATAGTAACATGACATTTTCCAACCAAGCCACCTGACGTCTGTTGCACCTGCTCAACTCATTGAAGTTAGTGAAAGTGCTGATACACGCTGGTGGGCTCCATCGTTAGCTGCTGCACACTTCTTCTGCCCATGATGCTACAATCACATATCCTCTGCAGCATGATGTAACATTTAGAATATCCAGACTCAACAATGTTTACTATGAAACTGTAAATGTACTTTTATTTTTCTTTCTTCCTTCCTTTACTAACATATCTTTCTTTTTTTATTTAATGGGAGATCTTTATATGAACACAACTTACAAAATGGAAACATAAAAATCCAGAATGTTTAGAGCCTGCGTCCTGCTCAGAGGCCCTCTAGAGTTACCTGTGGTTTTGGCTTGAGCTGCCTGTCTGGTCTGGCTTGTGCATTTCAAAAATATCTTAATTGAAAAGAGTTTTCCAGCTCCATGCAAAACATAAAAACAGACCTCTGGCTTCAGCAGACGCGTGATAAACGGACGCTGAATGCGACAATGTTTGTTCCAGCTGACCGAACTGACTTTTTGCTCCCATTCTGTGGTGGTATTGGTTGTAACTGGCAAAACCATCTCAATAGGCTTCTGATCCAATCATGCTACAGTTAGCTACAGGGGGAAACCCTGCCTGGGCGTTTCTGGTGTGTTCAGCTTCTATCTCACTTAGGGGGGGTCTCTGTGGAGTGCTCATTGACTCTCTACCCAAAGTAACCATTTGAATAGTTAGTTTACAAGCAGCCTCCTTCATTTCCGTGTTGGCAGCCATCATACAATCTGCCTAGCAGAACTATGATTTAAGTCTCAGTTTTTCAGAATTTCCTACCAGTGCTCCACATCAGTGTCTGTATGCTTTTTCCATCCACTCTTTTATTGCTTGCCTCCCACATAGAAATTCTTATCATTGGAGGTTTGTCTCTTCAGGACATTTTTGCAGAAACTGATCTGAAATATAGTCACTTCTCTCCTACAGGTGGCGCCACATTATGTCTGACTGCACAATGTGATCATAGCTGTGCTCTGATTGGAGGACTGCCGGCTTGCAGCTGTTCTCTGGGGTACAGCTTGGGAAAGGATGGGCGCAGCTGCTATGGTAAGTGCCAGATGAGGGCGGAGCTAGTAATTGGGCTGGTAGTGACTATGATCAAATGAGCTATAATGACAGCATCTCTTGAGCTTTGATATCCTCAAAAAGCACAAGTGACCTCATGATCACCTTATGTATATATCCAGTTATATTTTTGTACAGTTTGCATGTATTTTAAACTTTGTATACTTATAAGCAGAATTCTTTCTCTTGAAGAGAAGACATTCAAACTGTCATTGTCTGCTTTTCTCCTGCTCATTTGTTTTTTTTAAAGAATGGAGCAGTCTATGTCTTTGCTCCACAAACTTCTTGGGTGGGAATTTGGTCCTTCTACTTCCAGTTGTCTTGCCTTGTGTCCACCTGCAATAAGTTTGGAACAATACCTGAGGTACTCAATTTCTCAGTTCCCCACAGAGTGCCCACAGAGAATTTGACTTAATGAGATGGAATTTGGAGATTGGTGCCTTTGTGATGGGCTGCATGATCTGTAGATTAATTTAAAGTAATTGTAGGAGCTGGCCTCTTTGGAACTATGTAATGTTGTCCCCATGACAGTTCCTGGTTTTCCATGAGTTCTCCCAGAAGTCCCAATGATAATTCTCTTTCACAGTCTTTGAGAGACCAGGCGTATAAAATATTGGCACGATAAAACTTCCTTTTCTTACGTTATGAGGTCTCAATATAACTAACTATTCCTTACTCTGCCAATGTATAAACAGTTTTGATTGGGAAGTGGAGACCACCAGCATAAATCGGTGTCCCGACCAAAACTAGCATATTACTTCATAGTGATTACAATCATTTCTGCTTTGACTGGACTGCCTCAAGTCTGTCTTGCGGTTGCATTACGTGGTGAACAACACTTCTGTGCTTATTGAATTACTCGTCTCAGACATCCTGTACAATGTCCAGAAGCCTTCTCACTTATCTGCCTTATAGGATACAACAATTCAGATATGCAAAACCCAATTGATGCCTCCTTATACAGTATGCAGTGGATTCAGAAATTATTTGGACACCCTTTACTTTCCATATTCTTTATTGTGTGGTTGATTTTATTTTAAAAGGGTAAATTTGCCATTTTTGCCCATCAGTCTACATCAATAACCTATAGCTACAAACTGAAAACATGTTTTCAGAGCAGTTTACAAGTCTAATAGAAATCAAAAACTGAAATCTCTCATTTTCTCATAATTCAGTTCTTTGTTGAAGCCTCTTTGGCCTCAGGTCTTCTTGGGTAATTCTCACCAAGCTTTACGCACCTGGATTTGGACAGTGTACCTCGTTCTTCCTGGCAGATCTTCTTAGGCTCCATTTGGAAGTGATGGGAAGCCTCTGTAAACTGCCATCTTAAGGCCTTTCCACAGAGACTCAATTTGGTTTAAGTCAGCTTTGGCTGGATGACCCAAAGACAATCAGACACTTGTCCCGAAGCCACTGCATCATTGCCTTGGTCTTGTCTGAGGTGGCTGCACTCTGGAGTAAGTTTTCTTGAAGGATCTCTGTATATTTGTCTGTGCTCATTTTTCCCTCAATTCTGACCAGTCTCCTTGTCACAGCTGCTGAGAAGTACCCCCCAAGGCATGATGCTGCCACCATCATGCTTCACCATAGAGATGGTATTAGGAAGGTGAAGACAATGTCTAGTCATCACCAGACATAGTGCTTGGAGTTCTGCCCAAAGAATTCAATTGTTGCCTCGTCAGACTAAACAATCTTCTTTCTCACCCTCTCAGAGTCTTTTAAAGTTTCCTGGCAATCTGCAAAGGGTTGTCATATGCGCCTAATTGATGGAGTTCTGTTCTAATCATTGTCCTTCCAACAGCTTCTTCCATCTCAGCAGAGGTCTTCTGAAGCTCTGTTAGACTGATCATTGGGTTGTACAGTAGGTCACCTCCTTGACCAAGGCCCTTCTTGCCCATACTCTTTCAGTTCACAATCAGTGCAGGATTTACGTATAAGCTACACAAGCTATAGCTTAGGGCCCCCGCCTTTTTGGGGACCCCCAAAACAAATTGTCCGAGTGAGCAATTGTCATATATACTTAAATATACTACAGCATTATTTGTCCCAATCAGGCCCGGCCTTAGGCATAGGCGAAGTAGGCGACCGCCTAGGGCCCCAGATCGACTCCTTGGTCTAATTTTCATGCATTTCACAGAGCTTCCAGGGGGGCTCCGCCCCCCTCAGGGGGTCCCTGGGCCTAGGGCCCCATAATACCTAAGACCGGGCCTGTTCACAATTGAGGCCACTGTGTTCCAGGGAACACTCAAGAGTTTTAGAAATAGTTTTATACCCTTGCCCTTATCTCGGCCTCAACACAATTAGATTGCGGAGGTCTACAGAGATCTCCTTGGACTTCTTGGCTTGGTTTTTGTCCTGACATGCCAGTGTGAATTGAAGGACCTTATATGCCCAGGTGTGTGCCTTTCTAAACTGTTCCAATGAATTTGGTTTCCCACACTTGGACTCAAATCAAGTTCTAGACATGTCTCAAGGATAAATTAAACCGAACAAGCTAGAAGCTCCAATTAATAATGTGAATGAGAGATTTCAATTTTTGTTTTTTAATAGATTTAGAAAAGTTTCTGAAAACATGTTTTCACTTTGTCATTATGGGTTATGGAGTGTAGGGTGATGGGCGAAAATGTCAAATTTATCCCTTCAAAATTAAATCTACAGCACAGTAAAATGTGCAGAAAGTGAAGGGATCTAAATACTTTATGAGTCCTCTGTATAAACAGGGGGAGGAAAGAAGCTGGTCACCATCTCTGCCATGCCACTGCTCTCTGCAACATCTGTTTTAGGGATTTGTGGAAACATTCGGCAAGACTACCAGTCTGAGAATGATACACAAATGTGTGCAGACAAGTTATTTTCAATTCTCTGTTTCATGTTTTTAAAGTGTGTTTTAACTATTCTGTACATTTGATTACTGAGAAAAGCGCTATATAAATGTAATGAATTATTATTATTATTATTATTTATGTGTGTAATTAGTAATTTGTAATGTTCATAATTGTATTTTACTGTACCTGTGAACTTCTTACAGCGCTCTTAGCCTGTACTCAGTGAAGACCACTATACACAAATAAACTGAAGAATTAAAATTTCATTACAGTGAATTGGGAAGCCTGATCAGGTAGAATCTCTCTGGGGATTCCAATGAGTACAATCAGTCCCAGAAGCACACAGGGCAGACGTGCACCCAAATACCTATACACACAGCTTCCACATCCACTTACCCAGAAAGGCCTCCCTCTTGACCTGTCTGCAGCTGCTCTGACTCTGATGTCTTCTCCTAAACCTTCTACTTTGAGAGCAAAAATTGGGCTCTCTGATAATGGCAACCTACTTGAATCCCAACTCTGTTGTCTCAGGCAGTCTTTGATGATGCTGAGTATTGTAATTAGCAGCACCTCCATCCTATAACTCTGGAACTCATCATGAAGCTGTGGAAGTCCACATCTTACAGAAAAGTCCACATTTGTTGATCTTCATCATTTCAGAGTGCGCCCATTTGCACCCTGCCTACTACAGATTTGTTCATTGAGTCACAAATTGAACAGATAGTATTTCAGGCAACATTTTTCAAAATATGCATTAAGGACACATGGTTATGGCTAAGTCTAAAAATGTGATCTAAAGAATGAATATATACTATTGTTAACACTCACAAAAATATAATAACATATTCTCAGACCTGCTTAATCTAGTTCATAGTCATGGGGGGGCACAGCCTATCCATGCTACATTGGCAGAACATACATTAAATTTGGAACAATGCAAAGACAAAAAAGGAGATAAATAATTTAAAACAGTGTTTTACTAATTTTTGAGACTATTATTTCTGTGGTATTCCATCATACGACCCTGGGGAGTTATTAAAAACATTTTCCAAAAATGTGGTTAGTCTGTCAGAGATCTATTGAAAGAATGTGACAGAACCTTCAAGCAAAACGGAGTGACTTTGTGAAGTTGATACCCCAGTGGGAAGCAAACAAAAGTAAGTAGAGGTTGAGCTTTTAGTATGTCACTACAAACTTCATTTCAAACAAAGTCTGCTGGGGTTTAAAACATTTTAGAGGTGTGCACCAGTTTTGTCTGTGTTTACATAATTTTGGCTGTACATTCTTGCCATTTTTCAAGATAAATGTGTCGAGCTTTAATTTTGGAAGCCTTGGCCTTTGTTCCCAGCCTAGTATTGGGGTAACCCTTTATTATGATGTACCAGCTACACAAATGCAGATATGTAATATTACTAAACTTGCTAATCAAACAGATGTTATATACTCCACAATTTTTCAGGACCTGGGGGTAAAGAGACAGTGACTAATGGAGGCCAAGGAGTGCTGAAAATTCTAATTGCGATTTCCTCTGACTGAAAATCAGGGAGGGGGCCCCAACATTTCTCTAAATAATTTCTCGTTCCTCAGAGGCAGCTGAAAATTTGAGGAAACATCAGGGCCCTTTTACTATTAAATGAAAGTAGGAAGAGGGATTGTTTCAGGGAGATTTTGTTTGAATCTCAGCATATTGCCTCTTGTGCTCCTTCTCATCTACCCCTCTCTCTTATTGATCAATTCTCTTGTCCTGCAGGAAATGTGTGAGAAGAAGAATTGATTGCTTGATTGACGCTAATCAATCGCTTAATTGATTATTCATTTTGTCTTTGGCAATGCCAGTAATTAATTAAATAATTAAATTGAGGGTCCCACTTTATTTTTCTTTACTTTTCTCTGTAGGAGGCGGCCTGACTGTCAGACTTACATCAAGGCAACTAAGCACACTTGTGTAAGAAACAGAATAATTCAATTTATTGGTAAACACAAGGATTATAGAAATATAATAGCTGTTGTGGTAAGAAAGCCCCACATACACAGAAGACACAACACCAGATGTCCAAAAACACACACGTTTAATGTTTTCCTTCTTAACAACACCACACAATGCTCCAACCAGCCAAACTCAGTCCCTTCTTTTCTCTCTCTTCTTCTCTTTCTGCCATCCTCACTCCTCCACACGCAAGCTCCGTTCTCTTCCTCCCAACTCCAGCTCGTCTAGTGGAGTGAGGCGGCCCCTTTTGTACTGCCAAACTTCCAGGTGCTCTCTGATGATCTTCTGACGGCACTTCCAGGTGTGGTGGAAGTGCCACATGAACACCACTCTGGGTGCGCCTGGACTCTCTTCCGGCAGCACTTCCTGTTGTGGCGGAAGTGCTGCAGTCCAGGGCTCCATAATCCTCTGGGCGCACCCTGGCGGTGGCCACGGACCCCACCAAGGTTGAGCTTCTAAGCTCTGATCCCGTGGCCCCCATGCAGACCAGGGCAGCTGCCCTCTTGTGGCCCAGGGGAGGTATTGTCCCTCTCCCGGTCCTTCCAGGCGTTCTGGCTGAGCAGGATCCCCAGCCACCCGCCACACAGTATATATATGGACATAGAAGACCAGATGCAAGACATATGAGACTGACAAACATATAACACAGAAGTGGGTGGCTGTTTCCTGGCTATTTAGAGTTCTAATTTATCTTAGCACAGTTTTATGATTCCAAGGCTTCAAGGATGATGCCCGATGATGCGTGGTGTTAAGTGTTGTTTCTCCAGGTTCAAGTGGAGGACTCATTTTGTGTAGCAGTGCACTCTTGGTTTTTGTTATGTGGTCCTTTGTTCGTGGCGTTATATGGCACTGTTAGGCTTCTGTGCTGTGTCCTCTGCAACATCATAGGATAAAGCATTACTCTTTCTGGCACAAGAGTGTAAGTGCTGAAGTCCCCTTCCCCTTCCCCTTTGAAATAATGACTGCTGCTCAGTCTTCCTAGACAGGGCTCAGTCACTGTCACAGAGTTTTTGGCCTGGCAGAGATGGATTTTTAGAGCAGGTTCATGCCATCCAGGTGCAAGGCTGTATGAAGAGTAGCTTTCAGGCCCAAGAAAGTTTGTGAGCTTTTCGTTGTGCAGAGTTTGGGTGCCTTTTCACCCCAAAGAGCAGAGGCTTGTCAGCTTACGGCTCACAAAGAGAATGGATCGTCAGCTTTGAACTCCTCCAAACAAACTAAGAGATGAATACAGTCAGTTTCGAACGTAGGTGTAGTCTTTGAGGATTTGATCAAAGTCCCTACCAGTTACAGATCCAGTGCCTTCTTTTGTCCATCACATCCACCCAGAGTTCAGTTTGAGGTTACAAGCCTATGATGAATGTCCATTTGGGCACCTTTTTCTCTGAAGGAGCCTTTGCAGTAGTGTCAGCTTAACTCTGATTTACGCCGTTGTTATCAGATGAAGTACAGATTTGACCAATGTGTTGGAAGAGCTATGGCTCAGCCATTCAGTTTAGATTTGGGGAGTGGTGCACTGCAGACAAACCCTTTTTCCCAGCCCCCAATGATGCTTTGCAAAGCCAGCATGACATCACAAAACCTTTTAATTGTTCCTTCAAAGGGGCCTGCTCTTCACCAAAGATGTATTATTTACATCATCAAGTTCCTTATCTCGGGGTTACTCATGATCCTTCTGTATGTTACAAAGACAGCATTTCCAAGGAGTATTGTGGGAGATAAGAAAAGACCAGGAGATACTAACACAGGACAGTAACTGTAGTTAGGGCCAGACCAGGTCAAAATTAATAGATAAAAAAGAAATACAAGTGAACAAAGCACAGGGGCAAACCAAAGATCAAAGTCTAAGTCAGAAGAAAGTCAAATACAGTAAATGAAACACAACCTAGCACTTGACCTACTTGACCTACTTGAGTTGCAAGCTAACTACAGCTACAGATCTTTAAAGTTTATTCAACCAAGGGATACCAAAACACAGAGCTGTCGACATATTTATAGCCTCACTCCCACTTATATCGCAAATGCGCTGATTCCAGCCACGTGACATGTCTCCGAAGTCACATAAAAGAACGGAATGAAAAGAATTACAAAAAATAAACTTTGTGAAAACAAATATGGTTAGCAACTCCCACAAATCAATTTCACATGATAAAAAACAAAAACCTACGTAGAGAAACATAATTACTGCAATTATTTGCTAATAGATATTCCCTTGATTATTAATCATTTTCTCTGTTAAGTTGATTCTGCTGTTTTTTCTCCGTGTATTTTGTATGTTAAACCTAAGGAGGCGGCCCACTTCCCCAGAAATGCTGCAACTGAGGACCCCAACATGACTCTAAATTTAAATATATGAGAGACCTGCTAAGGCATGAGGTGTTGTAGTAGTTCTCAAATGGTGTTTTTTGACTTATTTTGAATTCATTGTTTTTAAATGTTTATTTTTTTTTTATTATTTGGCTGTCATTTCTGGTGTTTGGTTTTTGGATTATAGACGGATCTAATTTTGTAGACAAACCTTTATGATTCTTTTGCTTTTGTGTGGAAATTTTTGTTAATGAAATATTAATTTATTAATGGAGCATTGTTGTGTCATTTTAGCCATAGATTTTAAGCAGTTCCTTTATTCCTTTTGAATTGATAAGCTAGTGTAGGCCATAAAGCCTGTGTGTTAATTTTTGCAGTTTATATGTATATTTTGAGTTATTTTATGGTTTTGTTCTGTACTTGGCAGGTACAACTGTGTGTCATCAGCAAAGCACTGATTAGAGAAGCCACGGGTCCAGATGATAGGGCCTAGTGAGGTGGTATACAAAGAGAAAAGGGCCCAGCACAGATCCTTGGGACTCCCCTGAAGAATTAGCAATAGAATTATTTATAGACCCTGTGTTCGGATTCAGCGGGTTAGAAAATGGATGGATGGATGGATGTTTCTTTAAACGTCATTATGTTCCTCATGTTTTGTGGGAGGACCACCTGTTACATCTCAGCTACAGGACCACCCCCTACATTTAAAAGCAGGTGTGGTTCATTAGGGGAGTTTTCTTGGAGCAGTGAGTGAGTATTGTATTTTGTTTAGGAGTTTTCTTTTTTTTATTATTTCTTTTGCTCTGCCTTTTAATTATTCTTTTTAGGCTGTGCTTTTGGAATCTGCTTGCTTAAGGATGGCTTTTTGGCAAATCCTTTTGGCTCTTTTGAGCTTTTTGTGTGTTTTTCCATTTTATGTAAAACATCTTCTTTATAAAGATTTTCATTGCTTTCTATTAATAAGATATATGAGTTCATTGTCGGCCACCGTATATATCAGTGATGAATATTGGTACAAACTGAAAACCAGCTCCATATTCTAAACATTTTTACTCTCTTGTTTGGCCTTTTTGACTTACCTTGAGATTTATTCCTTTATTATTTTTAGCTGAAAAGCCAGTCGACATCTTTCTGAGCTACCGAGCTGAAGCCTGGAAGTAGCAGCAGTGAGTGACTTCTCACCAAATGTTTCTGGCCTGCTTTCACCTGCCATTTTTTAGGCCTCTCACTCTTTTCTGTTGATCAAAACTCCATATCATGACATGCACACTTGAAAAGACATCAGACACTTGTCTCCCTACCCTAGCCATCAGCCTGAATCAACCTATAGACTCATTGAATAAGACATCAGAGACAATTGAATAACCTCATTATACAGGCTGAGTAGATACCACAAACTGCATAATTTACACCAAAATAATTTGCAATGTAATTATAGTCTGTTTTAAATCAAGCTTTGGATTCAATAATAATACACAAATGCAGTACAACTCCACGATAACATTCCTTGCAATGAATGAATTAGGAAATAATAAAATCATTTTTTTCCTACCTTCTTCACCACAAGTAATCACGAACATCATAGCCATTAGTTTGCTCATACTGTCCTTGCTAAAGCTGAATACATGGTATAGCATTGGATTTTGCTGATGTGAAACATACAGTTCTGCAACTGCTGATGCTCACAAGCTAAACTATTAGCTCCAAGCACTACTACCAGAGGTGAGGTGTGTTTCAGTGATTCTGTAGAGTTACAACCAATAAGATTATAGCTTTCAACATTATTTCTGTTTAATATCATAACTCAGCCAACCAAATAAAATAAGCCAGTGCCTATCACCATATCAAGTACAGTAGAAAACAAATCTAGGGAAGAAATATTGAGAAATAATTAGTTGTCCTACCTCACAGAGGTTTCTGTCTTACCCAATAACTGACATTTTAAGGGGCCCAAAATGCTTACCTCCACACCTGGGTTCAATATCTGCGACTCAGAAATATAAGTATGGTCACACTCAATCATCCCTGGTGAAAATGGCTTTTTAAGGCCTCAAAGTTTGGGTTTTCCCAGAATTATCTCCAGGATCAAAGAAGTTTCCTCTAGTACTACCTGTCAACTTCAGCTAATATCACATTAAGTGACTTATAGCCATGAGGTATGACAGATTTGCTGACCACAGTTGCTGATGTCATGGCCAGACCTTGTCAGTTTACTTAAATTCGCTGTCCATGTCACTTTTATTGAAAATGGAGACTGAGTTGTGCCTTCATCCTTTTGGTGACAGCCAATAGCGTGCAACATGACGGAGCCTATGCTGTATGAACGGTTAACAGGTACATTGAGTTCAGCTGCATTCTGGGCCCTATTTTTTCTTTTTTCCATTCTGTTGTGCTATGTAGAACATGAGTCATCAGACAGACAAGCTACACTTCTGTTGGTGAAGCTCAAAACACCTGTGTTCCTTTTTCACTGTGTTATACTGTATGTATTGTTCTTCAAAGATGAGCATTCATTGGTTGTCAGTTCTCGTGCACACAGAGTCCACCCCTACAACTGAAAACAAGATCAAACCCGTTAGATTTTGTTGGAGTGAGTCACAGACTAGTTGGAGGTAGTTGTTAGGAATATCATGTTACGTGACTGCCTCCAACTCGCTAGCATTATGTAAATGAAGGCTATGGCTAAAAATCGCTGAAAAAATCTCATAATGTGACATTAATGGACACAATCTGACCTCCTATTTGGCCTTCTCTGCTTCCATCATTGTGCAGTGAACCCTAAAGTACTGACTGCATGCAAGGATGCTATATCCCTTGGCAGAACCCGTCTTCCATATAATGCCAGTCTGTTATCCATTCTGCCCCAGTAATGATTTGTTTTTTTTTCAGGATATTTTTTGATTTACATTTTTCGAGTCCTCCACCTCATTCAGCCGCCCATATGCAAACTTTACATTATTGCTTGCAGGGGCTGAGATGGGCTTGCACTCTAAACCGTTTGTTGGCCTCTACAGCTCTATTGGCATTGTGACTTTATGCAAGAGGTAAAATCTTGGCATGTCTTTGGTGCAGTCGATAAAACCTGCACCATCTGCTTTGAGTTAGTGGAGCACTGGAACATGGCCAAGACAAATCTGGTAATGATTTAACAGAAATATTAACGTTTTGCAGGATTCTCTACCACATTTGTTGTCAGATGGCAAACAAACCAATAGATGAGAATGATCTGGCTTATAGAGGGTTAAGGGGACCACCAGTGCCCTCATATTCAGGGCTTCTGTTTGCTTCAGTGCTTAAGTGTCCGGCTTGTGTACATGAATTCTCGATGGAGAAATTGAGGAAGTGAGTGCTGCTTGAGGATGTGATTTTTTTTTTTGGTCAGATTGCACATGTGTGAAACCGGTGTGCTCAACAGAGCATTTCACAGCATCATCTTTTTTTTAAGGAAATGAATTCTAATGGCTTAATTATCTGAATGCTCTGCTCGGTGCCAGGAGCAATGGTGTTTGTATGTCAGGTCTAATGTTTTAATGTACTGAGCACGAGAAAACATAGGTGTAGTGCTCTTTACAGCTGACACACTGCTTTGTACTTTCATTTTTCTGTTTGTCTGTGTGAGACATAATGGACAGTCTGGCTGAAGACTGAAGGAGGGGGTATGTTGGGGGGCATTCGTGCCAGTTTTTGCTGACCAATTGGGATTGTGCTGTCTGAAGATGGCTCAACTGATTTCAGATACAACTGTAAAAGTACCAAAAACTGGCAGTTAGTTAGATGCAAGTCTTCACCTTTCAGTCGAAAAGCTATTTGTTCTACCAAGATCCGAATCATTTCTCTATGCATTTAAAATAAAAGTCAAATGAAAATGACTAAATATATCAGAAGAAATGACCACATGATTAGAAAGGTTCAACTAAAAAAAAGCTGACTTTCACAGCCCAGATCTGCTATGTCACTGTCTCCTTTATCCCACAGCACCCTTTTCATCCTCCTGTATAACACTTCACAATAGTCAAATGCAGGCGAGGGAGGGCGGTGGGTTTGTTTGGCACCAGTTAAAAGGAATTTAATTTCTGACGTCAAACAAGTGCTGATGGTTTTGGTACTGTTGATGGCAAACATATGTAATTACCATTTATTATGTCTGTATTTTCCACACTGTTACGTGGTAATCTAGCAGCAGCTTCTCGGCACACCAGATGCAGAGCTCTGTGCTATGCTAAAGTTTGGCTGCCATAGCTGACAAGGTGTACACTTAGAAATAGCAATATACACAGCAAGAGAACCTCTTTGATGGTGCATAGGCTGACATTCTCTTAAATTTGTATTAAGACATAGATATGCTCTGTGTTCTTGAGAAAAGAATAAATAAGGGGGATTGCAGGAGTTTGTAATTAACTTTTTCACAATCAACAGTTCAATTACCAACTCTGTGCGCTCAGCAATATCAGAGACTGATAAAAGCAATACTTCATAGAAGAAACAAAGGAAAAGATAATGAAAAGTTTACCAAGGTTTAGGAGAACTTTTATATTTTGTGACATTTAGGAATGGCAAGTACTGCTGCCTCATAGCTCCAGGGTTTTGGGTTTGAATCCTGGCCATGCTCTCACAGTCCATGTTGGGCTTCTGTGTTCTCTTCAGGCCTATGTGGATTTTTGCTCTGTTCGAACCTTACTTGACATTTGGTAAGTTAATTAATGACTCTAAGTTCGCCCAGTGTGGATGTGTTTGAAGGTACTGTGATTAATTGATGCCATGACTGGGCTCAGCTCCTGCTTTGCTGTTGGAGGTTCTAGCCTACATGACCATGACCTTGAATGATGCCAACTCCAGGACTGATTCCTGCCTTGTGCTTAATGCTTCCACTAAAGCATCATGACTCTAAACTGGAGAGACAGATGTAGCACTGTACATTATGCACTTTCATTCATGTATGCATAGCATTATCATTCAATAGTTTATTCACTCATTCATTTTCAGACCCCACTCATTATGCTACAAAGTTTTGGAGAAACCAGAGCCTATCTGACGAAAATGAAGTGTAAGGGCAGGAATCAATTTATCCAAATCAGGACTGTGGAGAGTTGGATGTTTTCACAACAGCATTGAGTGCTAAGAATTAACCAGCACAGTGAGGTGCCAGTCCCACATAGTGAACTGTCATGTACATTTACTTGTGCCAGGACATTTCCTAGCTGCCATCATTTTTTCTTTATATGTGTCTAGATGTATCAAATATGGTATCATTTATACTAAAAATTGCTTTTCGTATCTTATCCTATCTATCTATCTATCTATCTATCTATCTATCTATCTATCTATCTATCTATCTATCTATCTATCTATCTATCTATCTATCTATCTATCTATCTATCTATCTATCTATCTATCTATCTATCTATCTATCTATCTATCTATCTATCTATCTACATGTCTTCTAGATACTCCATACAAAACTAAAAAAGCAATGAAATGTTAAGTTATATCTTAAAGACTGTTAAATATACATCATGAGATGTCATAGACTATGAGACCTCTTATGGAGTACTGTGTGCAGTTCTGGACAACACGCTACAAGAAAGACAGCAGCACTTGCAACTGTGCAAAGGGAGAAACCAAGTGCATCTCAGGACTTAAGGACATGTCCTACTGTGATAGACTCAGAGAATTAAACCTGTTTAGTCTCGAGCAGAGGAGACTGCGTGGGGACCTAATTTAGGTCTTCAAAATTCTCAAAGCCATTAAAGCAGATCTAGCAGAATTCTTTCAACTTAAGGGGGAATCACATACTCAAGGACAGCAGTGGAAATTTAGGGGTAGTATATTTAGGTCCAAACCCAGAAAGCAATTCTTTATGCAAAGAATAATCTGGAACAAACTACCAATACATGTGGTTGAAGCACAGACTTGACAGCCAGAAGAGCACAGAACAGGTCTTCCACCTGAAGCTAAGCATGTTTGGCCCCAGCCAGTACTTGGAAGGGAAACTATCTAGGAAAAGCTTGGGTTGCTGCTGGAAGAGATGTTGAACAGGCCAAAAGGGATATTTACCCTTGTGGTCTGTTTGTGAATCCCAATGCCCCAGTTCAGTGACAGGGACACTGTGCTGTTAAAATGGCATCTTACTTTGGATGAGGTGTAAAACCAAGGTGTGGGCTTTCCTTTGTAAAGTGTATTCTTATGCCCTCCATAGTCTACTCATTCTGCCCCCCTAAGCATCCTTTGTCTCTAATTGGCTAGCTCTCTCACCTCTTCACCATCTAACAGCTAATGTGGCGTGAGTGTACTGGCACAAAATGGCTGCTGTCGTATCATCTAATTGGATACTGCACATTGGTGGTGGATGAAGTAGCTCCTCACTCACTATGTAAAGTGCTTTCAGTAGTGTGAAGAGTGCTATATAAAAATAAAGAATTATTATTATTAACCTTTAATGAGTATTTGGATGAGTTATTGGAACAGCTTAGCTATTAGCTATTGGTCTCCAGGACCCTAAATATATCCTAATCTTCTTATGTGATATCATCCATCCATCCATCCATTTTCCAACCCGCTGAATCCGAACACAGGGTCACGGGGGTCTGCTGGAGCCAATCCCAGCCAACACAGGGCACAAGGCAGGAACCAATCCCGGGCAGGGTGCCAACCCACCGCAGGACACACACAAACACACCCACACACCAAGCACACACTAGGGCCAATTTAGAATCGCCAATCCACCTAACCTGCATGTCTTTGGACTGTGGGAGGAAACCGGAGCGCCCGGAGGAAACCCACGCAGACACGGGGAGAACATGCAAACTCCACGCAGGGAGGACCCGGGAATCGAACCCAGGTCCCCAGGTCTCCCAACTGCGAGGCAGCAGCGCTACCCACTGCGCCACCGTGCCGCCCATGTGATATCATCTACTGTTAAATTCTGCTCCGTACTTCTAGAATTTTTATTTTTATACTGTATTGAGGATTTGTTCAATTCTGTGTATTGTATTGTATTGTATTGTATTGACCCCCTTCTTTTGACACCCACTGCATGCCCAACCTACCAGGAAAGGGGTCTCTCTTTTGAACTGCCTTTCCCAAGGTTTCTTCCATTTTTCCCTACAAGGTTTTTTTGGGAGTTTTTCCTTGTCTTCTTAGAGAGTCAAGGCTGGGGGGCTGTCAAGAGGCAGGGCCTGTTAAAGCCCATTGCGGCACTTCTTGTGTGATTTTGGGCTATACAAAAATAAATTGTATTGTATTGTATTGTATTAGCATAACAAACAAGCGTGATAGACTGAATGGTCTCCTCTTGTTTATCATATTTCTTGTGTTAATCTTATGTTCATCTGGGAAAGCAGCCTCATGTGGAATACAATTCAAACCTTGTTGATAACAAACTTCACATACCTCATCTCTGTACGAAAAGATAAAAATGAATTCTTAGTGTGCTTTAATCCATGCCCCCATGTTCTTATTTAGGAAGCTTTTTTGAAATAGCAGATATTAACCACTATATTTTGTCCCTTCATATTTTTCAAATGGGCAGCATGGTGGCGCAGTGGTAGCGCTGCTACCTCGCAGTAAGGAGACCTGGGTTCACTTCCTGGGTCCTCCCTGTGTGGAGTTTGCATGTTCTCCCTGTGTCTGCATGGGTTTCCTCCGGGTGCTCCGGTTTCCTCCTACAGTCCAAAGACATGCAGGTTAGGTGCATTGGCGATCCTAAATTGTCCATAGTGTGCGTCCTGCCTGGGATTTGTTTCCTGCCTTGCACCCTGTGTTGGGTGGGATTGGCTCCGGCAGACCCCCGTGACCCTGTGTTAGGATATAGCAGGTTGGATAAAGGATGGATGGATATTTTTCAAACAATTCTGTTACATTTCTGCTGTTTGTTTATACTGAAAGGTTGTAGCTCTAAAGTATTTTTTAATTATCCTCACATTTCTTTTTCAATGGTGATTTCATCTGAAGTTATGTACTAAAATCAAAGGAGAGCACTTCTTCACAGCGAGCTGCTATTCCCTTAAGTAAATTGTCTGATATAACAAATAAGGATTTATAATACCAGGTTCCATTTTAATTTCAGTTTCATTTCAGTTCCATTTCTACTTTTACTGAAAAAATTTTAAATGTATTAATTTGCAGCTCAACTGGAGTAACTGTATGCAATTTCTTCTGCTGAAACTCCGTGCTGTGTATCAGTGCAGGAAATAGCTCGGTCTGACTATAAACATTAAACTAAAGGTGACAGATTCAGGACAGTTTTAGTGTCACATAATTTATTTGTGTTTCTTATATATTGGTTATTCAGATAATAACATTTTTATATGTTCTTTTTTTTATGATCTATATTTCGATCACTGCCTTGCTGAAGGCGTTCACTTCAGGTTTATTGCAGCTGTCTCTAGGGAGTTCAATGTCTGTTTGCTTGTCCATCTACATTGTTTTACATCAAATACAGCAGTCTTATATAAGACAAGCCTATATATGATTGTCATCTAAGCTTTAGATAAAATTAAAAAAAACATGTTTTCCAAATTCTTTTAAAGTTCCATAATCAAACAAATATTTTCTTACAAATAGGACTGTTTCTTGATTTTAGGTTTTGCTTTCCCCTAAAAGTTTAGACACCAATTTGCCAGTGTAATTACTGACTTTCGCCTTTTCACATTTTGATGAGCCAAACATTTTGGTGTCTAATCTTTACCCCTCTAAATATAAAATTACCAAATTAATTCACACTGTGATTAATTTGGCCACAAAAAATGTTATATTGTGAGCTCCACCATCAGCTTGAATGCCCATCACCCCCATCTTCTTTGTCTTTGGCGTGTTACTTATTGATTAGGCAATTAACCCGCAGACAGCAAGTGTTGTGCTCAGTTTGAAAAATACCCTATAATCGGGGGTGCTGTTGGTGCTCCATTGGTCTGGCATGACCAATTCTGGCTAACCCTGCTCCACATGGGTTTCCTGCCCCACCTGGTCCAACTGCTTTGAATCTGTACAAACAATAGCAGTCTGCTGGCAGGACAACCAATCTCATGTTAGTATGGTTCTGTGCCAAAAAAGGAGTCTGTGTCTGTTCAACATCCTAGCAGAACAAATGATACAGAAACGATTCTTTGATGGATTCAGGGTTGGTGGGCAGACCATCAACAATCACCAGAAGCACTACAGTAGCTGGTGTGTTGAGTTGAGTATAATATGCTGATTAATGCAACAAAATTGGAAGTAATGAAGACAAACTCAGATGAAGTATGTGGGATGATGGAGGATAGAAGAAGACTGCAGGAGCAGTTGGAGTCCTTCAAACATTTAAGAGTATAGTAACAGATGATGCTGACTGTGGGGATGAGGTGAAGTCAAGGCTGACCAAAGGCATGGCAGTGATAGTTACATTGTAAAGGATATGGAAAAACAACTCAGTGAGTACCATCACGAAGCCACACTTTATGAAAGCCTTGGTCTGGCCACTTATGGATGTGAGGCCTGGATGCTGAAGAAAGAAGAGGGACACCTCCAAGCTTTCAAGAACAAAAGCATCATAAAGTTGCTGAGAATCTCATGAATAAAGCTGATGACCAAATGAGCAAGTCTTCAGACTGGCTAGAAGGGAAAGCAAACTGCTAAGTCAAATTAAAACCCACAAGTTACAGTGCTTCAGACATGTGTTGAGACAACCACACTATACCATTGAAGGCAGTGTGATAACAAGTCTTAAGGGAGGGTTGCAAGGACCTTGGAAGACAGAGAATTTACTAGTATGACTTCATCACGGTATGTACTGGCATGTCGGGGGCTAGTCTGCTAAACGCCAGCTGAAGTAGAAGGCATTGGACGGTACTGACCCATGTGTGTAGCCAACCATCAAGAGATGATGATGGCACAGTAGCACAACATGAAATATTGGTGCTCCATTGTTGACTGAACACTGACATCTTGCATCTATGGAATACACAATTAGTTACAGTATAGAATGCTATCACTTAGGACAGGGGTCGGCAACCTACAGCACGGCATGCAGAACGATTTTCAATGGCACTCTGATTGAATTGAAATATAGTAAAAAAATATATATTTTAATTACAGCGCACGCGTTCGCGCCGTCACCTACGTTTTGTACATGAGACTCACATGAAAACCATATGTTCAGTGCAGGCTGTGGTAAAATAAACCTCATTATATATTAAAATAACACAGTGCGTGAGTTTGCGCTCCGCGTCTCCCCACCTACGTTTTGCGCATGCACCTCAAATGTAAAGGGAAACCATGTGTTCAGTGCAGGCTGTGGTATGTGCATGGTTTTTGTTGATGACATTGTGTTTTGTAGCAGCAGAACGGTGGAAGTGCAGAGGAAATTGGCAGAATGGTGAAGGGCTTTGGAAGAAAGGAGGCTGAAGATAAATAGGAAGAAAACAGAATATGTGAGATTTGACAAAAATCAGCATTCAGTCATTAGCCTGCAGGGAGAGCTATTGAAAAGAGGTGATAAGTTTAAATATCGAGGATCAGTGGTAGCCTAAGGTAGAGAATTAGAGCAGAGATAACTTGCAGTGCAGTGTGGATGGAACAATTGGAAGAAAGTATCAGGAGTATTATGTGATCGAAGAATTAAGGCAAAGGTTAAGGTTTTTAAGACAGTGGTAAGACCAACAATGATGTATGGGCAGTAAAGGGAGCGCAGGAGATGAAGTTAGACGTGACAGAAATGAGAATGACATACAACAAAAGTGGGAGAGATATCTACAAGGTACGAAAGTACAGGAAATTAGGTTGAATTAGTATGGCCATGTGATGAGGAGAAACAAATAATATGAGGGCAAAAGAGTAATAAGAATGGAAGTGCAGGGGAAGAGAAAGCGAGGGAAGCCAAAGTGGAGGTGGATGGATAAAATAAAAGAAGATCTGAAGTTAAAGAGCTTGAGTGGCGAGGAGGTGCGGGACTGAGCTGTTTGTGGAAGGTTGATCAAGCTCATTGACCCTACATATAAGTGAAAAGTGATGAAGAAGAAGTACGTATTAATAATTATTTCAAAAACCAACAAAGAAAACAAACCATATGGTCACGATATAGAAGGCTAACGTCAAACAATTCTAATTATAACTGCAGTACTGGGTGACTTTCATAATGGTTGTTGTCAGCCACCAAGTCGACATCAGTTTAGGTTCACATGGTTAGGCGAGGGAGGGAGTGAACTGCAAAACCATTTTCCATATATCTGCATTTGTCAGCTGATATGAGTCTGTTCATTCTCAAACCGCTGAGGCTACCCTCCCACTCTGTGGGAATTGACAGGAGTTATGTGGTAAATAGTTTTCTAAGACAAAAGCCTCCAGTTGAGTTCCTTTAGTGTGTAGGATTTGCCTATCATGTTTTGCTTTATGACCTTCTATTGTGTCTTTTTAGATGACCTTTGCATGTGTATGACATTCCGACTATTTTTTTTGTTGTTTTTTTATTAGTACTCTCTTGTTCACAGCATCAGTTGTCTTATACCTCCTTGACATTGCTCATTAATTCTCAGTTCATTGCCTGCTGGACTTGATGTGACAGACTTTGCCCACTGTCCATGCTGCATTCAGATGTGGCAGCTGCCATAACACTCCCTTCTGTTTATAGTTCCCCAGATGAAGAAGCTGTGACTTGAGGGGCACACTCATAGGATCACTGCTTCCACCATTTAAAAGAGATTCATTTTAATTTTTGCTGTTGTTGCAACTCCTTTGTGTCCATGTGACAGTAAACAGCTGCTATGAGTTTAATTCAGAGCGTTCCAATCTCCCAGGGAAATACTTTTAATTTTCAATTCATCTGCAGTGTTGCCAGAACTAATACTCTTTGTTGGAATTTATTGTCTTTAATGATGTAATAATATCTCTGGACTGGTTGCTGATGGTTTGGCAGGGATGGTGATGAGGCTCCTTATTCCAATTTTGAAATGAATCATTCACATATGGAATGAGTTCCTCTTAAGTACTGAGTGACCATCAACCTAGAATCTACAACTCTAAATAACCCTCTGTGAATAAACAATGCTGACCGCAAAAGTCACAAGAATAATATAACTGGCAAAATGTGGGAAGTAGTGAAAATAATGCAGCTTTCAAAGTGCATGCAAGTGACGTTGAAGTGTGCATGTCCTGTTTACCCACTCGACTAGTTAATCCACCCGTTGTCTCCCTTCCCTCAACATCTGCTTATAGTTTGTCAGTTTTTAGGATGAAATCATCTATTTGAGTCTCATATCTCTAATCATCAGGCAGTCTAAAGTGTATGTATGTCAGGTATGCAAAAATGAACTGGTCAAAATTAACCTAAAGATGGTAGAGTCTTGTATTTTGTGATCAAATATTTATTAGAACTATCAAAATGAACTCAACATAATCGAACAAGAAACAATCAGTATGTGAAACAAAACACAAATGATGCCTTTCAAAATCAAACATTCTGTGCCCTACCGCCAGAAACCACAGCAGTGCCATCCAACCACAGCACTACACTCTGTCAAGGAGGTGACTACATCAAAAAGTTGTGTTCATAAAAGTTTGGAAGCAGCAGAATCCCACTCATGCATGGAATCACTGGATGCTACATAGATTTATGATGAATAGCAAACGCCTCCAAAAGAATCAAACTATAAAAGGTATACAGCCAGTTGTTCGGTGTAATCTGGAGTGAGGTCTTTCATCTAGAAGCAAGGAGATGTTTAACAACTCAAACTTAAGAATTTGTGCTGGTGCACAGAGAGGGGGCACTAGGCCTGAAAGGTCTAGGAGTATTAATATATGTGGCAAGGGGGCGTAGGAACTGACAGCATTGAAGAAACAGAGTAGAAGATTAGAAATAAGAAAAGCAGAACAGGAGGACAAAATAGCAAAACATGTGGGTAAATGACCCTGGGATATCACGGGGGCAGAGGTGACAGAGAGGGGATGTGGGCTGAGGTCCATTAAATGTAGCTTATAAGAGTTAAGATGTAACCTGTCCACAAATTTAAACTGAGAAAATTGGTTGTAGGGGTTTGTGATGGTACAGGTTAGCTCAACTGCAACTGCAGAATCGTTGGGAAACCAATTCTGGCTGAAGATCTTAACTTTGTTTGAAATGGAAGTAACATATTTGCCCAATGGTACATTTCTAAATTTTGATGTGAGACACCAGCATCCCACCACGGCACAGTTTCTTGATGAAATGACCACTAGCTCAACTCAAGTCCAGACTCTGACTAAATTGTTGATGAAGATGTATAAGGTGGGACTGGTTGCAGATTCTAAATTATCACATTTACTTGTTTCTTTGAATTTTTACTTCCAAGGACCAGTAAGAAAGGTTCTTCAGCTATACCCTCTCCATCTGATAAGGTCTTGCAACTGATGAGGATTTCCTTTCTTTCTAGATGTTGATGAATGTTCAAGGTATGGGGGGATGGTACTCTGCCAGCAGCTGTGTAAGAACACGATGGGCTCTTTTCGATGCCAGTGCTACCCAGGCTACCAGCTTTCTGCCAATGGACGGTCTTGTGTGATTGTGCCTCTCTTCTTGGAACCAACAGGTAAATACTAAACATTTCCTTTCACTTTTTTATGATGGTCGCCCAGAAAGTTTTTTGTTATTTATAATGATAAAGAATAGACGTGTTTGAATGGAGTCATTCAAAAACCTTTTGCTAGCTTCACAAAGTCACAAGATAAAACTTTTAGTTAACTATTTAATAATACATTAAATTAAGAATTAATGAATCAAATACTAAAATAAAATAAATTCACAAACAAACCAATAAACTAAATAGACAGAAAAATAAGAAAAGAAACCAAAAGAGCTAAACAAAAAACTGAAATAGCCAAAACAAAGAATTACCAACTCACAAAAAAATGTACAAAAATATTAAATAATCAGCAGAGAACAACAGCAAAAGGCAAACCAAAAAGCAAAAACCTGAGAGACAAGCAAGGGTCCAATAAATATAAAAATAAGTCTCAAAGGTGCACCCACAACTAAACCAAAGCAACAAAACAAAAGGAACACGATGGCATGAGCGAGATCATAAATAGTCCCATCAGGTAAATGTGGTCCAAATGACTGCATCAGCTGAGAGTTCTAATTCTATACTAGTTTAGTCCCCATCTATAATAGAAACTGAAAACAAGTTTAAGTTATGCACCAGATAAGAATGAATAGTCAGAATAAATAATAAAAAAGACAAAGGAAAGGAAGCAAAGGGAAATATAACAAATATAAAGAAAAATAAAAGCCGATGCAAGGTAGTGCAATAATAACACTAACAGAAGCAACAGCATGTATCCCATTCATGTCAACCACCTCTTCAGTTCTTCATCAACTTTATCACTGCTTCCAAATATTTTCTCATGGATGTCATCTTCTAGGGTTTTAAATGGTAGAATGTGACGGGTAAGATCTGGGTTGTGGGGTGTGATCAGTGTTAGACTTCTATGAGAGCCATTCCTGTTCCTCTTAGCATACGTTTATGCAAAATATACTATTATTTTGAACTTTAATTTATTCTATCTTTATTCTGCTGTTGGCATTGTCTTTTTTTGTGAGTGCTGTCTTATTTTAATGCTTGTTTGCATGAGCACCACCAAATGTTAATAGCAAGAACCCCTTTGCTACTCACAGGGTACTCATGGTTTGTTGTTTGCAATGTCATCACTGTACCAGTATAAAAGAATAAAAGATCACAGCATGCATAACCTATCATTTGAATTTCACTAAAATACAAGGAACCATCTTTAAAATAAAACTAACAAATTAGTCACAACAAAAAGAATTCATTTTGTTTTTCAAATTTGATTTGGATGTCATTGTTGATTCTGGTACACCATTTTCCCTGTATTGAATCCTGCCACAACTGACAGTTCTCTCCTCTTTGCACCACTGCTGCCTGAATTTAACTCAGTAACGTACATAGCAAACTGATGGAGATATATCTAGTGAAATCATATCTTCTACATCCCATAAAACACTGTCCATGACGTTCACTTAATCTTAAATGCCTTCATCCAAGAACAAATTGGAAGATGATCATTCCTTTAACTGTATTTTGATCTCTGGTTCAAAACAATAGAGCCATGTTTCAACTCCATGACCGTTTGTGACAAAACACTTTCATTAGGATTAGCTTATTCTCTGAAGTCCTTTTGTGCAATGTATACATACCATTATTAGCGTTTTCTGAATTATTGTTTGAAACTGTTATATTTTTCACCTTGTTCTGTGCAGGGCTATGGAGTCAGAGTCAGAGTCGTAGAGACAGAGTGTGGAACTGGAAGCAATTATTGGGTTACTGGAGTCAGAGTTGGTAAAAATATAGCAACTCTGACTCCGACTAAATGTAAATTGTAATATAATGTGTTATTTTTGTTTTCTTCTTGCCTTTTGATAAAAATATAAACTATTTTTTAATTTTGTTTGTTTTGTTTTAATTGAATGTTATTCAAAGTTTGTAACGCTACAACAGCATTGCTACAGCCTTTAAACCCAAACTTTAACAGGTTAGGCTGTAAAAAGTCACCTGTTGATGTTGTGTGCTTTCAGCGAACATAATAAATATACTACTGTTCAAAAGTTTGGGGATCACCTAGAAATTTCAGCAATAACACATGACTAATTAAAGATAAGCTAAGGGACTAGACCATTACAACTTTGAAGGAATTACTGCAGAAAATGGGGCATTTCAGCCATATGTGAATAATGAATTAAAATCAGTCATTTGAAGCAGGGATGACCATTATACATACTAGTAATGCATTGGCCTTATATTTAAATCAATTTAATGGTATCTTGATAAAAAAAAAGGTATTGATTTTATTCAAAAATATGAACATTTCTGGGTGGCCCCAAACTCTTGACTGGTATGGTATATTGGCTTAAATTACAAACAGAGGAGCTGGAGTCAGAGATACCATAAATTGAGGATTTGGAGTCGAGGTTTTGTGCATTGACGCCACAGCCCGTATACCTTGACATTATTTTTTTTGGCATCATTGCTGGCATCTTGAAGGATTTACGTTTTCATTGCTGTGAGGACATTCCCATCATCCATCAGGCTCTGCTAATGTCATAAACACAGCACTAGTGAGGCTGGCACACAAGATTCAAAGAGTGTTTTTTGTTTAGAATCATCCTTGTTACTGAAATCCCTGCTTGTTTGAAGCAAACTCTGAGTTTTTGGTTATCAATTAGATTTGGTAAATTATCAGCTAGACCTTTTGGTTTTTGACCACGTCTAAATCTCCTGGTCCATCTTCATACAATTTTCTGTATCTCATGGGGAACTGAGCAACTTTCAGCCTGAGCTTTAGAAGAGCAAATATGAACAAACTTTTTCCATACAGTTTTGCAAAGGACAGTTAAGCTTTGTGGAACTTAACACACGCATTTCTTAATATCCTAAGGCATCAATAACATTATTCAAAGTTCTTTTGGTTTCTGGGAGCTCAGTTACAAGCTTTTTTGGTTGTAAATCATTAGATGATTTCATCAGCACAATGAAGCAATTCTGAGATTAATGTAGTTGTTAGCCATCCAGAGTCAAGAGCATCAACAAGCATTATTTGGACTTCATAAGCAAACTACAGATTTGAAGCCTAACAACTAACAGTGCTTTTATCAGCAGCACTGTCTGGTATACATTCTACTACCACCCATAAATGATCCTTACTGATTTCATCTCCTCCACAAGAAATGAGCTGACAGCCATAGTTTACAATGCACTGCACATCCCATTTTGAGGGCATTGAAAGTTGAAGACATTTCTGGTTATTTTTTACTGACACATATCAACCCTGTTGGAAAGTTGTTTCATCAACCCTCATAACACATACAGAGCGTTTAATGTCATTCTACTAAACAGTTCAGTCATCCGTGAAATGATTCTTTAGTATCTTTAGTAATACTTAAGGCGGGTGGGCTCTGAAGATCCCTAGGCAGCCATTGAGCAGGTGTCTTTCTTATCTACCTTTGCCAATTGCAGAATCTAATTTTCATGTTCAAATAAGAATTTTGTGTGCATTCAAGTTCACCGAGCAGACGAGCAATACAATCATTTTGTATTGTTCAGGTTCCGCCCTGTTCACAGTAGTCAATGAGAGTACCGGTCCCTCTGGGTACTTCCCTGTGTATACTCCATCTTGACAAGCGGTACAGTTTTTGCCTTCGTAGTCCAAACCATCTTATTACAATCCTTCTGTGACCAATTTCTTCCTTCCCCTGTTTACTAATTACTTTCAGATGTCCCCACAACATTTTGGTTAAACAATCAGCCTCTCGTCCCATCAAAATTGATCTGGTTTCCATCAGTGTGAATAAACCCTTACCGCCAGGCTTGTCAGCACTTCCAGACTCCTTGTGAAAGATTTGTTTTCATCTGGAAACCATTAACACCATCCCTAACAAACCTAGTTCCTGGCTACAGTGGTCACAGCACTTGAAAAGCATGTGCCTGGAGGGCTTTGGCATTAAATGGTAGTATCATTAGTGGGGCCTACATTGTACACAAAAGTCTAGTGTAAATTATCTACGCTGTCAAGTCAAAGCTCACCACATCCCTCCTAGAATGGAATCAGTGGTAATGTGCATTCAGCGTCTAATCTACCTCAAATCGTATGTGGCAGACACTTTGACTAAAAATGTCACCCTGTCAAAAGGTGTTCCAATTAAATTCTACATTAGATTTGGCTCTTACTCCCTGGTTTCTTGACCCAGAGTTGACGTTGTTAGACTGCTGGGGCGGAAATTATATTCATACCTAAAAATTCAAAATCTTCTGTCAAGATGTGCTGTTGATTTCAACTTCAGGTCTCTTTGTCTAGAACAGGGGAGCCAAAACTCAAGGCCTGTGTGGTGGATCTGGCCCTTGGACCTTTTTAAAATGGCTTGCTTCATCAATATTCAATACATAATACCTCCATACAGGCCAGTGATGACTGTTACTTTTCTCAATGACCTCTTTTAATTATATAGATTATATCCATATATAATAACCAGGATTACATTTACACCTGCACTTTTGTCCCCAGTGTCCACTCGCATTTATCTGCGCAGAACAGTGTACCACAGCTTCTAATCTGTCGTTTCAAACGGAAACTAACTGCTCATAATTTAGGTTGCTAAATAAAGCAGCCAAGGTGTTGTTTCACTAAATTCTGCTCCTTTCCTAATCTTAGTATATGAATGCTTGAGGCCTAGTAAGAGAACAGAAAGTTAGGTAGTGCCATCCAACCCTCTCTGTAAAGTAGTCTTCATATAACGTGGTCATTTTGAATTCCAATTAAATTAACTTAAGTTTGAATCTGATCTTATATTATTGTTGTGACAGTTATGTATTAAGATGTTCTGGCACATTCAATGGAATGTGACAGAGTTTAATCTGGCACATGGGAGGATTCAATTGAAAGAGAAGGCTTTTGTTGATATTAAATCTGGAGATCTTTTTGAAATTCACCTAGCAGATTTAGTATGAAAGGCAGTCGTGAGACTGGGTCTGAGACATACAGCACCATATCATAGGCATAAAGATATATATTTTCTTCAAGTCCATCCGTATAATTTTTTTTATACTCAATTGCATCTAAATGTGAATATCTAAAAAAGTCAAAAACCATTGGAAATTAATGAGCATCCCCTTCTGATTCCATGTTCCAATTTAAAGTATTCAAAATTTAAATCAGTTGCATGAGCTGAAGCAATTGGAGTAGAGCAGAGAACTGTACCCTTTGTGCCCTGCTATAATTGCAATAACTACTTTTCACGAATGCAACTTTGCACATTCTGGAAGTCGAAACATATGATCTAGTTTATGATAACGTGTGGAGTTCGCTCCTTCTTCTTATTTTCTCCTGGTATTCTTTTTCTTTCTACTACACCCAATTACGGTTCAGGTTCAATTGAATGGTGATTCCCATTTGGCATCATATTCAGAGTTGGTTCACACCTTGTATCTGTTACTGCTGGGATTCAATCCAACACTCTTATGGTAAAATGTGTGAAGTTTCAAGGTGTGGAAATCTTCAAAATGTTAAATGCTGACATCAGATAAACCTTATTATTGAAAAAAATGATTAAATGATTAATTACATTTTAAACATAACATTGAGTCTAATTCATTTTTTTTAATTCATGATTACATATTAGGCCTTGGTTGCAGGTGTCGAAATAAGATGAGTCAGAAAAGTAATCATTAGGGCCCTGGTAAGCTGGCAAGCTTCCAAAATATATAACAATAAAATGATGAACAGTATATGCATATATAACTGGGTTTAATAAATGAATGAGCTGTGAGGTGTCAGTGATATCTGCTTATTATTAATATTATTACTAGTAGTTGTAACTCATCACTCATATTAATCAAGTGTTGACATGATGACAGCTTAATGTCTTCGTAATGAGGGTATTAGAAAAACAAACACCTACATTAAGTCAGTATTTAGCCCAACATGCTTTTCAGCAATGTTATTTGTAATGAGCCATTCATCACAAACACAAAAAATGGAATAACAATTCTCCACCCAGATTCAAATCAGATAGACGAGTGCTCCTAATCAAACCCTTGAACAGTGACCTCTAGAACAGTAGGGTGAATGATTTTGACCATCCCAGTAACTCTTTCTAAGACAGCAGAATACTCTGTAAAGTGGTAACACACATACAAACAAATGGCTGTCAATATTGTTTGCTCTGCAGCCTTCTCAGCCACAAGTACAAACTTCAAGGTAGGAGTAAGAGGCCACCACCGATTCTGAAGGAAGTGACTGCAAAGGTTGTGTAAAGGAAAGTCTGATTATATCAAGCTGACGTGATCCAGTTTCTAACATACTACAACCCACTGTTACTAATTTTAGGCCTTGTTTATTTTGCCATAATGTGTTAGGATTTGATGTTCCTCAACTAAAATGTGAGTTGGTACAGTAAATCCCCTTAACAAACGACAGTCACAGATGAAATGCAATCATTGAAATGTTTAATTATCAAATAAAAGAACACAATGAGAGCAAATAATGATTTCACACAGTAATGTAAACATTGGGTTTATATCTAGTAGGTGACATGCACATAACATGAAATTGACATGTGCAGTCCAGGTCCAGTTCCTTGTAATGGTTTATATGAAAGCTGCTGCAAATAAAGTATATTTGATGAGATGAAAATCAACAGGATCTCAAAATATAAAAACATTACGCCTCATCAGTTCCTCTGACCCTGGCTGAAGCTAAGGCGTGATTCCGAAAATAATATCCATGACTATTCCAAATGGAAAGTTGTCGCCGCAGCTCAAGGCTTTGCCAAATATGATTATATAAGCCAGGTTGATGCTTTATCAGAGAAAAACACAAGTTTCTACTTTGCTTCTTGGCTATGAACTCCAGTTGTGTTGCTGTTACCAGTAATTATTTGCGATTTTGGTCCAAATGAATGTCCGTTTCCCATGGCACTACACGCTGCACTTTTCACTGATCTGTATGAAGTTTTGTTAAGGGAGGTCAACTATGGAACTTCATTTACACGCAATTTTCCAGTTCATCTGCTCTCCATACAGATATTTTCCTTGTTATATTGCATACAAAATAATGTACTGGAAATTTGACAAAAACAGGTGCTTTAAAATAATTACTTCACAAAATACATTTGCTCAGACTAAAACATAGATGCATTATGTGTACCTTGTTACACAACTTTTCAGCCTACCATTCAAATCTCATCTCTTCCTCTACCTGTGACTCCACTTCTAGTCTACCCTGTTATAGTCCACACACAGTTGTCCCTCCCAATCTTTACTTTCTATATGTACCTTTAACTCTTTTTCCAATATTCAAAGTTCAAGTTCATTATCTTGTGTATGGAGCACAATGAGATTCTCATTTGATGTGCACCAACAGGCTTGTGACAGTGGGATAATGTTAAATAGCACTAGCATTTATCAATAGCATAATGTTAGTTGGAAGTCAAAACTCTGAATAGACTTTTATGAAGTTTTGGTAATTATGGTTTTCTGCACGTATGACCCCCATGATGAACTGTGCGGTGGAGGCCCAGGACCTACGCCTGGTCAGGACATCCCTTTGGCACCGAATCCAGGGGAGCAGCCAAGAGAGGCTTATTTCTAACACTTGGTGGCAGCCCCCTGGGTTGCATCGGGGCCACAATTCTGGAACACCGGATCTCATCCCTGATGGGCTCTGTGGCCACAGCCAAGGGGAGCTGCACAGCTTTCTGAGCCCATGTGGGCTGTAATGCAGCCACACCTGGAAGTGCAGCCTGAATTAGGTTAATTATCACCTGAAGCACTTCCGGGTGAGCTATAAGAGGAGCCAGAGTCAGGCGGAGGAGGACAAAGCTGCCTGGGAGGAGTGGAGGAAGAAGAGTGTGTGTTGGTCTTTTTTTTTTGTGTGTTTTGGGGACTGTGTGTAGGGCCTGTGGGACATGGGGAAGACGTAGAAGAAAATAAAATCTTTTTGTTTCATTTTTACGTGCCTCTGTTGTCAGTCTGTGTTGGCTCGGGCGCCTATATAGTGCCTTTGTCACAACTGTTATGATGAAGTGCATGCAAAATGGTGAAAAGAGTTTAAGGCCTCATAAAGGGAACAAAACCAGATCAGGACCTTCACTGGTCTGCCTAGAGACTGGCCCTTAATCCTTAAACCTGGCAGCCTGCCACCCATGGCATCAATAGGACAAAAGTGTGATATCGCAGAGACTCATTGCAATCATTGTAAAATGGAACTACTCCATTATTTACTATTTATATTTCCCACCTTCAATAGTTTATTGGTTTTATTGTTTTATTGATTTATATTAATGCATGTCTGTAGTTTAGTCCTGCGGTGGGTTGGCACCCTGCCCGGGATTGTTTCCTGCCTTGTGCCCTGTGTTGGCTGGGATTGGCTCCAGCAGACCCCCGTGACCCTGTGTTCGGATTCAGCGGGTTGGAAAATGGATGGATGGATGTCTGTAGTTTAAAATGCAGAGCATATGATAAATCTATTGAAGATTCTGTTTTTGTTATATTGTATGTACTATTCAGGGGACACACTAAAACTTTCATTTACATCTGTGCAATGACAATAAAAGGCATTTTATAGACATTCTATTCTAAACTCAACAGGCAGGCGTCAAGGCCTATAAAGGCCTTTTATTTAAACACATGGTGCATTACACCAAACAAGTGAGTGAGAGGAGATCCTCCCCATGTTATCATAATCTTCTTATATAATACGCTACCGTGGCTGTCCATTTGTCTGTCCAGGATTTTAAATCACCTGTAGCTCGCAAACCGTTTGACCTATTGACCTGAAATTTGGTTCACATATACTACGTGACGTCTTCTATCCACTTTTGTGGTGATTATTTTTATTCCTCTTTTTATTTTTATTTTATTTCATCGTAGAATCAACTCTCGGCAGAGGACAGCAGGGCAGCCATGCGGCGTGTTTGTACGGGCGCCGTTCTCATTCCTACCACCTTCACCGTCACTTCCTCTGCCTCTTCATATCTTAAATCATTCTCATTGAAGACTTAAGAGCCAGCTTAAGTGAAAAATTAAGAAAAACATGCTAAGTAATTGCAACACAAACACTTAATCAGTTTTAATGCGAAAAGATGCCGATGAAAGAAGAAAAGCAGCGGGCCGCTAGGGTAGAGAAAAGAAGAGCTGCTCAGGACGCAGCAAGCGCATCAACCTGAGCAAACGAATGATAAATGTACAGAGAAAGAGGATGAAAACTACGATTGGTCAAGTCAAGTGTATTCATGCAGTGCGCTGTTACTGGTCAATAATAAAAGAAACGGCAAGAAATAAGCAAAAAAAGGTTATACTTAAAAAGTCCAGTCCTTGAAATTAAAAGGCAAAAAAAAAAGCAAATACAATATGGTACAATACAATAAAATAGAATACTAACAAAAATGTCAATGAAGCACTGCTGGGACTGTCCAGAACCATAATATACAGGCTGAGGGTGACCCCAAAACTGAAACATCATGGTGGCCCCATCTTTTGGGAATTTCACCTACAATACACTAAGGACATATTCAGACAACAATATTAATTAAAAAAATCATAACAAATAATAACAATAATAATAATAATAATAATACATTGTATTTATATAGTGCCTTTCCCATGCTCAAGGCACTTACAGAATATAATAAAGAATGGCAGGGTCTACAGTATATAACATTGTACAAGCCAGATAAATAAGTAAAGAAGATTACGACAGTGAATTCAGAAAAAAAAAACAGACAACATAATTGATAGTCTAGCACACACACATACTGTACATACAGGTTACATGAGCATCTTGACAGAGAAGTAAACTGAGAGAAGGGTAATAAAGTCAAGTAGAGCTAAAAGCCTTCCTGAACAGATGAGTTTTGAGTTGTTTTTTAAAAGAATTCATGGAGTCAGCTGACCAGATTAATTTCGGCAGGTCATTCCAGAGTCTGGGCGCTATACAGCTGAAGGCCCTGTCACCCATGGAGTGTAGATTAGTGTGGGGTACAACAAGATTGCCAGAATCAGAAGACCTTAGTGGGCGGGCAGGCACATAGTGATGGAGAAGGTCACTGATGTAGTTTGGCGCGAGGTTATTTAAGGCTTTGTAAGTTATTAGTAGGATTTTATATTCAATTCTGTAAGACACAGGGAGCCAGTGGAGACGGAGCAGGATGGGTGTGATGTGCTCGCTGCTGCTGGTTCGAGTAAGGACTAGTGCAGCTGAGTTTTGAATAAGCTGGAGCTGTGATAGAAGATTAGAAGGGGCACCTGCCAGTAGGGAATTTCAATAATCGATGCAGGATGTGATAAAAGCATAGATAAGTTTCTCAGCATTAGAGAAAGAGAGGAAGGAGCGAACACGGGATATGTTACGGAGGTGAAAGTAAGAAAGTTTCTTAATGTGATTTATGTGGGCAGAATAAGTGAGGGAGGAATCAAAAATGACACCAAGATTTTTTACAGTAGAGGCAGGTCTGATGAGATCAAGATAGACTGGGAAGGAGCTCATTTTATTAAGTTGCATTTTAGTCCCAATTTGCAGGAGTTCAGTTTTATTGCAATTTAATTTTAAAGAGTTCTGCTCCATCCAGGTTTTAATTTCACTAAGGCAGGTTGTGAGCTGAGAAAGCTCTGATGAAGTTCCACTTTTAACATTGAAGTAGAGTTGAGTATCGTCTGCATAAAAATGATAACCCAGTCCATAGCTACGGATAATATGGCCAAGGGGAAGCATGTAAATACAGAAAAGCAGAGGACCGAGGACAGAGCCTTGAGGGACTCCTTGTGTGACTGGCGCTGAGCTGGATCTGCTGTTGCCAAGACTAAAAAACTCTTGCCTATTAGTCAGGTAGGACTTGAACAACTGGAGGGCAGTGCCAGAGATACCCAGCATGTTCTCCATTCTGGACAGTAGAATGTTATTTCTGACCGTGTCAAATGCTGCACTGAGGTCTAATAGAATTAATATGCTGGTTTGTCCAGAGTCTGCTGCCATAAGCAAATCATTGGTTACCCGTAGCAGAGCAGTTTCACAGCTGTGCCGCGCCCTGAAACCAGACTGAAAGGGTTCCATCAAATTATTAGAGGTTAGGTAATTGGTGAGTTGGGAAGCTACAACACGCTCAAGAATTTTTTACAGGAAAGGTAAGTGGGAAATAGGCCGGAAATTGTTAAGACTGTCAGCATCAAGACCAGACTTTTTTAACATTGGGGTTACAGAAGCAATTTTAAAAGTGAGCGGCACAGAGCCAGTGTCAAGGGATGAGTTTATTATTGTTGTAACAGTCGGGATTATGGCATGAAGGCAGGATTTAAGTAGTGTGCTGGTGATGGAGTTAGGGTCAGCAACAAAAATTACCCGTCAAACAAAAATTTAAAAAATGACAAAAAAAGGAAAATATACTTAAGCCAGAGAGTAAACACTGGCAAAAACATAATGTTATGTTAGCCTATTTTTCTTTTTCTTTGGGACTTCTTATTTATCTTGGGCTTTGAAATTTATAGAACTTAGTTTCACTTTTATTTTTTACTTTGGTTGTCATTTGAGATTTGTAACCCTTTAGCAGCATGCAGTGAGATCAAATGCTTGATGCTTGCCTACAGAGTAGTCAATGGGTCAGCACCTACAGTATATGTATGGAAACACCACTGCGGTCCGGTGCTCCTTCTTGACCACTCAGGTCCACTGATGATCAGCATCTGGTGATGCCCTCTCTACATGGTATCAAATCTCAATTCAGAATCTTGTCCTTTCTAGCTCCTAGCTGGTGGAGCGAGCTGTCACCTCCATTCGAAATACTGACTCCATATTAGCTCTTAGGTTTTTGTAATCTAGAAAGTATAACTAGCTTGCATTTTCTTTTGAGCGCATCACTTGTGATGATCAATTTTGTAACCTTGTTCAACACTTCCCAAACAGTCCCATAGACTAATATTTACTCACTTATTCAAATACTTTGAGCTCTTTGGTAAATCTCTTCAAATAAAATCATCATGTTAAGCAAATTAATGTCTATGTAAATGAAAACTATTTTGTGGTCATATTTGTATAAACTGCAGTGCCATCTTGTTTTTCATAATGTTTGTTGCTAAGGACAGAAGTTGCATCATGTTATTGGTGTGACTCGATTTAAGCTGGTGACATGAGAGACTCATCATTCAAGTTTGTGGATAACTTCTAAAAACTTTTGCAAGCATGTTGTTTTAGTTTCTTCTGGTTTAACTAATTCTTGATTAGGTTCTCTAAGACTTTTGGGTGCATATTGGGCTGTGTTACACATTAGTTTGTCTCCTGGATTTGATCCCTGCATATTTTAAGATAAAGATACTGTATAATCTTCAGGTCCTTTGTCTACTTTTTTCTTTGCGGTCGGCCAGCTTACATCTGTGGAAGAACACATACCAAGGCTGGCATTCCATCCAGAGTTTGCACTCAGTACTGTAGGAATCCTTGTGACCTGGAAGTGTGATGTTTCATCCAGGGTTCCCTCCATGGGTGGGGTTCAAATTCTTTTTTTATGTTTTTTATTCTTAATTTTTGATTCGTTTGTTTATGTGAACATTGTTGATCTTTTAGTTTCTGTGTGTCTATTTATTTTCTGCTATGTTCTGTGTGTCTTGTGGGTGGTTCCCCAAGAGGCAGGGCCGCCTGCCTATCACCTGCCTATGGGCTACACTCAGCACTATATAGGCTGGAAAAACTAGCAGTCCCTTGTGGTTCATTTGAATATGCTTGGTGGTATTGGTGAGTTCAATTGATTATTGTGGCTTTTTCATGTTTTCCTGGGTTTGTGATCCATATGCTCTGTTCGTTTGACCATTCTTGCTGGATTTGTTTTTTGAACTTGTTTGCTTTGGCATTTCCTATTTCAGGCAACTGCTGCTGTGCCTTTTGTGCTGCTTGGAACTTTTTGTCAAGAAGAGCTTTTTAGTGCAATAAATATTTTATTTATAAAGAATCTTCATCTACCCTTTATGTAGTCAAGCCAGATGTTGATATCAGTTGTGAGGGCTTTTTTCTAAGGTTCTCCCAAGTTCATGACATATATAGGATGAAGAGCTATCATGGGGTTTAGATAGATAGATAGATAGATAGATAGATAGATAGATAGATAGATAGATAGATAGATAGATAGATAGATAGATAGATAGATAGATAGATAGATAGATAGATAGATAGATAGATAGATAGATAGATAGATAGATAGATAGATAGATAGATAGATAGATAGATAGATAGATACTTTATTAATCCCAGGGGGAAATTCACATACTCCAGCAGCAAAAAATATCAAATTAAAGAGTAATAAAAAATGCAGGTAAAAAACAGACAATAACTTGAATAATGTTCAACGTTTACCCCCTCTGGTGGAATTGAAGAGTCGCATAGTTTGGGGGAGGAATGATCTTCTCAGTCTGTCAGTGGAGCAGGACAGTGACAGCAGTCTGTCGCTGAAACTGCTCCTCTGTCTGGAGATGACACTGTTTAATGGATGTAGTGGATTCTCCATAATTGATAGGAGCCTGCTGAGTGCCCGTTGCTCTGCTATGGATGTCAAACCGTCCAGCTCTATGCCAACAATAGAGCCTGCCTTCCTCACCAGTTTGTCCAGGCGTGAGGCATCCTTCTTCTTAATGCTGCCTCCCCAGCACACCACTGCGTAGAAGAGGGCACTCGCCACAACCATCTGATAGAACATCTGCAGCATCTTACTGCAGATGTTGAAGGATGCCAGTCTTCTAAGGAAGTACAGGCGGCTCTGTCCTTTCTTGCACAGAGAATCAGTATTGGCAGTCCAGTCCAATTTATCGTCCATCTGCACTCCCAGGTATTTATAGGTCTGCACCCTCTGCACACAGTCACCTCTGATGATCACGGGGTCCATGAGGGGCCTGGGTCTCCTAAAATCCACCACCAGTTCCTTGGTTTTGCTGGTGTTCAGTTGTTTGCACTGGGTGACAGACAAAGCTGTGGGTTGACAACTGTCTGCATGTTTTTTTGTTAGTTGTTTCATAGATCCTACAGCTCTCATGGAGAGTTGCCATCAGATCCAGTGAAGTGAGCTGGTCCAGGGGTAATTTTTTCACTCCGTCTTTTACACATGTTAGGTCTCAGAGGTCATTATTTTCCTGTTGTTTTTGTTTTATTATTTTATTTTTTTGTTCGTCTGTATGGTGGCCTCTTTTAAACAGTTTTTAGTCCTGTTTTGGCTTTCTAACAAAATGGTACGACTTCTGTCTGGTGGTTCCTCACCTTATGATGTTCCATTCAAAAAATAAATAAATAAATCAATACTAGAGCGGATGGTTGGGATAAGGCTGAGTAACACCAATGTTTGCATAATTAGTCATAGGTCTCTGCCTTTAGGTTTATCTCGTATTTATAGCCATCATTAGTGTCATGCTGGCAGAGTACAGTGAAAATCAACATGCAAACATATCACCACATCTCCTGCGACATGACTCAAAACCTCTGTGTTTCTTACCTGAGAAATCTTCAGAATACATTTTTCATAACCTCACAACCTCAGAGTGCTCATGCTACCTCTACAATGTGGGAGCCCAAGCTAGAAAATAAACTTGGAGTTCAGGCAATTGGAGGCACCCACTCCATAAAATGGCTCAGGGGTGTGGTGGTGGGGAATTGTTCAAAAATGCTGAAACCTTATTTATTTATTTTTTGAGAATTAAGAGTGCAAGATTTTTAACACTAGAATTCCTGAAGCCTACGAAACAACTTGTAATCCTGGCCCACCTTACATCCCTTTGCATCTCTTCAGAAATCTTCAGAATACATTTTTCATAACCTAGTAATGAGGTTTATATATGCAATGTAGCAGTTCTTGTGCTTTTAAAGTTTTCTCCATGATAAATTTTCACACATAGTACATGATGAAATAATATTTTAAATAAATGATTTTGCCTAGGAAATGTACATCATCACCCATTTTATAATAAATGTAAACTCAGCATCCATCCATCCATCCATTTTCCAACCCGCTGAATCCGAACACAGGGTCATGGGGGTCTGCTGGAGCCAATCCCAGCCAACACAGGGCACAAGGCAGGAACCAATCCCGGGCAGGGTGCCAACCCACCGCAGATAAACTCAGCATTATCCTTTAAACTTTTATTTTACTATGAACAGCTTCCCAGTACATATAAATCACTTTGGAGTGATCAGGACCATAAATAGCTAAATATAAAAATAAAGAATGACGGCTCGATGAATAGTACTGGTAGGATGGTAAGTAAGTAAGTAAGTAAGTAAACTTTATATATATAGCACATTTCAAGAACAAATGTTACAAAGTACTTTGCAAAAAGTCAACACAGTCACACACAAAAGCAAGCTGATAAACTAAAACCAAGAAAAAAAAGCGTAGACATACACAGTAAAACTTAATAACAAACAAAGCAAGATTAAACAAATTAAAACCAATAATAATATGCATAGACATACATAATCGAACTTGACAAGCCTCAAACACATGCTTGAATAAATTAAGACCAAGAAAAAATGCATAGACATATCCAGTAAAATGCAGTAATGTTACAAAAATGAGCTTGAACAGATTAAACCCAGGAAAAAAATGCATAGACATATACAGTTAAACACAATAACGTTACCCAAAGGCTAATTTGAATAAATGGGTTGTAAGCTTCTTTTTAAAAATGTCCAGAGTGTCCACTGATCTCATGTCTACCAGCAGAGAGTTCCACAATTTAGGGGCCACACCTTCACAATCTCCTTTAGTTTTAAGTGTGCTGTGTGGGACAGCTAACAAACAATTTCACTGTACTCTGTAACCATGAAAATAATGACCATATGGTCCCGTAAAGGCTGTGAGGGATCAACAGGTGTCTCTACAGGGATGGGTCCCACTCCTTTACCTGGCTCGGAGACAAGGGGATACAAAGCACAGCTGCGGAGCAGTGATATTCTCCTGCTGTGCCAGGACAAGGCTGCAGGAAGAAGGTACAACAGCAGCTACTCCGGAGTTGGCATTCTAACAACCACAGAGCAACACTCAGGATGGACTGAGGATCAGGGAAGGACAGCACAGTGAGCAACAGCCTACTTTGGGCAGTACGTCCCCCTTTGGTGGCAGCATTTGGACATCCGCAGGACAACATGGGAGTTGTGGTCCCAGGGATCTGACCTACCGGATTCTGTGGGTGTCGACAGGGGGAGCTCAGGAATACTGATTGCACAAGGGCCATTGGGGATGAGCCGGACCAGGAAGTGCTTCCGGGGTAACAGATTGAGCACTGGAAATACTCCCTGGTCTGGAGTTAAAGGCGACCCCTCTACTCGGCTTGTGAGTCAGAATTGGGAGGAAGTAGATGAGACGTCAAGGAAGATGAAGGAGGAGAAGCTTTATGCCTTTTGTAAATATTGAAGTAAAGAAACTGGAAACCATGTGAAGGTGCTGTGGAAAATATACTTTTGTTCAACCCAGTGCTGTGGTGTGAAGCTGTGTCAAGGGGTTTAGGATGCCGTGACACCCCCTATAGGCCAGCAGGCAAATTAATTCAACACCTATTCAATAATAATCATAATAATAATTCATTACATTTATAGAGGGGTTTTGAAGGTACTCAAAGTGCTTTGCACAGTGAGTGGGGAGCCCCTTTTACCACCACTAATTTGCAGCCTGGATTCAGATTTTCATACTGTAATCACCACCATTGCCGTAAATATACTTTACAAACAAGAAAAGCATGAGCAGCATTATTATTGAGTCTAACATTAAATACGCTGTAAACTTTTTGCACTGGTAAACAACATTAAGACTCCTTCTGATAGGTCATATTACCAGAGCAAAATAGAAAGTGATAAAATCAATGAAAAGGCTTTACTATAAAGAGACTGTGATGTGAGGCAGGGGTTTAGGTGTGTAAGTTTGAGTAAACCTCACCGCACGAACGCCTTCTGTGTCGCTTTCCTAGAAAAGCTGAGTTGCAGCTTATGATGCATTTTTGTCCTATGAACGCGTTTACTAAAGGTAGATATGTTTGTTTACTTTTGCATAATTTCCTGTAAATTACCACATCCTCTGAGAATTTGTTACACAGACATTTTAACTAAATGGTTAAGAGACAACAACTGAGTGCAAACAAGAATAGATAAAAACTTTCTAAACAATGCACACTTATAAAATATCACAACTGATGTAAACCTAGCAATGATATATAGCCATATTAAATAACTGAACTACACTTTAGAAAGTACTTCAGTGTATAAAACTCTAATAACAATTATGTCATACTTTTTGATACAAATAAAATACTGCACATGCTGGTAACAAAACATTTTCTGAACTCAAATTTCATTACAAATTTCATTAAGGAGTATAGCCTATTCTGGCAACAGCTGGGCACAATGTAGAAAATAATCCAATCCAAGATGCCAATCACAGATCCACACTTACCTCAGGCTAATTTATAGCTGCCATTCATTGACAACATTCTTCATAGTTTGAGTAAATTAAATGGAATGTAGATATGAAACAGACACAACCTCAGAGTGCTCATGCTACCTCTACAATGTGGGAACCCAAGCTAGAAAATAAACTTGGAGTTCAGGCAATTGGAGGCACCCACTCCATAAAATGGCTCAGGGGTGTGGTGGAGGGGAATTGTTCAAAAATGCTGAAACCTTATTTATTTATTTTTTGAGAATTAAGAGTGCAAGATTTTTAACACTAGAATTCCTGAAGCCTACGAAAAAAGTCGTAATCCCGGCCCTCCTTAAATCCCTTCGCATCTCTCCATCAGCGTCTTTTGTTTTGTAAATGCGTCGATCAGCACAAGCAGCAAGGAGCCTGCTATCTCATCCTCTGCCTTGACAGAGCTCAACTCACAGGCAAAAAGGTCTCCCAGCTCAAGCCAAGGCTTCTTATCTGCGTGTGAGGTGCCTGGAGTAGTGTAGGGTAAATAATACAGTATATCATTATTTGGAATACATGCATTTCATGTGTGTTCTGTGTCTACAAAGATCTGGGTAAGTGTAGAATGAAAGGAAATGTGAGAAGTGCAAGAAATGCTGAACACATGCCTAAAGCAGAAACTTTTTCCATGTTATACTAATAATGACGAGAAGTGTATAATGTGTCAAGACTTTAGTCCAAATATCAAATAAACATGTGCACTTTTATTCAAGAATATAACCAAAGGAAAAAAAAAGCATTTTTTTCCCTCTCACCAGTAATAATAGTGAATGTCTCTGACCAAACAATCAGAAACAGACTTCATGTAAGTGGCCTGAGGGCCTGACGTCCTCTAGTGGGTCCTGTGCTCACTGCACGGCACCGTGGAGCTCGATTGGCATTTGCCATAGAATACCAGAATTGGCAGGTCCACCACTGGCACCCTGTGCTTTTCACAGATGAAAGCAGGTTCACCCTGAGCACATGTGACAGACGTGAAAGGGCCTGGAGAAGCCACGGAGAACGTTATGCTGCCTGTAACATCATTCAACATGACTGGTTTAGTGGTGGGTCAGTGATGGTCTAGGGAGGCATATCCATGGAGGGATGCACAGACCTCTACAGGCTAGACAATGGCACCTTGACTGTCATTAGGTATTGGGATGAAATCCTTGGACCCACTGTCAGACCATATGCTGGTGCAGTGGGTCCTGGGTTCCTCCTGGTGCACGACAATGCCTGACCTCATGTGGCGAGAGTATGCAGGCAGTTCCTGGAGGATGAAGGAACTGATACCATTGACTGGCCCCCATGCTCGCCTGACCTAAATTCAATAGAACTCCTCTGGGACATTATGTTTTGGTCCAACTGATGCCACCAGGTTGCACCTCAGACTGTCCAGTAGCTCAGTGATGCCCTGGTCCAGATCTGGGAGGAGATCCCCCAGGACACCATCCATCATCTCATTAGGAGCATGCCCGATGTTGTCAGACATGCATACAAGCATGTGGGGGCCATACAAACTACTGAGTACGATTTGGAGTTGCTGCAATGAAATTTCGGCAAAATGGACTAGTCTGCCGCATCATTTTTTCACTTTGATTTTTGGGGTGTCTTTGAATTCAGCCCTCTGTAGGTTGATAATTTCCATTTCCATCAAATGATGTGGCATCCCTTCATTCCTAACACATTACCCAGTCCATATCAGTATAGATATCCAGAAGGATTTTTTTCCCCATTGAGATCTGATGTGTTTTCATAGCGTTCCTTTAATTTTTTGATCAATTAATACAGTGCATCCAGAAAGTATTCACAGCGCATCACTTTTTCCACATTTTGTTATGTTACAGCCTTATTCCAAAATGGATTAAATTCATTTTTTTCCTCAGAATTCTACACACAACACCCCATAATGACAACGTGAAAAAAGTTTACTTAAGGTTTTTGCAAATTTATTAAAAATAAAAAAACTGAGAAATCACATGTACATAAGTATTCACAGCCTTTGCTCAATACTTTGTCGATGCACCTTTGGCAGCAATTACAGCCTCAAGTCTTTTTGAATATGATGCCACAAGCTTGGCACACATATCCTTGGCCAGTTTCACCCATTCCTCTTTGAAGCACCTCTCAAGCTCCATCAGGTTGGATGGGAAGCGTCAGTGCGCAGCCATTTTAAGATCTCTCCAGAGATGTTCAATCGGGGCTCAGTCTGGGCTCTGGCTGGGCCATTTAAGGACATTCACAGAGTTGTCCTGAAGCCATTCCTTTGATATCTTGGCTGTGTGCTTAGGGTCGTTGTCCTGCTGAAAGATGAACCGTCGCCCCAGTTTGAGGTCAAGAGCGCTCTGGAGCATGTTTTCATCCAGGATGTCTCTGTACATTGCTGCAGTCATCTTTCCCTTTATCCTGACTAGTCTCCCAGTCCCTGCCACTGAGAAACATCCCCACAGCATGATGCCGCCACCACCATGCTTCACTGTAAGGATGGTATTGGCCTGGTGATGAGCGGTGCCTGGTTTCCTCCAAACGTGATGCCTGGCATTCACACCAAAGAGTTCAATCTTTGTCTCATCAGACCAGAGAATTTTCTTTCTCATGGTCTGAGAGTCCTTCAGGTGCCTTTTGGCAAACTCCAGGCGGGCTGCCATGTGCCTTTTACTAAGGAGTGGCTTCTGTCTGGCCACTCTACCATATAAACCTGATTGGTGGATTGCTGCAGAGATGGTTGTCCTTCTGGACGGTTCTCCTCTCTCCACAGAGGACTTCTGGAGCTCTGACAGAGTGACCACCGGGTTCCTGGTCACCTCCCTGACTATGGCCCTTCTCCCCCGATCGTTCAGTTTAGATTGCCGGCCAGCTCTAGGAAGAGTCCTGGTGGTTTCGAACTTCTTCCACTTACGGATGATGGAGGCCACTGTGCTCATTGGGACCTTCAAAGCAGCAGAAATTTTTCTGTAACCTTCTCCAGATTTGTGCCTCGAGACAATCCTGTCTCGGAGGTCTACAGACAATTCCTTTCACTTCATGTTTGGTTTGTGCTCTGACATGAACTGTCAACTGTGGGACCTTATATAGACAGGTGTGTGCCTTTCCAAATCATGTCCAGTCAACTGAATTTACCACAGGCGGACTCCAATTAAGCTGCAGAAACATCTGAAGGATGATCAGGTGAAACAGGATGCACCTGAGCTCAATTTCGAGCTTCACGGCAAAGGCTGTGAATACTTATGTACATGTGCGTTCTCAATTTTTTTATTTTTAATAAATTTGCAAAAACCTCAAGTAAACTTTTTTCACGTTGTCATTATGGGGTGTTGTGTGTAGAATTCTGAGGAAAAAAATAAATTTAATCCATTTTGGAATAAGGCTGTAACATAACAAAATGTGGAAAAAGTGATGCGCTGTGAATACTTTCCGGATGCACTGTATGTATACAGCAGTGTTACCCATTGTAAACATGGCCAGGTAAGCAGACCAGGGTAAACAGGGAAAAGGAGGTTTCGGTGCCATAATAATTTAGTCAAAATAAAGCAAGGAAAAATAACCCATTGACTATTTCTATACACTTTATTGTGTTGCAGTTTTAATTTTAAATGGATACATTTGCCATTTTTTCTCTTCAGTCTACACTCAATAACCCAGAAAGACAAATTGAAAATGTTTTCAGAAAAGGTTGAAAATGTATTCAAAATCAAAAGCTGAAATCTCCCATTTTATGTAAGTATGTCGACTCTGTGATGAGCCATTCCACTTTGTGGTCAGATGCATCCTGTTTGCTTTAATTATCTTTGAGATGGGTCTCGACTTGGGACAAACTGAATTGATCGGACCAGTTTAGAATAGCACACACATGTGCATATAAGGTTCACAACTCACAATGCATGTCAGGACAAAAACCAAGCCATGAAGTCCAAAGAGTTCTCTGTAGACCTCCACAATAACATAGTGGTGAGGCATAGATCAGGGCAGGAATATAAAACTATTTCTAAAACTAGACTGTTCCCAGGAATAACATGGCCTCAATAATTATGAAACAGAAGAAGTTTAGAACCAGCAGACCTAGAGTTGGTTGTCCAGACAAGGTGAGGAACCGTAAAGAGGAGGTGACCAACAACTCAGTGGTCACTGTAACAGAACTTCACAGAAACTCTCTGCTGAGATAGAAGAGTGTTTCAAAAGGACAACCATCTCAGCAACAGTCCATCTTACAGATTATCAAAAATCATTTAAACAGCTCTAGCAGTGTAAGAAAAATGATACTCTGTTCTAATAAGACAAAAATTAGATTTGTTTGGGGCAGCACTTCATGCACTGCCTAATACCATCCCTACAGTGAAACATGGTGGTGGCAGCATCATGATATGGCAGTGCATCTCACCAGCAGGGACAGGGAGACCGGTCAGAATTGAGGAAAGAATGAAGGCTGTGAAATACAGAAAGGTGTTTGAAGATGACCTGAGTGAGAGCAGATCTGTGACCTCAGATTGGGACGAAGGTTCATCTTTCAGCATGACAGTGTCCCAAAGCATACGGTCAGAACAATGCTTGAGTGGCTTAGGGACAAGTCTCTATGACTTTCTTTGATTGAGCCAGCTAAAACCCAAAATTAAACCCCATAGAACATCTGTGGAGAGACCTGAAGATGGCAGTTTACAAATGCTTCCCATCCAATCTAATGGAGCTTGAGGGGTTCTGCCAGGAAAAATGGAATGACCTGCCTAAATCCAGGTGTGCATAGGACATAGATACTTACTCAAGAAAACTTGCTTGCATGTCAAACTTTATCTTTTGGGTTCTCATAGAAAGTAATCTTGCTGGAATCTGAACCCATGGGAGCTGTGAAACAGTAATGCTAACCATTACACCATTCATGCCATTGGGATATTAGAAAGGTTTAGATGAGAACAGGTCATTCAGCCCAACAAAGTTCAACCGGGCCTATCCACTTAATTCCTCTAAAAAAACCTCAAGTCATGTTTTGAATGTACCTAAAGCCCTACTTTCTACAAAACTATTTGGTAACTTATTCCATGTGTCTGTGGCTTTCTATGTGAAGACAAATTTCTTAATATTTGTGCAGAATTCACCCTTAACAAGTTTACAACAGTATCCACCTTTCTTGATGAACTTGTTTTTAAAGTAACTGTCTTGATCCACTGTATCAATTCCCGTCATAATGTTAAATACTTCAAGCATGTCTCCTCATACTGCGGTGGGTTGGCACCCTGCCCGGAATTGGTTCCTGCCTTGTGCCCTGTGTTGGCTGGGATTGGCTACAGCAGACACCCGTGACCCTGTGTTTGGATTCAGCGGGTTGGAAACTGGATGGATGGATGGATGTCTCCTCATAATTTCCTTTTGCTTAAACTGAAAAGGCTCAGCTCTTTTAATCTTTCCTCATAACTCATCCCCTATAGCCTTTAGAATCACCGTAGTCACTCTTCTCTGGACTTTTTCCAGCACTTCTAAGTCTTTTTTGTAGTCTGGAGACTAAAACTGTACACTTTATTATAGATAAGGCCTCACCAGTGTGTTATAAAACTTCAGCATAACCTCCTTGGACTTGTACTTTACATTGCTATACAACCTAACATTCTGCTAGCCTCCTTAATGGCTTCTGAACACTGTAAGCTGAGGGAAGCTGACCCTCACCCTACCCTTAACCCTAACCCATAACTCCTAACTCATTCTCATAAGGTATACGTTCAATTTTCAAGCCTCCCATCGTGTATTCAAACCTAACATTTTTACTTCCTAAAAGTATTACGTTACCTTTACTTACATTAATTTTCATCTGCAGAAAATCTGCCCAAGTCTGTGTTCTGTCCTAGTCCCACTTTAATGATTCAGTGGATTCTAAATCGTCTGCCAATCCTCCTATCTTGGAATGATATGTAAGCTTGATCAGCTTGCCATTTATATTCCTATCCAAATCATTTACAGTATGTCAGCTCAAACACAAACACTGTGCAATTGTATGCTGAGTTTACAAAACATCACAGATTACCAGTTGACTTAAAAGTTCAGCCCTACCTCTGGTTCATTCTGCCCCTGAGTAAATCACTTAACCTGTCTATGCTCCAGTTTTGATAACATGCATGTAAAGTGCACTGGATTGTTTTTTATTTATGTAAAGGCCCTATACAAATGGAGAGTGAGCAGTGAAGCTTCTCCTGCACAGATTACCATTTGTCTGCATTCATTGTGGCTTTGATGAGTTACTTTACTTCACTGGGGGGCCGGTGATCAAATTACAATTATTGGCGGACATTCTGAAGTTTTGTTATCCAGCTGCATTCCAGATGTAACAGCTTGTTGTTCATGGGTATTGAGAAATATCACGTCTTCAGAAGAAGAAGCTGCTGAGTGATATGTGCTCCCTTTTACAGTGATTCGCTTTGTCATGGGCAGGGACATCTTTTTGAGTCGATGTGTGTGTGTGTTCTAGAGGGTTATGAGACTCTGGGTGAGTGAAAGGGTGTGTGATGGGGTATCTTTATGAGGTGTTAGTGTTCTGAGATTTCTCTAGTAATAAAGACAGAGGCTTCAAGGTAAGGTTGTTGCACTCACTACATTACAACCTGCTGTACATTAGGACATGCTGCTTGTTATTTTGTACAGGCAAGTAAGAATTTCACTGTGCTCTGTACATTTGACAATAAGCATCCTGTAAAAATATTTATTTGAGTTATGTTTCACTTTGTTGGTTAGGTTTGGAATCATAAATAAAAAATAAAGTGGGATTCAATAGGATGAGTCCACTAAGTGGGCCTGGTAATGCTGGTAGTGAGGGATGATGATATATGCCTGGCATAGCTGTGGGTGTCTATTTTGGACTTGTTTAGTATTTTAATGAAGCATTCCAGGCATTCAGTTCACTCAGCCAAAGACAGCAGAATTTCTGCCGAACCTTTGGAGTTGTGTTCAAAACTGCCAGTTCCATCTCTCTTTAATTAAAGCTGATCTGGGCTGACAACCTCCAGGGTACCCTGCCAAAGTGCTGATGAAAGACAAAAAGCACAGCAGCCTGTGAGGGACTGACCAGCCATTATACAGTCCCAGTATAAGGAGACTGACCTCCTGGTGACCTGAGCCTAAGGGGCCATCTACCGTCCCTTGTGATTTGTAGAGAGACAACTCAGTCACTTATGGTGTGTGAATTGTAGAGTGGCAACTCAGTCATTTGTGCTGTATGACTTTTAGGGGGAATCTTTAATCATTTGCGTAGTGTGACTTGTCATTACACTGTAGGCTCAGTGCTCGGACTTGTCATTAAGCTGTCGACTCAGTGCTCAGGCGCTGCAGTTGTGTAATTTAGGGAGAGGCAATCTCTTGTGTCATGGGATGTGAAAAGCAGAAGTTTGGTCACTTTTGTTATTTAGCTTTTTAGGAATGGGACACAATTACCAGGATTGTGTTATTTGTTGAGTGGGACCTCAGTCTTTGCTATTTGTGATTTGTAGAGCTGCCTCTCAGTCTCTTCTGCAGTGTGAGGGAGGGAGCTCAATCAATTGTGTTGTATGGTTCGTAGAGAGGGAGCTCAGTCACTTGTTATGTCTGATTTTTAGGAAGGAAGCCCGGTCAATTGTGTTGTGTGACTTTTAGGGAGGGAACCCATTGATTTGTGTTCTGTGGCTTCTCTTTAGAAAGCTTTGCTGTTATATACCATATAGAGAGGGAATCACTAGTGCTGTATGACTCCAAGTGTTATAATCAGTTATTTTCATTTTTTCCAGAATTCTCTATGGTTGTTAAGTACATTTTTTATATGGACTCTGGGGTTTTGAATCCCAATGAATGTGAATTTCAGATTGATTTTATAAACTTTGCCAGAGTTAATAAGTTTAAGTTTTATAACTTCTGACTGGGACTCCATTTTTGTTTACCATGAAGATCTATCCTATGTGTGTGGCACGTGACATTGAGAATATAAAGATCGTCTCAAAGGTTTCCTGAACATCCAATATTAGGATTTTCTGTTCAGTTTCACAGCTGTTTTCTCCGATCGACCTACTGGTTCTTTGAACAAAAATTGAAGTATTTTTTCCAGCTTTACACTTATGATTTTTGGGTTAGCTTTCTTATTTTTTGATGATGAGTCAGCAGTTCTTTTGGTATTGACCTCTGCCTGTTTTTTGGCCATGGCTTTTCTCACGATCCCATTTTCAAATTTTCACTGTCTCACCTTGAATCAGTACTCTAAGAAACCAGGAATAAATCAATAATCAATAACACAGATAAACTCTCTTACAAATTCAGTAATTTGTACTGGACTACTGGAAACTTTACTCAGATCTACCCATAAAGCCAGAGGGAGGACCGTTAGCAGTGATGTCATGGTGGACCCGCCTCCTTGGGTTTGTCCTGCAAAGTACACAGAATGACAGTACATTTAAAGAGACAGCACACAATTAATGAATGATAAACAAACCCGGCAGAAATTACACAAAAACATGAATAATAATAATTCAAAATTAATAAAAACAACAATAAAACAGTCAATAAATATAAGCTATAAAAAAACCCTGGCTGTAACATAGGAAGTTGCTGGTTCTCGTCACTGGGGGGATGTCACATTGCAAGATTTGAAATCACAAGGGATGATACATTTTATAACTCTGTGATGACTTTTTATCCAACATCCCCATTTAAAAAATATGAGCTTGCCACATTCTGACAGCCAATAATGTGCTGAATGACAGTTTCAGTGCTTGTACAAACAGTTTTCCAGGTATAGCAAGATTCAAAGCTCAACTTTGATACTAGCTTCGTTATGTTAAATTCGTACAATTTGAATCTGATGAGTTGCTTTTCCAGTAAATTGTATTTTGTGTTTAAATTGCATTGTGTAAGTTGTTTTAGAATTTTGGGAAAGCTGATTACAAATTACAAATCTTACTTCTATCACTGTTGTGAGGGTGTTCCTCAGGTACATTTCGAGATACGTGTGGTGCATGTTGTTTTCAGTTGTGTTGTGTGTTTATGTGTTTGTTGAGTAGTTTCTGTGTTCTGGGGGAAACATTTCAAAATGTACTGTTTGAGCCAGTGGTCTCAAACTCCTGTCCTGGAGGGCCACAGTGGCTGCAGGCTTTCATTCCAACCGTTTTCTTAATTGGTGACCAGTTTAATTCATTTTCCTTTAATTTTAAATGACTTGTTTTTTTAAGATTTGTTCCCCTGAAGTTCTTCATCGTTCCTCTGAATTGTTTCATTTCTTTCCTTAAATGGCATCCAAGCAGAAATGAAATGTGAAGTGAGTGAGCCAACAGAAGACCAACTAAGTCAGGGCCTGAAACTCCAACCAATTTCACTCCAACCAGTTGCTAAAATAGGCACTGAGTCTTGTTGTTAATTAAATCCGTTCTTTAATTCCATGAATCGTTGCTACTGTCATTGTGCAATGGCATACATTTAAAAAATTACTGATTTTCTCTCTTGTAAGATCACTGATAAAATGTTTTGTGGACCTTTATTTTCAGATATATTTTTTTTTTGTTCTTTATTTCACCTTATACATTTCTTGTATTAGAAATTTGTTAGTTTTCACATCTGCGGTGGGTTGGCACCCTGCCTGGGATTGGTTCCTGCCTTGTGCCCTGTGTTGGCTGGGATTGGCTCCAGCAGACCCCCGTGACCCTGTGTTCGGATTCAGCGGGTTGGAAAATGGATGGATGGATGGATAGTTTTCACATACCCCTTGGGGTCAGAGCGCAAGGTCAGCCATTGTACAGTGCCCCTGGAGCAATTACAGGTTAAGGGTCTTGCTCAAGAGCCAGCAGAGTAGGATCTCTTTTGGCAGTGATGTGGATTCAAACCGGCAACCTTCTGGATACCAGCACAGATCCTTAGCCTCAGAGCCACCATTCCAATATTGTATGATGGCCACAGTTTGCTGGTCATGTTTTGGCTCATTTTATATGTCATTATTGTTTGACTGTTAATTAAGGAAAAAGAAACAATTGATGGGTCTGAGTCTTCAAGAGCAAGTCAAATAAAATAAATTCAAAAGAAGTTAATTAGCAGCAAAAACTAATTAAGAGAAGGGTTGGAATGAAAACGTGAATCCTCTGCGGCCCTCCAGGACTGGAGTTTGAGACCACTGGTTTAAACTGTGTTCAAACTACTTGTAAAGCAATCTACCATCAGGGTGTTCTGGGTGCATGCCCAGGGGCCCATGATGGTAAGGTGCCTTTTCATTAATTCCCCCTCTTGATGTTACGATAGAGTACCAGAGACAGATGAAGGATGAAGCATTCACATCTCACACTGAAATGAACACTGAGAAATGCCAGGCTGCGTTAAATGACTCGGTGTCTGTGCATTGCATGATCAGCTCTCTCTTAAGCAGCTAAGTCACCCAGGGGCCTGTAAGGGTCTTAAATCCAGCCTTGATGGAAAAAATCCGACAGTGCTGTGTATGACGTCATGGTGGATGCTTTGTTGTGTGGTGTGTGCTTAGCTGGGTGTGTTGCGTTTTTTTTTCTGTCTTTGCTCTTTTGGGATAGCATTTTGAAAATACTTTATATACACAGTGTAACACTGCAGTTGAGTTGAGTGCTATCTGGTTGGCTATTCTGCTGAAGTCACCACAGAGTTTCAGTCTGCGCTCTGTGCCTCTGCCTTATTCCTAAGTCTCTCTGGTCTCCTTTCAGGTTGTGGAGAGTACGGCTGTGATCTGTCGTGCAGTCCCAGTGGTTGTGAACAGATCTCTCGTGTCTGCCCTGTTGGATTCATTGCGACGGAAACCAGCAGCCGTGTCACCTGCACAGGTAAAACATCAGGACAACCTGTCATTTACATTATCTAAACCTCTGTTTTTCACTCTTCTCCTGCTGCCGGACTCTTATTTATGTAAGGTTAAGTTCTAAAGATCCATGTAGAAGTAAAATTATTTTATTTATTTTTGTGCTGCATAGTGAAATGAACCAAACAGGTTTATTTCATAACAGAAAAAAAACATTTGTGATTTATGTCTAATGCCTCATGATAACGGATATTTTAAGATTCAATGTTCAGCCATCTTTTCAGGATCATGTGGAAGTGAAGCCTATTCTGAGTTTTTCAGACACAAGGCTGGAACCCACCTTGGGTAGGTGCCAGTTCAGTGCAGGACAGATATTTATATTGGGTCAAATTACAGTTGCCAGTCCAAGTATTGTGTACAGTGCATCTGGAAAGTATTCACAGTGCATCACCTTTTCCACATTTTGTTATGTTGGATTAAATTCATTTTTTTCCTCAGAATTCTACACACAACACCCCATAATGACAACGTGAAAAAAGTTTACTTGAGGTTTTTGCAAATTTATTAAAAATAAAGAAATTGAGAAAGCACATGTACATAAGTATTCACAGCCTTTGCCATGAAGCTCGAAATTGAGCTCAGGTGCATCCTGTTTCCCCTGATCACCCTTGAGATGTTTCTGCAGCTTAATTGGAGTCCACCTGTGGTAAATTCAGTTGATTGGACATGATTTGGAAAGGCACACACCTGTCTATATAAGGTCCCACAGTTGACAGTTCATGTCAGAGCACAAACCAAGCATGAAGTCAAAGGAATTGTCTGTACACCTCCGAGACAGGATTGTCTCGAGGCACAAATCTGGAGAAGGTTACAGAAAAATTTCTGCTGCTTTGAAGGTCCCAATGAGCACAGTGGCCTCCATCATCCGTAAGTGGAAGAAGTTCGAAACCACCAGGACTCTTCCTAGAGCTGGCCGGCCATCTAAACTGAACGATCAGGGGAGAAGGGCCTTAGTCAGGGAGGTGACCAAGAACCCGATGGTCACTCTGTCAGAGCTCCAGAAGTCCTTTGTGGAGAGAGGAGAACCTTCCAGAAGGACAACCATTTCTGCAGCAATCCACCAATCAGGCCTATATGGTAGAGTGGCCAGACAGAAGCCACTCCTTAGTAAAAGGCACATGGCAGCCCACCTGGAGTTTGCCAAAAGGCACCTGAAGGACTCTCAGACCATGAGAAAGAAAATTCTCTGGTCTGATGAGACAAAGATTGAACTCTTTGTTGTGAATGCCAGGCACCACGTTTGGAGGAAACCAGGTACTGCTCATCACCAGGCCAATACCATCCCTACAGTGAAGCATGGTGGTGGCAGCATCATGCTGTGGGGATGTTTTTCAGCAGCAGGGACTGGGGGACTAGTCAGGATAAAGAGAAAGATGACTGCAGCAATGTACAGAGACATCCTGGATGAAAACCTGCTCCAGAGCGCTCTTGACCACAGACTGGGGCGACGCTTCATCTTTCAGTAGGACAACGACCCTAAGCACACAGCCAAGATATCAAAGGAGTGGCTTCAAGACAACTCTGTGAATGTCCTTGAGTGGCCCAGCCAGAGCCCAGACTTGAATCCGATTGAACATCTCTGGAGAGATCTTAAAATGGCTGTGCACTGATGCTTCTCATCCAACCTGATGGAGCTTGAGAGGTGCTGCAAAGAGGAATGGGCGAGACTGGCCAAGGATAGGTGTGCCAAGCTTGTGGCATCATATTCAAAAAGACTTGAGGCTGTAATTGCTGCCAAAGGTACATCGACAAAGTATTGAGCAAAGGCTGTGAATACTTATGTACATGTGATTTCTCAGTTTTTTTATTTTTAATAAATTTGCAAAAACCTCAAGTAAACTTTTTTAATGTTGTCATTATGGGGTGTTGTGTGTAGAATTCTGAGGAAAAAAATGAATTTAATCCAACATAACAAAATGTGGAAAAGGTGATGCACTGTGAATACTTTCTGGATGCACTGTATGTCTTTAGAAAAACCCAAAGAAAAGTCCACATGAACATGGGGAGAACAGAATCCTGGAGGGAATTTAAGTTCAATTTCTGACTTGAACTATACATTCTAAATCCCTTTTAATGAGCCTTCTCCTATTCAGTTTTAGATATTCATAAGTAATAAAAATATGTGTATTACTGATTTACAGTTCTGTATGTTTACTTTTAAACATATTTCAGAATAGTTCTGAGTTTTTCTTCTTCAGTTAAATATCTACAGAAATTGGTTTATTATGACTTTGGAAATGTATTGTTATAAGAGTTTACATTAAAAATACTGAATGGATAAATATATGTACAAATCATTTGTTATGCAGAAAATTATGATGACTTTCAAGGGGATGGAATACTTTTGCACGCCGCTGTCCATGTTCATACTGTATACACTTACACTTACACACACACCTTTATATATTAAAAACCACATGAATAAGGTGAGGGAGGCTATATTACTGGTTTGTGAGGGCTATTGCTCTGGGAAAGAAACTGCTTAGGTGGTTATTAGTTTTAGTTTTAATTGACCTAAAGTGTTTATCAGAGGGGAGTTTTTGGAGCAAGTGATGACCTGGGACAGATGAGTCCAAGGTGATCCTTTTGACATGGTTTATGGCACTAGATGCAACAGACTGAAGAGCACAGCCAAATATTTTCTCAGCAGACCTCAGAACACTCTGTAATTTATTTTTGGAGCTGACCGTTGCTGAGCAAAACTAGACAATAATGAAGAATGTGATCACACTTTCACTTATGACTTTGCAGAACTGTAAGAGGATGAACTCGGAAATGTATAATTTCTTTAGCTGGTGTAAAATGTACATCCACTGCTGAGGCTTGTTAGTGATTTAAGTGGTATTAATGTCCCACAAGGGAATTTGTGTGAGTTTTGTGTCCAAATATTTGAAGGCTTCCCCCCATACTGACCATAGAATCATTAATTAGTACAGAGAGAGGTTGTAACTGCTGTTTGTGAAAGTCAATTATCATTTCCACTGTCTTGGTGGTATTGAGAACTGTAGATGGGTATTTGTAGTGAACCAAGATATGGTGTTTCATTTTTGATGGTGGTGTCATCAGCAAATGTAATACTTTTTCCTGAGAAGTCAGTGGACCTACAGTCATTAATACATGGAATAGAGTAAGGAGGGAAAGGACACAGCCTTGAGTGGTACCCGTGCCAGTAGGAAGAAAGTCTGACAGATGGGAGCCCAACTGCCCATGCTGTTTCTTATAAGTCCATTTACAGATGGAAGCATTCAGATCAGTTTGTAGAAGTTTACTTAACAATTTAGGGACAATGGTATCAAATTCTGACCTGAAGTCTAAAATGTAAGTTTCCTTTACAGTCCAGGACAACATGAAGGACCATGTTTATGGCATTGTCCACAGGGCTATTTGCCCTTCCCCGTATGCAAACAGAAGTGAGTCAAGTTACACAGCAGTAACGGATTTCAGATGGAAAAGACATATCTGGTCAAATATTTTCGGAATAATCAGAATTTCTGAATTATCTTACAAATATTCTTCATTAAAGGATGGCTTAGTAGTTAGTGCATGATTCAAATGATTTCCAATGATTCAAAATGCACCAACATGTTTTGTGCTCAACCAACCGAGGCGGGTACATCTCACTCTTTATTTCAGATCACTACATTCACTCCCTGTAGTGGCACATGTTAGGTTCAGATCCTTGATCCTTGTATCCAGAGTAGTCAGTTTGTCAGCACCCATATATATGAAGACACTTGTGAGGTCCTATGCTCCAACTCAACTCTGGTAATGCCACCTTTATGTTTTTTCATGTCTCACTCTCCCTTATTGACTCCCTCAATGTGCTTCAGAAATGTTTGAAGACTGTTGTTTGGTGAATTTCTGTCTGACCAATATTAGCTGTTAGGTTTTTATTGTCTAGGAAGTCGCTTGTGTTTTGTTCTGAACTCTTCAATTGTAGTGATCAATTTTGTAACCTTGTCCTGTTACACTTGTTCCCAAACAGTCCCCCAGACTGAAGATTACTCGATTATGATGACCTTGTTTGTGGGTCACTTTGGATAGAACAGTTTAAAGGTAAATGTAGGGCAGCTATCTAACAGGTCCATAACTGGATTTGAACCCCTGCTCTCTGCAGTGTGTGTGTGTGCGTGTTTTTCTTTTGTTTATTCCAGTTTTTACTCCAGTGATCTGCGGTTTTAGTGGATTGAGGACACTAAATTGGCTGGGTGTGACTGTGAATATACCCAATGATGAACTGCTACTCCACCTAGTTTGATTTCTACCATCTACCAGCTGCTCTCAAAGTAGACTTAGTGATGCTTTATTAAAATGAATAAGACTCATAAAATGACTAAGTGAAAGAATATTTCAAAAAATGAAGGCACAGTGGAACAATATTGCATAGAGAGCTGAAAATGCTGCTGAAATGTGCAGTCACATTTGATATAATTGGAAGCACTAAACTGGTCGTGTGTGGATTTATATACATCCGTGGTTTTTTCCTGTCATGTGCTTAATGCTACCAGGTCAGGTTTCTGCTGTCTTTTACTCCATTGGAAAGGTGGGAAATGCATCATAAATGTCAACTATGCTTGAAAGTGTGATACAATGTGTGCTAACCTAGGGCCATACTGCTATGGCCAATATTGAACTGCACCGGTTGCCATTTTTCTTGGTATCCTAAGGAGAGTAATATCTGTGGTTTGTGTGTTTTCACCTGTTCCTCCGAATCCCATGTAAATGCTAGGGGCCTCTGTTGCCCCGTTAACCCCAACAGACAGACTCTCTGGACACCGAGTAAAAGTCCCAAGAAGAATTTTAATATTCTTTTCTTCTTAAAGAACAATGCCTTAAGCACCACAGCCACAATAGCACAGGTAAATGATAATAAGTCAAGCACAAACACAATATAAATCTCTCCTCCATACCTCCAAGCAAGCATTGTCCACCTCCTCCCGACTCTGGCTCGCCTGCTGGGTTTTCAGCAGTCCTTTAAATAGTCCTTAACCTGGAAGTGCTTCTGTCCTTCCGACCATGTGACTGGCTGGCACTTCCGGGTCTAATGAAGACCTGGCTTTTTTTTCTTCAGCCTGGAAGTACTTTGGGGCTTTTGTCCTTGTGACTACCTCGTACTTCCAGACTATAGGGAAAGGATGAGTCCCCAGGTCAATCGACAGCTCCCCCTGGCAGCACCCACAGCAACAAACAGGGCTGAGAAACCTAACTCCGTCCCAGGATGCCCTGTGGGAATCTGGGGCACTGTTACACTCCAAGGAAGCTGCCATCTAGCATTTTGGAGTTGGCAGTGTCCAAAAGTAGCTGCCTTCCCCCATCCTTCCATCGTCAGGGAAGCTGCCGGCTGTCTATCACACCATCCGTAATGCCATTTTGTTTTCTGGGTGGTTTGTATGTAGATGTGAGTGAAGTGTGATCAGTTGAGGTGAACGTCTGTGTTGAAATATTTTCTTTATTAAAACTGTCAGTCAGGATTAGGGCGCAGATACGGTAAAGAAATTAAGCCAGAATGTGGCCTTTTAGACACGGGGTGACAAGTGTTACAGGGCCTTCATTGCTACAGGGTTAGATTACATCTTGGCTCCTTGCCATCCCACCAACTGATCCTTCTTCTTTCGGCAGATATTGATGAGTGTGCCGGAAGCCATTCGGCATGTCAGCACCGCTGCCAGAACAGTGTGGGAAGTTACAAATGCTCTTGCCGACCAGGCTTCTACCTGCATGCCAATGGGCACACCTGCATAGGTAAGTGGCATCTTAATACTCTGACAGGATGTAACCTTCTGGTTTGCTGATTCCTACTTTCTACTGGATGGCAATAAACTGGTTTAAAAGCCTACAGTCTAGAAATGTAAGATAAACAACTACTATATGTCAATTCAAAATATGGAGCTACTGTATGTTCTCTTGCCCAGTGTTCTGTATAATGTGCTGCATCAATTGCACATTACACTGTACTCTTAATAACCATAGCATCATGTGACAGTACTTATTAAGAATGATAGATTGATATCACCAGGTTTTGTGTGGAGAAACCAAGTTAATTTTAGTCATTACTAAGGTGCATCTGTTTTGTCTCTGTCCATCACCACTACACCGTCCCTCTGAGTGTTCACAGAGAACCATTGTACTACATCACTGAATTCTTGTCATTGACCATTACCCTAATCCTCTGTGTAAGGTCGGTAGCACAAATTTTCCTTGGGATCAATAAACTATCTATCTATCTATCTATCTATCTATCTATCTATCTATCTATCTATCTATCTATCTATCTATCTATCTATCTATCTATCTATCTATCTATCTATCTATCTATCTATCTATCTATCTATCTATCTATCTATCTATCTATCTATCTATCTATCTACATTGCATGACTTCCAGTGGAGATGTCAAACCTAGTGACTGCAGTTGCCAGATCTCTTTGCCTAGAGATCACACTATTAGTAATTGCAAGAGAAGACAAATTGCACAACTCTGTGAAGATGTTTTTACACAATTTCACATTTCCAAAGTATCATGAACATGCTGCATTCTGACAGCCATGTTGCCTGAGTTTGTCGGTGTTCTAAATGCACACGGGTACACCATAACCACCAAGGAAAGCAATCCCTTTGCGTTCACTATGTTGGAATATGGTTTCTGTGAAAGGTGACCAATCAGGGAATGAGACATTGTAATCAGCAGGATCCAGTTAGGGAAGAGCCACATAATAAGCATGAACCAATGAGAGTGTGATTAGAGTCTGCGATTTCAAAACTCTTCTTTCTCTCCCATCCAAACTGTAACACTAAGGTGGTATTTTCAGAAGTATACAGCTCTGGAGACTGTTTTCATGAGTCTCCGCTTTCAGGAGTTAAAAACAGAAACTAACATCTGCATCTTTAAATGTAATAGTGTGGATGTAACCTAATGGCAGGTCTCCACTGAAATCCATAGTGCTGCTATAGTCTGATTAAGGATTCCATTTTATATTGATCACCTAGGCAATTGTTCCATCAGAGCTGCTTTCCTCCTAGACGTTCACAGAGTCATCAAACAGTTAGTGTATTAAAGTTTTTGGCATGGAGCAAGAGGGACCTTGTAGAAACACAGAAGGAACCAATTTCTCCAGCGACCACCTAATTCTACATCTGGTTTCAGGTTTCCCTGGCTGCCTGGTTGGGACAGTATGTGTATACTCTGGGGCCATGCCAAGACTTGGCCACCTTGTGCCCTCTCAGCCAGGCATGGTGCCAAAGGGAGAGTCGCAAAAAGAGTTCAGGGGAGCCCTCGTCTTCTCACGCTGAGGCTGTTTATATTTGCTCATGATAATATTAATTTGACCCTCTCAAGGTGCCAAGAACACTTTAAATTTTCCAATTGACATGTTGGTGATGAATAGTTTGCTTTAAATAGACAGCAGCTTTGATCCCACAAATCTTATTTCAGCTTGAGAAGGAGAAACACATGGCCAGACATACTGTATCTCCCTGCCTCGAGTACTAGAAGACTTGCTGGCACCACTTTGTGCTATTGAGGTTCTTTTAAACAAAGTACCATTGAGCTGAATATATTTCTGATTTGAGAAATTGGTGCGCCATATTCAAGCTGTCACCATTAGCTAAATTTGGGCTAAAATGTGATCCATCCATCTGCTGATTTCCTGAAGACCTTTATTTGAATTCAGGGTCATGGGAGCCAAAGCAAGGCAGTGACCAACCCCAGACATGGTTCCAGTCTAAATTCTTATTGTACATAGTCATCTTGCCACTAATAAACGGTAGTAAACAGGGGGGTAAACATTAATATTATACAAAGTTATTGTCTGTTTTACCTGCATTTTTTATCACTCTTTAATTTAATATTGTTTCTTTATCATTATGCTACTGCTGGAGTATGTGAATTTCCCCTTGGGATTAATAAAGTATCTATCTATCTATCTATCTATCTATCTATCTATCTATCTATCTATCTATCTATCTATCTATCTATCTATCTATCTATCTATCTATCTATCTATCTATCTATCTATCTATCTATCTATCTATCTATCTATCTATCTATCTATTGGACTGCCACAGACTGCCACAAAAGTGGGTTTAACTCCATCATACTGCTCTAGATTTAGAGCCATGATCTTTGGGATTTGTAGATATATTAATTAGGTAGAAAGTGCCCGCCTTTACTGACCTTGTTGTTAAATTGCCTGCTTTATTTCTACTTCATTAACTCAGAAATAAACTGCAACATACACTTCTGTCAAAGTACAGTATTTAGTGCACAAGTTCAATGATTTTTCTTTATTTAGTTGCTCGTGCCCATAGTTAGGGTTGCCAGATGTCCCTTATATACAGGACATATTTGATAATTTTGTCCACTGTCCCGTACTGACCTTTCAGGGACACCCAAATGTCCCGTATTTAGTTCATTTTCAAATTTCGTAATAAAAATATATTTTTACTACCTTCTTACAGTACTTAGTTGTAACTTTATAAGTAATTATACTTTCTTTTCTCAGATTCTCTTGATGAAAATAACATAAATGTAACGAGAAAAGTAGTGTTTACTGCTTGTTTGCAACTTGTTCAGTTGCTATGGTTGGCTGAGGACAGCGACACTGTTACCATTTTGCTTTCCAGTCGCGCTGCTGTGCAGTTCTGTATCAGCATTGCAACATTACACAATAAAGTGTGTTGTTACTTCTTGTCACAGCCCACTTTTTTTCTAACTTAAAAACAAATCCATCCATCCCAAGATGCCAAAACGTAAATTTCATGATGAATATTCCAGCGAATTGACATTTATCAAACAAGGCAGAAGCTGTTTTGAAGCAAACTGTGGTGTATGTAATTGCACTGTATGTAATTGCACTTTCAGTAAACAATTTTTAAAAGAGTTTACTTTCGTTTTCCTCATAACCTATTAAAATCCTTGCTTTATGTTTTTAATTTATGTCTCTACTTTTATATAATATATTGGTGTGGGTGTGTAGGGGGCATGTATAAATTTATATATATTGTAATATAGAGAGAGTTTTTAAGAGTGTCCCGTATTTCTAATTTTCTAATCTGGAAACCCTACCCATAGTCAAAATATAAACTCTTCTTCTGGTGTTTCTCATGGTGGTTTCTGAGTTAAGATCCCAACCAGTGCAAATTCCATGCAGACTCTGCATGTTCTCCTCGCTTTTTCCATAAAATGTGTAGATAAAGTTGAAGAGCAGCTCTGAATTTCTCCTGTGTATGTAGGTGTAACAGGTCTCCCATCAAGCATTCGCTCCAGTGACATCCTAAGTGCTGCCATAATGGGCCGACCTTCATACACACTGTGGACAAAGGCTTTAAAAGTGAGAGGGACGCTCAGGGACGCAGCCCTACAGATACCTGTGTGAGGTCATTTGAAGCAAGGCAGGTTTGAAAATGCTGATGCAAAAAAGGTAGAAATTAGATAAATGTAAATCAGGAGAAATAATCTAGGTTGCAAAACACACATTTTTTTACATTATATGGCTTCTTTTATAAAATGAATAAAAAAAGTATCATAACCTTCATAACATAAAATAACATATCAATAGATCCCGATGGCATTCCAGGACATGGTTTTAAGATCTGTGCCACTCAGCAAGCACCAGTATTCATGGTAAAAGTACCAACATGCTTTAAATGGTCCACCATTGTTCCTGTACCAAACAAATTACATCCAACCAGGGTGAATGACTACTTGCACTAACACCTACAGGAATGAAGTGTTTCAAGAGGCATGTCAACTATTATATATATTGTTCACTGCTCCAAAAACTGGATTCATTACAGTTTGCCTATCAGTCCAGTAGATAATGCCATCACCTTGATTTCATATAGTCCTGGCCCACTTGGACAACAAAAGAGGGAATTATGTGCAAATGCTATCTATAGACTATAGTTCTGCATTTAACACAATAAACTCCAAATCCAGGGATCTGTATCTGAACATCTCACTGTGCAGCTGGGTTTTTGACTTCTTAACAGGCAGACCCCACGTGGTTCAAGTGGGTGCTCATACCTCATCATCCCTCACCATCAACACAGGGGCTCCACAGGGCTGTGTTCTGAGTCCTCTACTGTACTTCCACTACATATATGATTGCATGGCTGCAAATGACTGCAAAGGTTTGCTGATGACACAGCTGTGGTAGGCCCGATCTATAACAAAAATGAGTTGGCTTACCTGGATGATAAGGAGAGTCACACTGGTGTTGGGACAAAGGTCTACACCTGATAAACAGCAAGACAAAGGAGTTGATTGTGAACTTTGGATGAAAACACCAGAGACACTACCAGCCCGACGGTATTAACAACAGTCAAGTAGAGAAGGTGGGCAGTTTCAGATCACAGAACACTTGACCTGGTCCAAGCATGTTGACACATTGGTGAAGAAGTCACAACACAATGTCTTTACTACCGCAGATGCATCAGGGATTTTAGGCTGTCCTCCCAGATACTAAAGAGGTTGGGAGCATGCGTTGATAGCATGTTGCCGCACGCACCACATAACAAACCATCTGGATTGGCACCCAAGTGCAGTAGGTGACTCCTCAGCACCACAATAGAACAGAGTGAGTTTTTTTTTTTTTTATGGTGGCTGGAGTGCTAATCCTGCCACCAACCCCTAAGTTTTCCCTGTAAATTGGAGGACATGCTTGCAGATTAACATTATACCCAGGACAAAGCAATTATAGGTTAAGGGCCTTGTTGAAGGACCCAACGGAATAGAATCACTTTTGGCTTTTTGCGGGATTCGAATGGGCAACCTTCCAATTACCCTAGCCTCAGAGCCATCACTGCGCCCCAAGATACTAAAGAACTTTTCATATCCACTATTGAGCGTATCATGACAGAAATTATTGGAACCAGTATGCAGCAAGACCACAAGTCTCTGCAGAGAGTGGTGAGGTCAGATGAACACATCACTGGGTGTGCACTCTCAAACTTCCAGAATACCCACACCAAGCAATGTTGGAACAAGGCATGGAAAATAATCATGAACCACTCATTTCCACAACGGCCTCTCCTCTGTGCTGTGGTCAGGAAGATGCTACCACTGCCTGAAGAGAAGTTCGGAGAGACTGAGGAGGAGCTTCATTTCACAGTCCATACATATCCTAAATGAGGACAGTGCCTAAAGCTTCATGATGCACTATTGTTTATATACAAGGTGAGACACAAAAATAACCGGACTGGGCTCGGGGATTTCCTGGAAAACCGTCTAGAGGTTGGCCAAACATGAATCATAGAACTATATCCCCTCCTACACTCCCTGTCAAACCGCCGACCGGCTAGGTATATCCTATGAATATTCCAGTTAGTATTTGCACAACAATCGCTACACGAGTTGCAGCTATAATGTGAGGTGAAAAAATCGAACAGCGAATCAACATCAAATTTCTCGTGAAATTGAACAAAGCGGCCACAGAAACTTATGAAATGATAAATACAGTTTGTCTCGCACACAGGTTTTTGAGTGGCACAAACATTTCAAGGAAAGACAAGAACATGTGGAAGACGTTCAATGCCCAGGTCAAGAGGGGGGTGGGTGCTTCACCAACACAACGCTCCCACGCAGAATGCTTTTTCCGTAAAGCAGTTATCACTGACAAAAACATTCCTGTCCTCGATCATCCTGCCTGTTCACCCAATTTAGCTCCCTGTGATTTTTACTTGTTCCCGAAAATCAAAAGTGACCTGAAGGGAACACATTTTTCTTCAATGGATGAAGTGAAGACAGAAACAGCAAGCCTGTTGAAGAGCCTCAAACAAGAAGACTTCCAGTGCTGTTTCAATCAAAGGAAGGTACGTATGGAGCGGTGTAGAGATCAGGAGGGGGAGTATATAGAAGGTAACAATGTTTAGAATGCTGTGATCCATCAAAAAATATTTTTTTTTACCAATCCGGTCATTTTTGTGTCTCACCTCGCATTTTTATAATGGTAATATAATGCATACTACTGCTGTCATTGTACATATTATTTTTTAAATATTTACGAGTCATATTTGTTGTTTATTATCCATTTAATTTCTTCTCCTAATACAGACTTGGAGTTATCAACTAAGCATGTCACTTCTCACTGTCCTGTGTATAATTTGATTTGATTTGATTTGATTTAGTCCAATGCTGGAAGGCAGAAACTGTCTCCTCTGTTCAAATTAGCATGTCTGCCACAGGAGCTACTCGTAAACACCCACCAGTTTAAAGTCAACCATTAAACCAAACAGCCTGCTTTGTAATGAGGGAGAAAAAACTACAGAGACACAAGAAGTACATGCCAATGCCACACAGATTAAAACTTGGTCTGGACTCGATCCATGTCTCCTGGAGCAGTGAAGCAGAAGTGCGAACCACTGTACAACCCACTGAAAATATTACACTTTCTAAATATCAGACGTCTTAACGAGTTTTTAAATGTTAACAAGGTGTTTTATTGAAGCACTCAAAATACGTGTTGGAAGTGAGGGGATAAGAAGCCTGGAGTATTTTTGCAAGTTGCCAATTTTCACTTCATAATTTCATTGGTTTTCTGCCACACTGTCAGATCTGTTCAGATTTCTGTGTTCTTAAAACAATTGTCATGTTTCTTTTTCATGTTGGAGTTAGAGAGCAGCATGCATTAAACTGAGACTTCCTTACCTTCTCTCTAACCGCTCAGTTTCCATCCAAAGTTCAGAATGAAATGTGCCTGGTAGTGCTTGTAAAAGGTGGACATTTCTGCAGGATAATTCAGTGTTATTTTTTCTTCATTGATTTTATTTATTTATAAAATAAAACAATTGGAAACAATTAGGAATTCATTATTTTGGTATAACTGGGAATGAATAATGAAGTAGAATTATTATTCTAAGCCCTGCTAATCTGCTAATTAAGCAAAGCAGTAAGTTCCTCCAAGGATGTCTGTCATCTTCAGTTATGTTAAACAATCCCCATGACCTTTGCTAGAAAAGTTAGGCTTAGAAAATGAATAAATTAATGTTAAAAGACATTTTTTGCTTATATTATCTTACTTGAAATTGCATTGAAATGTCAGCATGCAGACATGTCTTGACCATGTATTGTTTCTTGAAGAAATGCTTTATTTTAATTGCCTACACATTTCTCCTGTAATTAAATGCAATTTCTTATCCCAGAATTTGTTGCATTTTCAGTTAAACTCATGGAAATTTGATTTTCAAATTACTGGTGCTTCATCCATGGTTGGTTGATTCCTTTCATCTAATGTTTCAGTTTAGGCTTCAGCCCCTGTAACATCAAATTGGGATTGGGAATTATAGGAAAGGCATGGAAGGACTTGAAAATTATCTTTGGCATTTGAGTATCTTTGGATGTCCAGCTTCACATTCGTGAGAGAGGCTCACTGAATTTGGCAACATTCTGAGATTTGCCTGATGCTTTTCTTTTGCCCCTTAAATATTCCAGCTCCCTTGATGGTAGCAACTCCTGGGGTCAGATTTATAAAACTTGCATATGAGCAAAAAGAGGCCCAAAATGTGCTCATGCAACATTCTGCGAAAAGTTGGAATTTTAAAAGTATGTGCATATATTTATGGCAACCCTGGCCCATGCATATGCAACATTTTGGATAAAGTGGGAAATTACAACACCCCGGATGAAGTAGGGAAATGCAGCCAAATCAGCTAAATGATTACTTATGTGTATGATAATTCATATCATCCAGCCATCATTATAATGTGCATTGATGTGACAAACATATTAAACCTCAAAGGTGATAAATATTTTAGTTTCCTTTTAAGATGGCCAATGCTGTGTATTTGTGCTGAAAAACTTTTTGTTTTTTGTCAGTATATGTAGGCTGCCTGTTGTCACGCTCAGGGTAGTGGTCAACAGAAAAGCTTCAGCCATGTCATGCCGACTATGCTGGAAGCCATTAATCAACTGATGAGTTGTTACAATTCAGTTTCCACATTATGTGGATGTACATGCATAATGCATAATATACCCTTGTCAACATAAAAAAGTAAACTGGCAATTTGCAGCAGTGTTGTTTCCCTAATGTAATTGAGTCATTTGACTGCACTTATATTGCCATAAGGGCACCAAGCAAGAGTGAAACTGCATTTGTTAACAATGCCATCTCTGATGCCAAGATGAGATTGACAAATATCGTGACTTGCTGGCTTAAGTTTCTCCCTGATTCATTTATTTTGAGGCAATGTTGCTTTAGCTGACATGTGGTGACTGGCTTATTGGTAAGGTAACTCGATGAACCCTCAATGTTTCATATCACCTGTACTATTTATTGTACCAGCAATCAGGTAATAGTGGCTACTCACTCAGATGCTAGCGCCTTACACCTTTCCCTGATCCTCGGAACGCAGAGGAGGAACACTACAGTGCCATATGGAGCACACCATAGGACTCCTAACTGAAGGTGGTGGTGTGAGAAAGTGCTCTACCAGCCAATGAAAGTTGGCAACATCTTCATTGCATATGTATGAGATTGATTAGCATAGTCTAGATGTGATTGTTTCAGGAAGTCAACTGGGCGGGGTTTGAGGCATGTTCACATACGCACAGTTATACGATGATAGTGATTTATAAAGGGCAAATTGTTTAGAAGTGTGCACACGCCAGGTTTTATAAATCTATTTCTTTGCCTTGTGCATCTTCCTGTTTTTTGGTGTATGCATACTTTCATGCTCAAATCCATGCAAAATTTTATGAATGAGACACCTGAGCATTGATTTTCTTCTTAACATCAAGAATATCTTAATTTCTATAAGGACATATGACTTTCCTGTGTTATTATCCTAAATCCCAAATATGTAAATTGCCCTGAGCCTTAACCCACATCCTTTGGTGTTGTTATTTGTGTTTTAGGACATCCTTTCATATTTGGATTAGAATTCTATGGCTTTTCTTTCCTTAGTTGACACCAAGGCTACATGGTAGTTAAGGTGGACATCATTGTCTCTGTGTCTGATTGATTACGTGTTATTTTGGCCCCGTTCCAAAAGATGGGCATGACTGGTTAATCTGGAATTTGGTTAAATGGTTTCCATAAATGGAAAGATAATTGACACTACAATCATTCATTTGGTTTTGATGGTTTCCTACTTTTCCAAATGTTTTTTGTCAGACCTTCATTAACAACTTGACCTCCAATTTGAACCAATTGTTTGTATTTATTCATATTATTAATCAAGTTAAAAAATAAAAGAAAGTTCAGAAACTTTCCTTGTATTGTCCGACATGCTCTTCTGTTAGCATGGTTCTTAGGGATGCATCTTTAGAGGGCTGAAATCTGCCTTACTCTGTCGGTCTTATGTGATATTCATTCTCTGGCCCTTGTTGGGTATTTACTCACAATTATGTTCCCATGACTCATGGACTTTTATTAGAGTATCTCATTTTTTTTCTCTGATATAAATGGTTCTAGTTCAATTTCATTACAACTGTGGTGTGGGCTGTACTGCTTGTAAACTGCAGCTTACTGTTGCATTTTCTTTGTCATGTTATAACATTTAATTACGAGAAAGCACATGTACATAAGTATGCACAGCCTTTGCCATGAAGCTCGAAGTTGAGCTCAGGTGCATCCTGTTTCCCCTGATTATCCTTGAGATGTTTCTGCAGCTTAATTGGAGTCCACCTGTGGTAAATTCAGTTGGTTGGACATGATTTGGAAAGGCACACACCTGTCTATATAAGGTCCCACAGTTGACAGTTCATGTCAGAGCACAAACCAAGCATGAAGTCAAAGGAATTGTCTGTAGACCTCCAAGACAGGATTGTCTCGAGGTACAAATCTGAGGAAGGTTACGGAAAAATTTCTGCTGCTTTGAAGGTCCCAATGAGCACAGTGGCCTCCATCATCCGTAAGTGGAAGAAGTTCGAAACCAACAGGACTCTTCCTAGAGCTGGCCGGCCATCTAAACTGAGCGATCGGGGGAGAAGGGCCTTAGTCAGGAAGGTGACCAAGAACCCGATGGTCACTCTGTCAGAGCTCCGGAGGTCCTCTGTGGAGAGAGGAGAACCTTCCAGAAGGACAACCATCTCTGCAGCAATCCACCAATCAGGCCTGTATGGTAGAGTGGCCAGACGGAAGCCACTCCTTAGTAAAAGGCACATGGCAGCCCACCTGGAGTTTGCCAAAAGGCACCTGAAGAACTCTCAGACCATGAGAAAGAAAATTCTCTGGTCTGATGAGACAAAGATTGAACTCTTTGGTGTGAATGCCAGGTGTCACGTTTTGAGGAAACCTGGCACCATCCCTACAGTGAAGCATGGTGGTGACAGCATCATGCTGTGGGGATGTTTTTCAGCAGCAGGGACTGGGAGACTAGTCAGGATAAAGGGAAAGATGACTGCAGCAATGTACAGAGACATCCTGGATGAAAACCTGCTCCAGAGCGCTCTTGACCTCAAACTGGGGCGACGGTTCATCTTTCAGCAGGACAACGACCCTAAGCACACAGCCAAGATATCAAAGGAGTGGCTTCAGGACAACTCTGTGAATGTCCTTGAGTGGCCCAGCCAGAGCCCAGACTTGAATCCGATTGAACATCTCTGGAGAGATCTTAAAATGGCTGTGCACCGACGCTTCCCACCCAACCTGATGGAGCTTGACTGGTGCTGCAAAGAGGAATGGGTGAAACTGGCCAAGGATAGGTGTGCCAAGCTTGTGGCATCATATTCAAAAAGACTTGAGGCTGTAATTGCTGCCAAAGGGGCATCGACAAAGTATTGAGCAAAGGCTGTGAATACTTATGTACATGGGATTTCTCAGTTTTTTTATTTTTAATAAATTTTCAAAAACCTCAAGTAAATTTTTTTCACGTTGTCATTATGGGGTGTCGTGTGTAGAATTCTGAGGAAAAAAATGAATTTAATCCATTTTGGAATAAGGCTGTAACATAACAAAATGTGGAAAAAGTGATGCGCTGTGAATACTTTCCGGATGCAGTGTATGTTGATATTCTTTTAATATTTTTATTTTATTAATTTTCATTGTAATCATTCCATACAAACAGATCAATTTATAACCCAACAAATTTGAAGACAAATCAAACCCCACCCCTGAGAAGGAGAGCTTAGCTAAAGGAAAATTTCTTTAAGCTTTTTAATAAGGCAACATTAGACAAAAGAAGGGGAGAAGTAAATATCTATATAAATAAGAGATGGAGAAGGGAGTTAAATGCAATAATAGTTAATTCTCTTATTCTAAAATAATATTGATTAAATCCTGCCAAGTTTTGAAAAAATTTTGTACAGATCCTCTAACTGAAAATTTGATTTTTTCCAATTTCAAATAATATAAAACATCGGTTTCCCACTGACTTATAAGAGGAGAATTAGGATTCTTCCAATTTAACAAAATAAGTCTGCATGCCAAGAGTGTAGTGAATGCAATCACCGTTTGCTTGTCCTTCTCCAATTCAAGTCCATCTGGAAGGACACCAAACACAGCTGTTAGTGGGTTAGGAGGGATTGTGATACCAAGGCTGTCTGAGAGGCACTTAAAAATTTTTGTCCAAAATGATGTTAGTTTGGTGCAGGCCCAGAACATGTGACCCAGTGAGGCAGGAGCTTGGTTGCAGCGCTCGCAGGTTGGATCCTGGCCTGGAAACATTTTGGACAGTTTTAAGCGAGACTGATGGGCTCGATATATAATTTTTAGTTGAATAATTCTATGCTTTGCGCATATAGAACTCGAGTGAATTCTCTGCTTTGCTACCTTCCACTCCTTTTCTGATATATTGATTAAGAGATCTTCTTCCCAATGTCCTCTTGGATCTTTGAAAGGTAGGGACTCCATCCTGCAAAATTCAGACCAACATGACACTTTTTTTCTTGGTGTTTCAGTTTCAATAGTCAGCAGTGTATTTGTCTGCTTGCCACAGCGAGTTGATTATTTTATTGACTGAACATCTACTGATGTCAGAATTAACTTATAGACTTCCCCGGCCCCTGCTGTGTTTTTATCAATACTATGCCAGCAACCATACCACATGCACTTCAGAACAGGTAATCCATCTGAAGCTAAGCATGTTTGGGCCCAGCCAGTACTTGGATGGGACACCAACCAGGAAAAGGTTGGTTTGCTGCTGGAATTGGTGTTACAATGTGGTCTGAATGTGGACCCCGTATAGTGACAGGGTCCCTGTGCTACAAAAATGGTGTTGTTCTTCAAAAAAGATGGAAAACTGAGGTCCTGACTCTGTGGTAATAAAAGATCCCTGGGTATCCCTCAAAAAGTGTAGGGTGTATCCTGATGTCCTGTCTAAATTGCCCACCACGGCCTAGTCATTCTGGCCTCCTAATCATGCCCTGTCTCTAGTTGGCTAACTATCTTTCACCCCTTCGCCACCTAATAGCTAATGTGTGGTGAGCGTACTGGTGCCAGAATGGCTGCCGTCACATCATCTAGGTAAATTAGACACATTACTGGTGGTTGAAGTGGCTACCCATTCACTATGTAAAGTGCTTTAAGTAGTGAGAAAAGCGCAATCTAAATGAAAAAAATTATTATTACTTTAGTGCAAAAATGGATGACTGAGTATTTAGCACTACTCCTTTTATATCATCCTCCACATCTGAACGACATGAATGTTCAGTTTAATTGGTGATTTTAACTTAGCCCTGTGCAAGTTTATCACTGGGCCGTGCAACAGTCTGGTTTGTTCCTGCTTTGTAGCTCATATCGCCAGGATGGACGGTGGACCCCTCCGCAACCCTGTGTTGAATTTAGTGGGTTTCTTAGACCAGTTCCCTAAAATATCATCGCATTTACAACCCTAGTTTGGCCTACAATGCCTGCTTTACAAAATTCCAGAGTCCGTGCTTCTAATACTGGAATGCTCCCTGCTTGGCGGCGACGTCACACTTTCCCGGTTTCCATACAACACCAGACTGCTAGAACATTTCCAGGAGTGCACAGCTGTGTATTCCTATTCCTGACATGTTCCCAGGCCCACAAGAAGCTGTGCTTCTGATTTTGGAACTTCCCTCAGTCCGCCCTGGCTGCCCGCTTCTGTGCCTGGAACATCCCCAGGTCTGATCTGCAGCTGAGCAGCTTTCTTCTTGGCTTTGAGAAGAGCAGTTTTACAGAGCAGAAATTCATCTGCAAGCGATAAATATCGTCCCGGACTCAGATTTATTACCTGAATTGGAAACAAGCAACAGATGGGCTTTGTTCGGGGAATGCTGCCGCACTATTATGGATTGGAGATATCAAAGGGTTAGAACAGAACCAGACCGCTTAGAGTGACACCCAAACAGTTGTCTCACCTCTCTGCAGTGTGCAGACTCATTTTTTGGATGCTTCCCCTGTCTTTTGCTGTGTGCCAATCATAATTCAGCACTTGCGTCTATACTATAAATATTTTAAACTCTCTCTTTAAAGTGCCAGATCTTGCCTCATTTGTCTCTTGTGGGTTTTCCAGTTCTCCTTTCTTTCTCTTTGAAATTGCACACTGTCTCAGGTGTAGGTTGCATATGTTATTTAGTGTTCCTCTGACCTGACTGTAAGTATTCTGGGTTTTCTCTCTCCATTTCTTGGATACAACGCGTGCAGCTTATAGACTGTCTAGGTGCGGCTCCTCCTACACATCCCTGCTGGAAATATCTTGGCAAAACATCAGTTACTGAAATTAAAATACCACCTTATTGATGCAGATTATACATCTTCTAGAGTGTATCACTGACATCTCGCTGTTACTTCTTATGTATTTTCCAGGCTCTCTTTACACTTTTGCTAGTTAACCTTCCAGTCTCTCCTTTGAAATAACTTGCAAGGGCTCCAGTCATTAAATGAATGTGTTTTCTGTCAGAGACTTTGGGTGACATGCAGCATTCACAACCCTTTCACGCCACACTGATCAATCAGACGATAGGTGCTGGTGCCTGGTCTGATCGTTGTGATACCTTCTGACATCGTCATCATGTGGTAAAGTACAGCCATATGCACTTGCAGAACAAACTATTATCAACGCCTGCACACCTGCTTATCATTTCAATTATTTAATTAGCCAGTCATGTGGCAGCAGTGCAATGCATAAAATTATGCAGAAGCAGCATTTAATGTTTACAACAAACACCAAAATGGGGAAAAAAGTGATCTCAGTCTTTAAGACTGTGGCATGAAAGTTTGAGAACTTTTGCAACTGCTGATCTACTAGAATTTTCACACAGAAGAGTCTGTATGGTATAGGAGGCACACAGGATGGACGAACACCCTGGCCAGGAGTCCAGAATATCCCTTACCTGGACAGGATGCCCCGTGGGAACATAAAGGCATCCCGGCCAAGCAAGGATATGCAGTCGCACCTGGACTAGGCAGCCCTAATGGGTGGATGGACATCCCAGTCAGAATGAACGATTCCTTACCTGGGTGGAAAACCCCAAATAAATGGACAGGCGTCCCGACCAGACATGGACTTCATACCTTCCTCAGGCACAACAGAAGAAGAGGACAGGGAAGGGCTAACCCTGGGGAATGTTTTTTCCTCCCAAGCGCTGGACGGCAGCAGCCCTCCTTATTGGTGCCCATTCAGGAGCCTGCAGGAAAAGCTGGGAGTTGTAGTCTGGCAGCACAGCCTTGCTAGGCTCCGTGGGTGCCTCAAGGGGGTGCTGCAGGGATATGCGCTCCCCAAAATGTGGGAATTCCGTATGAAACCAAAATTACTTCCATCGGGCAGTAGCACTTGCACAGGAAGCACTCCCGGGTCCTTAATAAAAGGGACCACACTGACTTGTCCAGGTGAGACAGCGCTGGGAGGGCATGAAGCTACACTCAACTGGAGAAGGACAGTGCGGTGGTGAGAGGAGAGGGATTGTGTGGTGATTGGAAGACAGATTACTTGTGTTTTCTGCTTGTGCTTAGTACTTGGTGCTTAACTGAGGAATTGGACACTAAAACCATCTATTATTTGAACCCGGGACTCTGTGTGTGTTTGGCTTGGGGCTTGCTTGCTTTCCATCACAATTGTTTACTCAGAACAGTGTGAAAAGCAAAAAACATCCCATGAGTAGGAGTTCTATGGATGGAAACTACTTGTTGATGATAGAGGTCAGAGTTGAATGGCTAGACTGGTTTGAGCTGACCGGCTACAGTAACTCAAGGAACCATTTTGTTCAACTGTGGTGACCAAAAAAGTTAGAATCCACAACATGTCAAAGTTTAAGGTGAGTGGGCCATAACAGCAGAAGACTAGGTCAGGTTCCACTCCTGTAAGAAAAGGACAGAAAGCTGAGGCTGCAGTGGGCACAGGCTCACCAAAGCTGGATAGCTGAAGACTAGAAAAATGTAGCCTGGTCTGATGAATCTTGATTTCGATTGAGCAATACAGAAGTCAGGATCATTATTTGATGCCAAAAAGCATGAATCCATGCACCTAACCTGCCTTGCGTCAACTGTTCAGGCTGTTGGTGGTGGTGTAATGATGTGGAGAATGTCTACTTGGCACACATTGGGCCCATTGATACCAATCAATCATCAATTGAATGCCACAGACTATTTGAGTATTGTTACTGACCACGTGTATCTTTCATGACCACAGTTTTGCCATCTGCGAAGAGCTACTTACAGCTTGATAATGCACCACGTCACAAAGTCTACAGAAATTTCATGACACAATCATGTGAACATAGACCAGAATCTCAAGGGAATATTTCCAACATCTTGTGGAATACATGCTACGAAGAATTGAGGCTGTTCTGAGAGCAAAAGGAGGCCCTGTTCAGTATTAGTATAGAGTTCCTAATAATTTTCTCAATGAGTTTAAATTTAAAAGGTAAGTAAAGTTGGAGCCTTAAAACTCACTACTCCGGTAAAAAAAATACAGTATTGGGTATGAACTGTGTAGATTAGATAGATAGATAGATAGATAGATAGATAGATAGATAGATAGATAGATAGATAGATAGATAGATAGATAGATAGATAGATAGATAGATAGATAGATAGATAGATAGATAGATAGATAGATAGATAGATTTGAAGCGGTACTGCATCAAGTTTGGAATCAAACATGTTTGAGGTCAAAAAAAGGACAGAACACACAGACTACATGTACTTTACGACTGAAACTGCTCGTCTGGTAACTGTGCAGCTACAGTGTGGTCTGGTGTACGCTGTTCAGAGGAAGGTCAACAGACAATTGACAAAATGATTTTCTACATGCATATCTGTTGCTTTGTGCACAAGACTGTGTGCTTCTTTGAGACAGGAGAGTGATATTATTAGCTTCTTCTCCATGAAGTGCAAGGGGCACACCTAGGCTTCTTCGGTGGCTTTTTTCCAATTTAGAGTGGTCCTCCTCAGCTTTTAGTGAAAATCGAGATTGTCTTATGAACAATGCATTCCTGATCAAGATTACTGCAGCTACCTTTAAGAGAACAAAAGGATGGATAATTGCATCCTCCACTCCAATCTTTGTCTGATAGGCAAACTGCAGTGAGACCAAGTAGTCTACCACATAAGGACTCATATAGTTCAGGACCAGTCTCTTAAAACTCTTCATGATGTGAGATGTAAGTGCCACTGCTCTGTAGTCATTAGGTGGAGAGGTGCCTGGCTTCTCTGGAATAGGAACAAAGCAGGATGTTTTCTGTAGCAGCAGAACTTTCTGGAGCCTTAGGGACAGACATAACGGGTAACAGAGGATACCATAACGTTGGACACAACAGGCCTTAAGACCTCGACAACTGACTCCATTTGGTAAAGGGGCTTTTCCTGTGTGTAGCTTCTTCAGTTGTCTCCTTACTTGATCTTCAGTTATGGACAGCCCGTAGTGATTGTCTGAGTGATGGACTGGTCACTGGCCATTCCATTTGACATGGTAGGAGTTGCTGATGTACTAGAGATGGTGTGAGGAGACTGGTCATTAGAAGAAGGTGGCAGTGGGAGAAGAAGCCCTTTAAAATTGTTTCAGGGTGTTAGCCTTGTCTGCATCCCTGTGTAGCATTTGAGCCCTGGATTGCTTGAGACTAGTAATTATAAACTGCAAGTTCCTGATTTTAGAAGAAGTAGGAATATTTTTAAAAGCATTTCTCCACAAAATGGACTTAAGGGTGATGACCTTTAAGCCCCATCACTAAATTGGAAAGTTCAGTTTACATATGCACACACTTACCCAAGAGTATAGAGAACACTGCAGGGCCAATTTGTCCAGCCTCTCAGCCAGAAACAGGCTTGCCGTACCCAGCATGAAGTCAGTTTCACATAGTACAAGAAGAAGTATTTATCAAGATAAGCAATTAAATTGAGCATATCACAAAAAAATTGTAAAGAAATTGCTTTAGAATACAAAGTTAAGGAGATGGAAATGTTCCTGACCATCGTTACACTGCTTCTTATTAACATTTCAGATTTTGACAGATTTTCTACAGTTTCTCACTTACATATCCTAAGGGACGTCAGTCTCTGGTATGAAAATCATATTTGATTTTGATGTTTTGTGGGATAAATGTTAAAGAGTGTTTTCGTAACATGACATGTAGGAGTCCCAGATTTTCTTGTAAGTCTTGTGAATTGACTTCCATTATTATGATGAAAAGCTTGCCAGATTGAGACTGCCTTACTAATGCAGGTTACAGGTGTGCTAGAAGACCTTTGACATGACTTGGCTGAGTTCCACTATGTTCTCTGTCACTGTGTGTATTCAGCTTGCCATTGTTCCAGACCATGCTGGTCTTTATACCGCTCATTAGTGTTATCTCATACTGTTTTTATAGTGCTCTTGATGCTCAGGAATATTTCTCATATATCATAAGGGGTCACTTGTCTGGACCTCACATCTAATTATGACATGTGCAATACACATTTTAAAGTGTGTTCCTGCAAAGTGAATTGTAGAGCGTATGAGAACATGAGGGCAACCATTAAGAAAGATATCAGGGAGGCTAAAAGGCAGTTGGAGAGGAATATAACAGATAAGGTGAAAGATGACCCAAAGAGATTCTTTCAGTATTTTAGTAGTAAAAGATCATTCAAGGAGGAGGTGAAGTGCATCAGAAATAGTAAAGGGGAATTAAAAGATACAGACAATGAAATAGTGGATGCCCTAAACTTACATTTTTCTGAGGTGTTCACAAGTGAGCAAGTGGATAACCTCCTAGAGGTTAAACGCGACTACTAAGGAGGTACTGAGGGATTTGGAAATTGTAGAGGGAGAAGTACTGCTTAGATTAAATAGGCTGAAACCAAATAAATCACCAGGACCAGATAATATTTAACCTCAAGTTCTTAAGAAGGCCAGTGAGTACATATATAAACCCTTAACACATATTTTTAGGAAGTCACTGTGCACTGGAGAGATTCCGAAGGACTGGTAAATGACAAATATCCCATTATATAAAAAGGGTGACAGGGCAGATCCAAGCAACTATAGGCCAATAAGCTTAACATGCATCACAGGAAAATTAATAGAAGGAATTATTAAGGATAAGATTGAGCAACACCTGGCAAGGACAGGAGTTATTCTGAACAGTCAGCATGGATTTAGAAGAGGGAGGTCGTGTTTTACTAACATGCTGGAATTCTATGAGGAGGCAACAAAAGAATATTATCAAAGTGGAGCATATGATATTATTTATCTTGACTTTCAGAAAGCATTTGATAAGGTGCCACATGAAAGGTTGGGCATCAAACTAAAAGAAGTGGGAGTTCAGGGTGATGGTTTTTAGATGGATACAGGATTGACTCAGACACAGGAAGCAGAGAGTGATGGTGCAAGGAACCTCATCAGAATTGGCTGATGTTAAGAGTGGTGTCCCTCAGGGGTCAGTGCTAGGGCCGCTGCTATTTTTAATATATATAAATGATTTAGAAAGGAATATAAGTAACAAGCTAGTTAAATTTGCAGATAATACCAAGATAGGTGGATTAGCAGATAATTTGGAATCCGTTATATCATTACAGAAGGACTTGGATAGCATACTGGCTTGGGCAAATTTGTAGCAGATGAAATTTAATGTCAGTAAATGTAAAGTATTACACATAGGAAGTAAAAATGTTACGTTTGAATACACAATGGGTGGTCGGAAAATCAAGAGTATACCTTATGAATAGTGGACTCTAAGCTATCGACTTCCAGACAGTGTTCAAAAGCCATTAAGAAGGCAAACAATGTTAGTTTATATGGCACAATGTGTGGAGTACAAGTCCAAGGAGGTTCTGCTAAAGCTTTATAACACACTGGTGTGGCCTTATTTGGAGTACTGTGTGCAGTTTTGGTCTCCAGGCTACAAAAAGGACATAGCAGCACTAGAAAATGTCCAGAGAAGAGCAACTAGGCTGATTCCAGGGCTACAGAGGTTGAATTATGAGGGAAGATTAAAAGAGCTGAACCTTTCCAGTTTGAGCAAATGAAGATTTAGAGGTGACCTGATTGAAGTGTTTAAACTTATGAAGGGAATTATTACAGTGGATCAAGACTGTTATTTTAAAATGAGTTCATCAAGAACACATGAACACAGTTGGAAACTTATTAAGGGTAAATTTCACACAAACATTAGGAAGTTTTTCTTTACACAAAGAACGCTAGACACTTGGAATAAGCTACCAAGTATTGTGGTAGATAGTAAGACTTTAGGGACTTTCAAAACTCGACTTGATGTTTTTTGGAAGAAATAAGTAGATAGGTCTTGCGAGCTTTGTTGGGCTGAACGGCCTGTTCTTGTCTAGAGTGTTCTAATGTTCTCTCTGTGGCATTTCTAGCAAGGTCCTCAAATCACAAGAATGAAAGTCTTTCTCAACAGGGCATACAAGTTCTAGAATACCTTCTTGATATGCGTTGTAAAAGTTCCACACTTTCTGTCTGTCACCACGTACAGATTGCATGGCCAGGATGGCTCCTCCTTGCTTCTAGTAAATATTTCAGGATGTCTTTTTGAAGCATCACAAAGGAGTACTAGTAAGTGGAGTTAGGGCCGTGCCCAATATACTGTATACCGGAGTGATATAAAGATGCAGGCATACAGTAAGTAAGGTAAATCAGGAATATCATTGACAGAACTAAACCCTAAGGGACATTAGCGCCCCTGAGAATGCCCACACCATACCCTGTAGTTACCCATACCTACTCAGATCAGCTATGTGGAGTTTGTATTGGCTCCAGGTTCCCACACCACTAATTTGAAACAGTGAGTTCAGTAAATGGATGTTAGGATGAATTAATAAGCTGAAGCCCAGTTCTGCTACCTAAAACCTGCTGCCGTAAAGATCAGCACTGTGTGGCAAAGTACTCTACATCTATTATATCTTTTAATAGATGCTGCAAGTCAAATTTTTCTCTTTTTATCCCCTAGATTTTAATGAGTGCCAGCGGAAAAGAGATAAACGTCTTTGCCAGCAGTCATGCCAGAACACCATTGGCAGCTTCACCTGTTTCTGCAGGCCTGGCTACCGACTCAGCGCTGATAGAGTTAATTGTGAAGGTGAGGGTACACAGACTGAAGACTGTGTCTGGTATACTAATATATGTGAATTACAATTTTCTAGAGTTTGTGATTTATAGTGAATATTCCTTGTTTCAGAACCTAATTATTATGGGTGCTGAATACCACAAAATCATACTAACACTGAATTCATAATGCTGAAGTGCATCATGCCTTTGGAGATTCATTCTGACAAAGTACTGTATGTACCAGGTGCATTTCCCCTTCATATTCTGCAGTAAATAGTTGTGCTACAGAATTCTATCATGGCAGGGCATCTTTTGAGGTCTGGCCAACCTATCTACATTATGTTTTAAATGTGGAGCGAAACTTAATGGAGAATTGAAGAGTCCCAGTGTATGAGACAACAGACATTATAGGGATTAATCATGAGTCTGTTGAATCCATTATTTCTCAACAATTAAACCTGACTAAGATCTTTGCATACTGGCTGTTGAGAACGTTGTCTCCTGAAATGAAGCATCAGCACATCTAGTGTCTCAGACAGATCTAATGGATTTGGACTGGAAGAAATTTTAGAAGTATTTCATAACTGTAGCAAAAACTTGGAAACGTCATTATTATCCAGAGTTCAAACAAAAATCAAAACGACGGGCAGACTATGATTCTGTAACACCACAAAAATCAAAATCAACGCCAGTGCATGCAAGATCATGTGCACAGAATTTTACTATATATTCAAGATGCAGTCCATATTGATTACATTCTTCAGAAAACCCATATAAGCAGCTAAATTTATGCTGATTTATTTGATCTTCTGCAGTAGTCAATCAGGGAAAGCAGTGAGGAAACCTGTAATAAGTCCTCCTGCTTAATGACACGCTGTTTGGGTTGCAAAGACCACTCTGCAAACTGTTGATATGAAGGGATACCATACCCCCATATTCTCCATACTTTGCTTTATGTGACTACCACATACTGTATTCCCTAATCTGGGGGGCAACAAACAAATCTCTACACCATTGATGAATTTGCCAAATCAGCTGCAGAGCAGGTGCTTAAGCAAAAATATTTTTCCTAGAATGGCACAGAAAACAGTTGTGATCATTGTAGTAGTGTATTGATGTTCTCAAAGATTATGCTAAAAATAAAAGTGGTTTGGTTATACTCGTTATTCTCTCAGTAGGTGAAAACTTTTTTGATCACTCCTCATATATGTATATATTGTGTATTCATTCCAGACAAATGCTTTCTCCATAGACGCCCTAGAGTATGGTGGCACATGTTGTGCCATGTTTTGTGCTGCTTCCTCCCAGCTGTAGGGACCTGTCTGAGTAGAGTTTGCAGGTACTCCCTGTGTTAATGGAGATTTTTTCTACATCCCAAAGATGTGAGTTAGTTTCTTTGACGACTCTAAATTGATTTTAGTTGTTAACTACATTTCATTTGCTTTTCATGAGAATGACCCATTTGTGACATTTCTTATTGATGATGATACTGAGTGGGAAAGTTTTCAAATGTCCTCTTCCTCCTTCTTCTTTCTTTATCTACAGATGTGGATGAGTGCAGGGAAGATGTTTCTCTCTGTCCTGGTAGGTGCAGGAACACTCGTGGATCTTATCGCTGCTCTTGTCCTGAAGGTTTTACACAAGTAGGAAACAATTGTCAAGGTATGTCAACCTGTACTCACTGTTAAGCACATTGAAAGGGTCTACTTCAAAGTGCAAGTATTTCACCCACCTTCTGGCCTGTTCCTCTCTTAAATCCTAATGACTGTGTTTCTCTCTCATATTTTAATACAGATTCAAATGCACACAAGGAGGAATCAACCCTCTATTCATAGGTTTTCCCAAAACACTTAATTGAGTTTCTCGGTCCCAGAGGAAGCAGAGCCCATTATAGAACTATAAAAGAGCAGGCAGTATCCAACACTAGCATGGAGCATTGTTTCAATAAAATGCCCACTAAACCCATAAACCGCCATAACCTCACACTAAGCTAAGTTTCTTATCTTTCTGAACACTCTTCCCCTGCACTGTTTGGAGATGTTTGGGACAGGAGAACCTCCATATTAATTAGTTACCCATTAAAAAGACAATATAAAATTTAGTAAAGACCCAGATAATCTGTTTTAGAAGAGTATTAATTATTTTTGTCAACTTGAGAAAAATGTTTATGCAGTTTCTAATAGATAAAATTGATTTTTCTAATTTTAAATAGATAAGATGTTTCCCATTAAGTTGTGAGACTGGATTAGAAATTCTAACTGAGTTAGATAAAATAAGATCATGAACAAGCAGCTTAGCCACAACAGATGTTTCATGACAGGATGTTGTTCCATTAGGTGTTATTTCAAATAAAGTTTTGAAGTAATTATAAGTCCAAAACTTTTTGGCAAATAAGATCTGAATGTAGGACATTCACAAAAGGCATGACATAGTGAGGTAGGCCCCTAGATGGCATCATTAACAGTTTAGGTCTTGCCCTCGATTATATTTTAGATAAACCTGGTTGAAGTAAGTGTATTTGATCCACAATGTTTACCTGAATTATACTTTTTGCCCAAACTGATGAAGAGAGTATTTTGTCAGTGGCTGGATTTAATTCATTTTCTGAGAATCGAGATCAAAGGCCCTATTCCTAACCTCTCCTTAGATCATCTTTGAGTGGATGTTTTAAAAATAATTCTGGAGTCTGGAGATGCTGTCTATATGTTCATATTTAGTTGATCGTACTAGATATTTTAAAGCTGTTTAATCTTAAAAAAATGTAAAATTTCTCCTGATAAAGCCCTGAGAAAAATTAACTGTACTTCTGTTTTTGTCATTCTGAGAAGTTTAAGGCTGCATCAGCCCCATCAAGGACATGTAATGAGGTTAAATATTTTGCTCCGGAGGAACTATGATGCATATGAGACATTTTATAATTAACATAAATATGTATATTTTCTGTTTTCTGATCATTTTGATATTGATTACTCACCCAGCTTGATTCCATTCTGTACTTTATATTTTCTTATGTACAATTTCTTTTAAAGGTTCTTGATGATTTATATTTATAATAGCAGTTTGCAGATCACTGCTTGCCTGTTGAAGGGTTCACTTCTTGGCTATTCATTAATTAGATTACAGTCATGGTATAGACTGTCTGGTATATTGAACTGTTTATCTACAATGTTTTGGTCCAAGGCCTGCTTAATGAGCTTTGTAATTTAGCTCACCTCAGTCTGCTAAACTTGCAAGGCCCTTCGGATAAAGCTAGCCAAATACAGTGCCAACAGAAAGTATGCAGAACCCTTCACTTTTTATATATTTTGTTGCTGTGCTGCCTTATGCTAGAAGTGTTTGAATTCAATTTTTGCCTCATCAAACACTCAATGTGGCAAAGTGAAAACAGGATTTTATGGAGCCTTTGAAAATGTATTAAAAATAAAAAAGCTGAAATATCCAATTCATGCAAGTATTGAGATCATTTGCTTTGACACTTAAAATCTGTCTCAGGTGCAAACTATTGATGAGATGTTTCAACACCTTGTTTAGAGTCTTCAGTACCTGTGATCAATTCAGCTGATTGTACATGATTAGGAAAGGCTCATACCTGTATTGAAAAGGCTGAAAATGTGCATCAGACCAAAAACCAAGCCATGAGGTCAAAGGAATTGCATGGAAAGCTTAGAAACAAGATTATTTGGAGGCATAGAGCTAGGGAAGCCTACGAAGAATTTCTTCAGTATTGAAGGTTCCCAAGAGCACAGCAGCCTCCATAATTCTTAAGTAGAATAAGTTTGGAACAATCACAATTTAGAAATGGCTGCCCAGCCAAACTAAGGTTTCATGGGAGAAGGATCTCTGTTAGAGAAGTAACCAAGAACCCGATAGTGACTCTGTCTGAGCTCCAGAGAACCTCTGTGTAGATGAGAAAAAATCTAGAAAGAAGGACAACCACAACAGCAATAATCCACTAATTTGGGCTTTTTGGCAGAGTGGCCAGACAACACATGAACACCCTCTTGGAGTTTACAAAAGGGCACCAAAAGTACTCTAAGACTATGTGAACCATGATTCTTTGGACACCTGAAACCAGACACCATTCCAGCTGTAAAGCATGGTGGTGGCAACATCATGCTATGGAGTTGTTTTTCAGCAGTAGGGACTGGGAGACTACTCAGGATTGAAGAAAGTTGAATTGGAGCAAAATACAGAGATATTTAGATATACTGTATAGCAGAGCATGCTAGGCCTCAAACTGGACTATATGCCCACCTTCCAACAGGACAATAACCTTGAACTCAAAGCAAAGAAAACATAGGAGAGGCTTAGGGTCAACCCTGTGAATGTTCTTCAGTTGTCCAGCCAGAGCCCATACTTAAACCCAATCAAACATCTCTGGACAGACCTAAAAATAGCTGTCCACTGACAGTCTCCATCCAACCTGACCGAACTTGAGAAATCCAGATGTGTGAAGCTTGCCACGTCATATCCAAGAAGACTCCAAGACATATTTGCTGCCAAAGGGGCCTCAACTAATTACTAAGTAAGCTGCCTGAATAGTTGTGTCAATGTGATATTTAAGTTTTTTTTATTTTTAATTAGTTTGCAAAAATTTCTAATATCTTGTTTTCAGTCTGTAATTCTGGGGCAGTGAGGGTTGTTTGATAAAAGATTTCAGCCTAAGGTTGTAGTGTAACAGAATGTGAAAAAAGTGAAGGGGTCTTTTGGAAGGTAACGTATTTCATAGTTAACCACGCTGTAGCTACGCTTTCCCAAAATGACCAAAGTTCTGCAGATTTAGTTTGCATCATGGGATTCTAGCATGAGCCTGACACATGAAATGATTCCACAGACCAAATCTCTTCGTTTTTTTAAAAGCTTTAGTAAAAGTTCAAAGTAAAAAAGTTCACACAAAATAGATAGAAAAATAGATATTGCAAAGTAAAGAAAGGTTCTTGCTTAAGAAAAGCTCTATTGTAGCTTATATCTTGTTTCCTGTGGTGGGTTGGCACCCTGCCCGGGATTGGTTCCTGCCTTGTGCCCTGTGTTGGCTGGGATTGGCTCCAGCAGACCCCCGTGACCCTGTGTTTGGATTCAATGGGGAAAATGGATGGATGGATGGATATCTTGTTTCGTTTCTTTAAGTTTGCTTATACAGTCGAACCATTTCTATACGGTCAGAAAACTGTACGCCTATCTATTCACAAACTGCAAATGTGTCTGTCAGTCCATGCTAGCAATGAGCCTATTCCAAAACACACACTGACTTAATTAACACATTGTATTACTGATATAGCAAGAAAGTTATATCTCATATTAACTTACGGAGGGTGACAGGCTATACCATAATCTATAGCTATGAAAGAAATTTGTATTCTATTCTGCTTAAGCAAGCAATAGTATGAGTTTAGCTTAAAGCTTTATCCTTCTAAGATTGACTCTTCCACTCACAATAGGACCATCATTTTTAAATTAAAATTTTAAAAGCTACGGTTTTGAGGGCAGTGCCTTAATTTTTGAGTGTCCATTGTTATTTGAGTGTATGATGTAAGAATATGAAATAGATAGATAGATAGATAGATAGATAGATAGATAGATAGATGGCAAACAACTGTCTGTTCAAGTCCAGTATTCACAGCTCAGGCATCAGGGTTAGATACATGATGATGATAATAATAATAATAATAATAATAATAATAATACATTGTATTTATTATAGCACCTTTCCCATGCTCAAGGTGCTTCAGAGTCTCAGAAAGAAACAGCAGGTATACAGTATGTAACATTGGATACAAATGTTTCCTGAATAGAACACTTAAAACAGATAGATAGACAAAGCATTAAATAGAATAAAAGACAATAAACCAGAGTTCTTCCAAAATGAAGCTCATTTACTGATAGGGCCACTCAAAGCCTGTGATGAACTTTACAACAAACTCACATGTGAGTAGATAGGGCAGACAGTGTGCTAAATTCTGATCTAGAAAGTCACCTTGGATGAAGATATCATCCAGATAAACAATAATCCAATTTCCCATCAGACCTTTGTAGAACTGGCTTAGCTATTTCTCCTTTTTTTTTCTCAGTGTGCTAACATGTCTCATCACTCACTGGTTGCTCTGCTCCTTGGTTGTAGACTTTGATGAATGTCACATTCCTGGTCCCAGTTTATGCCAACAAGGATGTCTAAATACTGCGGGGAGTTACATGTGTGCTTGTCGGCGTGGATACCGGCTGAAATCAGATGGACACACATGTGCAGGTATGTTGTCAGTTACGCAAACCGTGATTATTATAAAAGTCGTGATTATTTAAGGGTGGCAGATGAGCAATGAGGAAAATTTCTAATTTATTGTTATTGCTTAAAAATACCTTTCTGGTAGAGATATGCACTCGGGATTTCTGTCATAGGATAACAGTACTAGAGCAAATGAAGCATTCTAGACAAGCACACCTGAAAAGTCTGAAGTCAGGTAGGTTTAAATATTGAGGCACCATGTCACCAATGCACAGGCAGTCTTCACGTGGAGCTATGTAGCTGTGTGACAAGAGCATCTGGAACTGATTAGGAGCCAAGGTGATGTTTGACTGAGTCCGTCATCTAGATTTGACTGCCATTTGATGGGGAATTGTAATGCCCCCCCCCCTCCCATTTGGTGCACTGGTTGAAAGGGTGGGTAGAACAGTCTAGCTACCCGGCTGCCTTTCTACTGGGATCAAAATGCACGTGTTTATCTGCTCTGCCAAACCTCAGAGGGAAGGTGTCTAAGTGAGGCAGCCAGGCCTGCAATAAAAAAAAAAACAGCTTGGCAAGCAGCAAATCTGGAAAAAGACCTTGACAGCCACAAGCATGACGTGGAATGCAGCCGACTGGAGGTGCCTCCCGTGGCAGCGGGCTTTTTAACTTTCCTAGCAGATGGAGAATATCGGCCTTGACAGTAGAACAAAGCCGGCATTTAAAATTCTTTGTCTCGCTCCAGTGCTTGGCAATAGTGTGCAAAAGTTTGTCGTTACTTTTTTTTTTTTTTGTATAGTCTTTCCAGCTTCAACTTGAACCACTTTCAAAAATATGCAGAATTTCAATTTTTCAGCTAGTTAAGAGGCAGGACATGTTTTTCAGGTACTTGCCACAATGCAATTGCACTGCCTACAGTTTAGAAGAGCGTTTCTGATGGAAGGCTCAGAGGAGCATCAGGTTTAGAGTTAGCACTAGCCCATTGCAACATGAAGCCCACAGTCTGTATTACCGTAGCACCTTGGAAATTGTCACAAAACTCATTAGTGGTTCTTACCACTAGAGATCAATAATTAATGTTACGCGCAGAGCTGCAGGCTGTCCCTGAAGAGGGTGGAGAGAGTGGTGAGGCTCTGGTAGCGCCTAGCAGAAGGCAGATGTGAAAAAGGGAATGAGCTGGGTGCCTATCATCTGGGATGATGGCTTTAGCTCTTCTCTGATGTCTCGTGGAATGGATGGTGTGAAGCTGTAGAAGGTCAGTCCCAATGAGTTTAGAAGTTGTATGGACAGTCCTTTGGATGAGTTTGCGATCATTTCATGCCAGATTGCCAAACCACACCTTGATGAATCTGGTCAGGACACTAGGAATAGTGCTGCAATAGAGGTTCACTAGTTATTTGGCTTTCACCCCAAGGATTTATAGCCTCCTGAGCAAAATAAAGCCTTTGCTGAACCTTTTGAAGTATGCCGGTGATGTTGACAGGCCACAAAAGGAAGTCAGACATCCAGAAGCCTGAAGCTGCTAACTTACTGGATGAGGGAAATGTTGATGTAGAGTGGCGCGTGACTGCCTTTGTTCTTTCTGAAGTCAACAATGAACTCCTTTGCTTTGTCGAAATTCAGGGAGGGTTGAAGTGTGGCACGACACAGTCTAGCCTTTTCTCCTTTTGCCTTTATGACAGTGGCCTTTTAATATGGCACACTTAAATCATTCCTGGTGCAACCAATTAGTTTTAGAAATCACATAATAAGTGCTGCGGTGGGTTGGCACCCTGCCCAGGATTGGTTTCTGCCTTGTGCCCTGTGTTGGCTGGGATTGGCTCCAGCAGACCCCCGTGACCCTGTTTTCGGATTCAGCGGGTTGGAAACTGGACGTAATAAGTGCAGTAGATATTATCTGTCTACAGCCAATGGGTTTCATTTGATTGTAGTCTAGGTGCTCCTATATATGGATGGTCTACCTTGTTGTGAGTCAATATCGTGGCCTAAACTACACAATGACAGAAAAAGAACACTCCAAGAAACTCCAAAAAAAGCAAAGGACAGGGGATAGAGACAAGAAAATATCCAAGTCAAGGAATCTCCCTTGAGTCTGGTTAAATCAGCCATTAAGAAACGGAATGAGTATGGGACAGTGGTAAATCTGCCTAGAGCAGGCCATCCACAAAAACTGAATGCATGTGCATGAAAAAGACCAGTGAGTGAGGCCTCCCAGAGGCCTCTGATAACACGGAAGGAGTTACAAGCTACAGTGAGGAAAATCTGGACAGACTGTGTAGACAACAGCTGTTGTCAGGGTGCTTCACTAGTCACATCTTTATGGGAAAGTGGCAAAGACAAAAAAATGTACATGACATTTCAGTTAGAGTTTGCCAGAAGGCACATGGGAGACTTTGAAGTTGGCTGGAAGAAGGTTTTATAATCTGATGAGACCAAAATTGAGCTTTTCATAGGGAAAAGGTGCAGGCTTTTAAAGGGGGAGACAGAAAGTGAGATCATAAGGATCGGGCTCATGTTCTTCAGCCATTGGTTCGAGCCCAGATGTGACATCACAGGGGCCGGAGTCGGCAAGGTCTCCTTTCATTGGCTCGGTCCCGGAAGTGACGTCAAGAGAGCCAGGTGGAATCTCCCATGAATGGTCTACAAGGAAGGAAGAAAAAGAGTCAGTGCACTCTGCCACATCCCAGCATGCCTCAGAACTGCCTTTACTCAAGCCCTTTAGCTGCCTCCCATGCGCACGTGTGTGACAATATATAAACTAAATCCAGCTTTCAGTTCCGTGTTTGGAGCACAAGGGAGGAGCAAACCCTGGACTGGGCATGCTCACGCACCTACTTGTAAATTTAGATTCAATTCTTCCAATAAGCTAGAATGCAAGTCTCTGATATAATGGAGGAAAACTAGAATCTCTAAAGAGAAAAACTCCACAGAAAGTGACGAGACTGCAATTCAAATCCAGGACTCCAGAGCTGCATGTTAGACATCATTTCTAAGCAGTACTTCACCCTGAAAAATGTTTCCAGCTGTCATTTAAAAAGGTTCATAATATTAAACCTGTTTCATGTGTAAGTCTGTTACAGCTCACTGGCAAAGATGCTATCACCAGGCAGACAGGAGTTCTTTTTTAGCTCCTCTGGGGAAATCACTCGTGTGTTTGGGGAAGGTCAGATTTTGATGTTAGGAGGGGGCTGAATATGTGGCACATCGGGCCCCTGGTATCAGGGTGCCCTTAAATGCAAGCAGGATGGTAAATTTAGTGCATAGGAATGTTCAACACATCAGCATTTTATTATGTGGTGGTGATAACAATGCAAGTCATCTACTCTACGAAGAAATAATCAGATTTGTTGTGTGCTTGGTTTGCTGGTTCATTTCATTTGCAGGTAGAGAATGAATTGTGGCATTTTCTAAGAGGGAACTCAGTGTCTGGTGCCAGAGTGACCTTAATGTCACATAGGATGACAAATATAAAAGTATTATAGTACACAGATAACAAAGAGAGAAGCACTTTATTTATTCATTTGTTCAACATCATATGGTCAAGTCACTTGTCTGACCAGTCTTTGCCCAGTCTGTTGAAGAATGAGTTGGACCATATGAATTGTTTTGCAATTTTATTTTCTTACCTCCATTCAATGTGCTACCAAGTATGTTTATATACTGTATATATGTGTATGTATGTGTATATATATATATATACACAGTATATATATATATATATATATATATATATATATATATATATATATATATATATATATATATATATATATATATATATACAGTATATAATATATTAAATAGTTTACTGACAAATAATGTAAAGAGTACGTGACCCGTGTTTCGCCCTACTTCTCTCACTCACTGCACCCCCTCTCGGGGTCCAAATTGTGATTCAGACTACAAATGTCATGAATATATATATAAAAATCCTAAGTCTGTCTGTCTGCTTTTCACGAGAGAACTACTTAACGGATTTAGATCGGGTTTTTTTTCTGTAATTTACTTGAACATTCCAATTGATTTTTGACTTCTCTCATCACACTAAGAATCATAATTTGCTTGCAAATTATTGCAAATTTATTTACGCTAATCCAAGATAGAGGCTACGGGCCGAGGGCAGGGTGAGGCATGGCGTCAGGAGTGGGGAGTCGGTCTACCTCTGTGTTTTGGAGCATAACTTACCTCCGCTTAGCTAGCGCTACCTTTTTGTTTATTGATAAGTTTGTCCGGTTTCACTACTACGCGGGTTGAGCCGCGGGGAACAGTTAGTATACATCTATATCTATATATGCAGTATTTATGTATATTTCATCCCTCAGTGTGTAAATCACACCTTCAATGTTGCTGGCTTTGCTCTCTGCACCTTTCTGTTAATTTAGTTTACCATATTGACTTGACCTCTCAGTCTTTGCCTCGTTCATTTCTCATTTAGACATCAATGAGTGTCATCTGCATCCCTCTCGTTGCATGCACCACTGTGAGAATCTGATTGGCTCTTATCGCTGTGCCTGTCCTGTGGGATACCGGCTACTGCCTGATGGAAAGCGCTGTGAAGGTGAGCTATGAGCTGTGTGTAAATTCCTCCAAAGAGGAGACTGGTCTTGAAATGTAATTTTGACAGTACAGTTTATTTTATTTAGCACATTTAAATGTCCAGCATCAACCAAAATGACATTTCATGTGCTTTAGAAAATACTAATTGTATTTGGTAAAACTTTAGAATAGGATCTACTATAGGTACACCAATTAACTGTGTAACACTTTACAATGCGGACTACCTGTCTATACATTACTTACCGCAGTATAGCAAGAAAAAAAGGCTTTATTTGTGTAAATTGATAAGTAATATATGAAGAAGTCTTTACTGTCACCAAATATTCCTATGGGCTGAAAGTACTGTACATGGGCCACAGTGCACTCCTTAACCAGCCATGTGGGTAATGGGTTCTCATGTGCTCTCTTTCTGTCACTCAGACCAAAACGAGTGTGAAGAAACATCACATGGATGTGCACACCGGTGTGAAAACACAGCAGGTAGCTACAGATGCCTGTGTCACCGTGGCTTCCGCCTGACTGATCAGAGTGTGTGTGAGGGTGAGTAGTACTGGGTAAGGGAGCCAGAGTGGTAACTTTTTGTATTCAAATGTCTGAGAGCATCTGCTAATGTGCAATTTGATGGACTTGGCATCCTTTCCAGGGTTGTATTTTCTCCTAATGCTGGTTGGGATCAACTCTAGAACTCCTTTTGTTTTTTTTATTGATTTTAATTAGAACCAGATAACATTCCATACAATCAAGTCAAATTTAACAAAGCAAAATTCAGCCCTCACCCAAGAGAAAAAGAGGAGAGCCAACAACCAAAGCTACTCTTTCAAAACAGCAAGGAAGGAAGATTATCCTTTTCACGATATAGAAGATTATTCTGAAATGTTATTGATTAGATCCTGCTATATTTTAAAAAAAGGTTTTGAACAGATCCTGTAAGTGAGAATTTGTTTTTTTCCAATTTCAAATAGTATAGAACATTAGACTCTAGAACTCTTTCACGAAGAAAGCGTGCTCAGAAAATATATATAAATTAAGGAATTAGTTAAGGCAATATGCAGAAGCAATTAAAAAGGCAAATAAAATGTTGGGTTATGTCTTAAAAATTGTGGAACATAAATTAAGGCACTTTATGTTCAGACTGCCTAGTAGAGTGTTTCTGAATTTTTTTGGTGTCGCAACCCACTTTTTCCCATGAAAGTGCCTTCTCCAAACCCAGTAAATTGTGGCATGATCTCCACAGCGTGCTTGGGGGTGGTGAGTCGAGCAAAATCATAACAATCAAAACTGGTCCCCATTTATGAGTTGAGCACGATCATTACAATCAGGGGTGGAGGTTCCTCAAGTACAATCATCAGGATGAGTGGGGGGAGATTGAGCATGGTCATTAGAGAGGAGAACCTCTATGACTGCCACTGCCATTACAAACAATAACAACTCATCACCCACCAGCAGGAGCCCATGACCCACTGCCAGTGTTTGAGAAACGCTGGTCTAATGTACTAATGAGACTTCATCTGTCGTGCCGTGTGCACTTTTACTCACCACACTACAAATAAAGTCACAGCAGCACTAGACAGTGCTCAAAGGAGACCAGCCTAGTGCCGGGACTGGAAGACATGTCCTTCTCAGTCAAGTTTGGAGAATTAAATCTTTTTAATCTCGATTGTGTGAGGACCTCATACAGAGCTGGAACCTGTTGATCTGGTTTTTGGGGAGGGTTGACCCTAAATAGGATGTACTGTAGGTCAGTTAAGTGTACCAGTCGACCTAATATGCACATCATTGGGAATTGTGAGAAAATCAGCAGACCTAGATAATTGACAAGGACAGGAGAATAAAGCACTGGGCAAAAGACAGAAAACTGTACAGGACAGGGTACCAGTTCAAAAAAGAACTCACACCCACAACCACACTCATATGGGGTCAGTTAAAAAAATATATATTACATATACTGCAAGGAAAAACACAGATGACTGCGAAGTGTTGGGCCACCCAAAGACAAACCCTATATAATATAAACAAAATGCGTGTTATAAGCATGTTGAAATAAAAGAAAAATGCTGTTAAAGATGTGATTCGCCACATCTGCTTCAAGATGGCTGAGTTTCGGCTGATATGGGTCCAGGCAGGCAGACACCGGAAGTGACGTCAAGGATGGTAAATCCGTCAATCTTCCAGTCTGCAGAGAAAGGAAGAGACAAGGTGTTACTCAACAGTGCCCTCTTGTGTTCTGGTGGAAAATTACAATTTCCCCAGCTTTTAAACTGCTCCCATTATACACACAAGTGACAATATATATGTGTTTGTAACCTAACTCTCAGTCTGGCATTTCTGCTGCTGTTGACTCAGTTGACTCTGTTGTCAGTCATGAATGATGTTACATATCTATTAGACTACACTAAAGGCAAGCAGGGAAATGTGAAAGTATTTGTGCACAGCATGTGTTAAAATAGGTGAAATTCACAACCATTATTGTTCTTAGTGTGGGAACAAATCTATAGTCCACCAGAGTGCATAATGAGTAAAAAAAGATGTTCAGATGGTCAGACAAGTGTAACAGGATGAGAAAGCTCAAGGTAGCATCAACCACTGATGAGTAAAAGGGGGAAGACGAGGTCATCATGATCACTGACAGACGATGAACGACACAGAAGTTTACATTACAACTAAGATAGTGTTTGATTTGCATAACGTAGAAGTGCATGACTGGATTAATGCTAAACCAAAAACAGTGTTTTGCTAGGGACATACAGATGCTTGTAAACCGCTACTTCACATATGCTGTGTCTATACTGAATATGACATGAAGATGCAAAGTCTCTTAACAGAAATTAAGAAAAAATGAAGGTGAACGCATGTTTGAAGAATCCATGCATCTAGTTAAGCTTTTTTGTGATTGAATCACACAAGCAGGAAAAGACGCCTAAAAGACTACACCAACACAAATCAAATAAAAATTAATAAAAAGAAAAAAAAACTCCCTGGGGCAAGCTAGCATCTCATTCTGGCTACTAGATTGGTCTCTGGATTGGCACCATCATGTCCTGGAAGAGCAGATGGGGAAAAAGTGATGAATAAATGGGTGAATGGAGAATAAATTAAAATATCTTACAAGGGTTTTCAGGTGGTGCTGCAATATATTCATGTGGGTAGCTGGCAATATGGAGACAGGTTTTAATGACATATTAGGAAAGATCAATACAGAAAAAAATGTCAGGTCTGGTAAACTAAGCTGGTATTTGGAAAGTTGGAAAGAAATCTTGTCTAATGTGTCAACAGACTCGGGCAGTACTTTTCTTGCTAGGAATCCCATTACCTTATTAGTTCACTGGCATCACTAAATATATTGCTGTTCATTTTCAGATGTGAATGAATGTGCCCAGCCTAATGCCAGCCACTGTACACACAGCTGCATCAACACAATTGGAAGCTACCTCTGTGGCTGTCGCCATGGTTACAGATTGCATATTGACAAGAAATCCTGCATTGGTGAGTACAGCAGCGGCCTGGCACCACACATTGTGTAATTGTGCTCAGATGTAGACCCAGTATGGATTAGGAATGGAGTTGTTCAGAAGGGTTAACAAACCAGTTTTGTGATAAATTTGTAGCAGTGCTTAAAATGAAAGTTGCTACAAAAATATAAAGTGGTCCATTGATGTGTATTTGTTTGATTGTGTGATTTACAGACTTTCTATGAAGTCTTCATAAAATTTAATTTGGCACTGGAACAAGAGGGCTTAGAGACTAGGTCCAATCTTTCTGTGTGAAGTTTGTCTCTTACTCCCATGACTGTGTAGATTTTTCTCCATGTTATGTTTTTGTCCAGCATTCAAAATACATGTAGAGTTAGGTCAGTTGTTGACTCTAAATCGGTTGGTTATATGTAAATGTGCCAGCACTAGCTGATTTCAAATTTAACTTTTGTTCATGCCTTGCCCCAATGTGCTGCTGATACAGACTCTATCCTCCTAGAACCTTGAGAAAAAGTAGGATCAGATGAAGGATGGATATAAAAACAAAAGCGCACATTAGGCAAAGTCCTGCACAAGACATTCCTGTGAGAAAGTGAGGGTGTGAAAGAGTGAGAGATGCACATTGACAGAGACACTTGGTATGCTAGTGTGTAAGGAGGCCACTAGACCCTGAGTGACCTGGGTTCTCAGAAATGAAATGGAAACATGAATGGGTGAGATCCTAACTTCAAACATGCCACGTTCGTTTGCAACACTAGAAGATGGGCAACTATCTCCATGTATAGTGAAAACACTTGAAGACATTGATTCCTAACCCCTCTACTTGCCTGATGATTGTCTTAGTAGGTGAACTACATGGCAAGAGCAAGGATGGGTGCCAGAATCAAATAAATAGTAAAGGTGTACCGCTTCTGAAACCCATTCTAAACTGAAAGAAGTGATATGTTCTGTGCATTATATTTATGGTGAGAGAAGAGCTTAATAGTAAATCTAGAATATTCATTCATCTTTTAAAAAGTGCTTGTAATATTGGATGGGTGAACAACACTTACAGCTGTGCCTCTATGTATCATGATGGATGGTCGGCAGCTCAACCCGGCCAGGATGCCCAAAGAATAAAAGGATGGGGAAAGGCAGCTACTTGTGGACACTGCCTCCCACAAAGCACTAGATGGCAGCTTCCCTGGATTGCAGCGGTGCCCCGGATGCCAACAGGGCACTATGGGACATGGAGTCTGACAACGCAGCCCTGCTGGGTACCGTGGGTGCCGCCAGGGTACACTGCAAGAGGACCGGAGGAGTCATACCTCATCCATAGCCCGGAAGTACTCCCAAGTCACAAGGGTGGAAGCTCTGACCCAGAAGTGCTAGCAAGTCACATAGACGGAAAGACAGAAGCACTTCCGGGTCAAGGACTATATAAAGGACTGCTGTCAACCCAGCAAGCAAGCCAGAGTCGGGAGGTAGAGGACAACGCTTGCTGGGAGGTGTGGAGGAGATAAGAGAGAATTGTATTGATGATTATTATTGTTTTCATTTGCCTGTTTATTGTGGCTGTGGTGCTTTGGGAACTGATTTTAAGAAGACAAAGTATTAAAGTACTTCTTGGTGCTTTTAACCTGTGCCCTGTCTGTTGGGTTAAAAGGGGCAACAGTGCCACCTAGCATTCACAGTATATATGTAATTTCTATGCTTAAATGCTATTTGCATAGATACTTGTATGCTTATGTAACTCCTTATTGAATTAAACAACATATTTAAGCAGCAAATTCTTCCTTATACACAATATTTTCAGTAAAATAAAATTCATTGGGAATTAGATTTCCTTGCTTGCCATATCAAGAGTTTTAACTTTTGTTTTCAAGGTTGCTCTAGACCAAGCAATATATGTTTGGCCAAGTGTAAAAACTGGCGATGATAAATAAATACCAAAAAGTTTGCCTAATGATGGGGATGGAGCAAGTGGCACATCCCCATCAGGGCACATAGTTACACTCTAAAATGTGATACAAAAATGAATGTAGTAATGCTATTGTTAACACATAGAATTACATCACCCTTAAATCTGAATTCTGTATGTGGGTGATCAAAATTTGAGTTTTTTGGGATGTTTATTACTATATACATATTCATTGCATTCATTTCCTGCTTGTTGTATAGCTTTATGGTATATGCTGCTTGGGAATATATACTCAAGATTCAAGTTATGGATTCCAAAGTATCATTTGTGACCCATAGATAGTTCTAAGAAAGACTAGGAGAGCTACAAAGAATGCTTGCCACTTAACAAATGTGGAGAATTGGACACAGTGAGTCCAGAATTTGACTGGACATCAATGAATGATGGCATCCATGAATTACTTTATTTTGTTTTCTTTTTTTACTATTGTGATTATTTACCCGTACGATTTACTATTGTGATTATAGTAGATTCTACTACTATTGAAACTGACAAAGAAATCCAGCCAAGTACTGCACACAGAGGCAGCACTTTTGAGGTTTCCAGATCTTAGCACCAGCCAGTGAGGTCTGGCACGCCTGAAAGGATTTCTCTTCAGGAAACAGTTTCAGTTCATCAAGCACTTTCCCAGCAGTCTGAAGTCACAGAGACTGGCACCCAGCACAGCGGGCCTGAGCCAGCTGCTGTCGTGTAAATCCTGAAGAATGACAGATACCAATTGTTACCATGCAAGCTGGCCTGACAGAGGGGATTAGGTGAAATTTTCTTTCACTTCTAACTACATTGTAAGTGAAGGCTGCTTCTGTAAAAGGGAAGAAAGTGAATGAAATGCTGGAGACAGGTTTTGGCTTTAATGTTAGCGCACAGGAATAATGGCACATTAAATCTGTCACCTCATGGATACTGAACTCCTGTCTGTTTTGCCTTTCAGTGGACTCACACCATCGACGTTGCCCCCCTGGCTTTGTTCAGTTGTCAAATGGAGTGGACTGCACAGGTACAAAATTAACCAGCATATGTATATTTTTGTTGTGTTTTTACTTGGAAAGCCTAATAGACCTAGGTCTGGTTTGAATCCCATGCATGACTGCTGTCTGAGTGGAGTTTCTCCCCCCTGTCTGCATAGCTTATTTTCTAAATACTCTGATTTCCTTATACATCCTGAGAGGTGCATCTTTGATTAATTAATGATTCTAAATTAACTCCATGTTAGTTTGAGTGTAGGTGCATGTGCATATGGGTCCTAAAATGAACTGACTGCTCACAGAGGGGTGAGTTTCTGCTTTCACCTGGTGCTGCCTGGATAGCCCATGGCAATGAGGAATTGAATTAAGGATTAACGGCCAAGGTTTGAGAGACAATCTATCCATCAATTTACTCAATCAAGCCAGTAGTTTAATTTGAGACCTGCTCAAGTTCTAGTTCTATGTTTGAAAAGAATTACATTTTATCTCAGCAGCGCTGGGCACAAGGCAGGAAATAACCCAATATATCATAGTACATGCCCACACACCTACACTCACCCATTCCAGGCCAGTTTAAAGTTGCCAGTTAACGTAACACTTACTGGAAAACTGGAAGGAAAGCTGCATATCTTGAAATGGGTATAAAAAAGAAAAACTTTTTAGATCACCAGATAAAACACTACGGTAAGGTTTAGGCTTGAAAATGGGAGATTACCCTAAAGAAGAAAATACCAGTGGATTAAGAGAGTTCTTATATCAGTGTGTCAGTTAAAATTTTTAAGTGAAAGGAAAACAGTCTAACAATATATCTTCTCTTTTTCATAACTTCCCTTTTGTTGTATGATATAAGCCCTATTCTAGTACGGTATGGATTTACGCTTCAAATGTGTCCCAGGGTTTCATTATTCAGAGTATAGTATATCTGCAATAAAGAATTTTCAATTACTCGCCATCCATACATCCATTTTTGTACCCCAAGAACCAGCCATCTGTTTCGCCATTTCTCAACTCACATTCTCCATTACAGACCCCTGTATAGCGTTAAAGCATATAAATAATTGGATAGGAGCATATACTGTATACCAGAATTCCTCCTCATGTTTTGTACTTTCTGGCTGCAAGCAAAAACTTTACCTACCTACCTGCCAACATTTATAATCAGGCTCTTCCTGGTTAGAAGGTGGTACAAGGTTGCTGAGCCCTGTTCTGGTTCTGGTCCAACAGTGTAAACGTGATGTGAGTAGCAATGAGTAAAGGTGCCACTGCTGTTTGCTGCTCAGTAATTCAATTGATGTTGCTATCAGAATTAATTAATTGCTTATATTTCATAAAAGAAATATTGCTCCAAGTATTTTGATTTATGAAATATGGCCACCTGCAGACAATTATTTCTTTTTCATTTGGAGTTCTGTTGACCCTTGCCTGACCATCAACTTTTTTACAGAGCTGGAGACAAGCAGACAAATATATGGACAGCGCCATGCATGTCTACTAGAGATAAGCAAATGCTGACCATTCCAGCATGTTCAGTCCTGGAGTAGCCTGCCAAGACTCAGGCAGTTGTCCTGTTGTGATAGATTTCAAGGAGATGGTAGTTATCAGAGCTCATTCCTTTAAGGGGTCACAAAAAATTCTGTAGTCTTTCTAAAGATAAGCTAATTAATAAAAGGAACAACGGCGGCAGTCCGCTTTGGCTAGTATGACTTCTGATGAATGTCTACTGACAAATGCTGGGGGCCTTGTACAAACATATTTTTAGTGAAAATCAAATAAAACACACTGTGCTTGGACAATTACTTTAATATATTCATGGCAAGTGAAATAAAACATGCTGTAGGCGCCTGATTTCTTATCATGAAGCTTGTGTTTACAAAGTCGCTATTAGTGCAATCCCTCATCTCTAATGTTCTCTGCCCTTGCATGAGGTCTGGTAGACTTGCATATTCTGAGCTTGTTCATGTGTGTTTCAGGTACAGATGGGATATCTGCTCTACAGTCCACAGTCTCTCAAATACTGTCATTCCCAACACCATTCATGGGCTGCAGTAGAATAGCACATAGGATAACCATTTTTTACACCAATGTCAGATATGAGTTTGATTTCCTTAGTGTTATGTTTACTCCCAGACAAACAAGTCAGAAAAATTAAATTTTTTCAACGAGAAATACTGAAAAGTCAACATAAATAGAGTACAAAAGATATGTCTAATATTCACTGCTGTACTGAAGCAGATCTGGTACACGTCCTTCGTGTGACATGTTTTGAAACCGTCACCAACGCACAACCTAATCTTTATATCAGGACAGTAGAAGCCTGCTTCTTTACACACTTATCTTATAATATTTGTTCTGTTGCTTAAGCATGAGGGGGTAGACTGTCGGTGCCTGATCTGTACGATTGATGTTCCCCTTGTGTTATTGTAAGCTACCACTGCGCAAGCCTTAGTAACTTAAACATTGCCATATTATGGACAGTGTTTAGGAGGCCAACATCTTTTGTGTCTTTACTTCATTGTAATGATTTTGCCTTTTTGCCACACACCTCGTACACTATGGTGAACTGTTAAGGAAATTAATTCACAAGGCATATCACAGCAGTTCGGTTGTATAATGCCATATGCATCAGTTTCACTATCCGTGTCAATGTTTGATGACCAATTCACATTGTCATTACTATCTCTTGATTCAAATAATCGTTTAGTTAAAGGCTCTGCCCCACTCATGAATATTGATGAGTAACATTAGAGTGGCAAAACACATAGAAATATTCCTGAATTTTCAACATACAGTGGAACCTCGGGTCACAACCGTAATTCATTCCAAAACTCTGGTCGCAACCCGATTTGGTCATGACCCGAAGTAATTTCCCCCATAGGATTGTATGTAAATACAATTAATCCGTTCTGGACCATACAAGCTGTATGTAAATATATATATTTTTTAAAGATATTTTTAAGCACAAAAATAGTTAATTATACCATAGAATGCACAGTGTAATATACTTCTTCTGGTCACTCCAGCTCCTTGATCGTTCAGCTGGAGCGACTGCTTCCTTCTGCCCCACCGAGTGTTGGCCAAAACACCCCTGCTTGGGCTCTCTTGCTCGCTCGCGCTCTCTCTCTCTCTCGCTTTGTCTCTCTCGCTCTCTCTCTCTCTCACTCTCTCTCTCTCTCTCACTCGCTCACTCGCTGCACAGGGAGAGACTTATGGAAATGTGTGGAAATCATCGGTGTGTACGAACCAGAAGGGAAACTGGCTTGTTCGTCACCTGAGTGTGTGGTCGTGAAAAGATGCAAAAGTTTGGCGAACTTTTTGGTTGTAACTCGATTTGTATGTGGTCCGAGACGTTTGTGATCCGAGGTTCCACTGTATTGTTGTTTTATTTACTAGAGTACAGAAGAATACTGCCCCAAGTTATTTGGGTTTAACATTGTAAAGTGGATCACACATCACAGCAATTACATAGAATTCTCAGCCTGAGCCACTCTAGGAGTTAACGCCAAGGAGGTTAACTGTGTAGAATCTGGCTGATAAGGAGCTCACACAGAGCCTGTTTACAATTTTAGTTGTGTTTAGCTAGTCTAACCAGTCCTCTCTATGGGGCACATGATGCATCGATTCTCTCTACATGCAAACTTATGCAGCGTTAATATAAAGTAACCTAATACATCAATTTCACATGTACACCAGTATTGCATACATACAATTAAAGATATCAGCCTATTCAGCTGTAATCAGATCTGTTCAGTCCAGTTCAGGGTCCCAGAGACAGTAACCTATGGTAGCAGAATCAAGGGCAAGGCAAGAAACTTCCCATGGCCAGGCTTCACTCACACATACATCCACAGTTCTCTCATACTGTGTCAATTAACCTGGCACATGGAGAGCAGCTGAAGGAAAGCACATTTACATTTATTTACTTAGCAGACAACTTCATCAAAAGTGACTTCCAGTTCAGCAGAAGTCGACATAATCAAGTAAAGATCAGGAGACTTAAACCAAATGGTACAGTACAAGGTTACACAATTGACCATCACAAGTGAAGAGCTGTAAACCAAAAGAGCTACGCAAGACTAAATGTTATCTTAGCAATCAAGAACCTTTGCATCAAAGCCATTATCCATTCGACAGATATTCACCGAACCAGAGGGCCTTCAAATGCTTCTTAAACACACGGAAGGAGTCACAAGTTTGAATGGAGATAAGCAACTCCATTCACTAGCTTGAAACTACACATGAAAGGGTCTGAATTGATATTTGAACGCCACACAGATGCCGTACTTTGGGATGGGTACTTTGATTCCACATAAACCTACTGTACATGAGCACATGGAGAATGTGCCAACCCCACTCTCACTGTGACCAGGACACGATCTTTGAGGCAGAAGCCCTAAACATTAGTCCACTCAAAAACAAATAAAGCTCACCGTATTTCATTTTCATGGAACCAATTGTGTGTATGAAAAAAATATCACCTAATTACAATTTAATGCTTGTTTGTATAAAAATCATCAGTAGATGTGTAGCATTTATTAATCTGAACATGGACAAAATATGCATCATTTTCAAATTAATAATTGATATTTACAAATCTATATGCTGTAGTTCATACACAAAATGTTTGTTTACATATGCAAAACAGTATATTTCATATGCATCAATCAACAAAATATATGAATAAGCCAATATTTCATGCAAGCAAACAAGTAGTAAACCAGTAGTAAGAGACAGTATAGAAATTTAGGCACCTTTGTAGATTCTGACTGTTAATTTGATACCCATATTAGAAATATTTTTAGAGTAGCCTATTTTCACTTAAGAAGTACTGCAAAACATAGAAGTTTGCTATCTTTCCATGATGCTGAAAAAACATATTCATACATTTATTACTTATGGATTAGATTGGCTCTGTGGCTGCAGTTCAGTGTCCTTTAATAGACTTCATTTAGTTCTGAAAGCAGCAGCTAGAGTGCTTAGAAGAACCAGGGAATATGAACATTTTACTTCGGTTTTGTCATTTTTACATTGGCTTCCTATAATTCTGTACTGATTATAACATATTGTTGCTCACTTATAAAGTTTTGCTTGGTTTTCCGACCTACATATTTGAGTGACCTTTTGTATTCCTTAATAGCTGTGCTACTTGTCTAAGTGGGGTGGAAATCTAAGTATAAATAAAGTAATAAAATGCATCAGATTTGTAATTCCAACATGTAGTAATTGAATATACACCCGAATTTCAATGAGGGAATGAATTATCTATCTATCTATCTATCTATCTATCTATCTATCTATCTATCTATCTATCTATCTATCTATCTATCTATCTATCTATCTATCTATCTATCTATCTATCTATCTCTACAAATGTTTGTGATGTGCCATATGTTGGAATGACAAATGCAATGCACATGTGCCATTTGGTATGGGATTCTTTAAAGCTGTGTTGATGTGTGTGATGACCAATCTGTTGGAATGACAAAATGCATTTCATTACTACAAATATTTCTGCTGTGCCATCTGTTGGAAAGACAGAGACATAGCAACCAAACAGACACACAATTATCCTTTTATTAAGGTGGCTTATCCATCTAGCCTGATTCAATCACAAGGAACAGAATCCCTAGAATTAAAAAACACACAGACGGTAATAATTGCTTTTGAAGCCCCCTATTTTTGGAATAAGCTTCCTGCAGAGGACACTCTTTCATTGTTCAAATCTTGGCTAAAATATATTTGTTTTGTCAGGCCTGAAAGTAAATATCGAAAATTCACAATGAAATCTATATTCCTGTTCGTCTTTTTATGTGTTTTCTTTTAGGTAGCAATTGTATTTGTATTATTTTTATTGCATTATTTTAAATTTATGTAAAATATTATAGACATTTATTTTGTACATTAATTATCTAGTGTTACTTTTATTGTCACTGATATGTTACACCTTGGAGTTTTAGGTTTAGAAATCTGTAAAGCTGCTTTGTCACAATAGTCATTATAAAATCCATTATATAAAAAAAATATAATTGATTGATTGAAAGTAAAAAAACAATGGAGTCAACAAATAGATACCACTATGCTAGCAGGGCTTTGGTTATGGTGGTTTCAACATAACAGCAATTCTACAGGAATGAACAAGCACCTAAAACAAAAAAATATTCTTTTCAAATGAATTTCAATTATTTTAATTTATTTAATTAAAAATAAAGCAAGGTAGTTTTGAGGCATACGAATACGTAACAGTCATCATTAACACTGTGCAATCCAGTGTGATATATACTCTATTTTCAGTCATTTTTTGCTTTCGTTCCCATGTGTCCCCTAATGTGACCAGCAGTGTAGAATGCCACATACAAGTGAGCAGCTGTTTAGTAAAACCAAGTAGTAAAGCCATCTGCTAGTAATTTCCAGTGTCCCCGCCATGCTGTCTTAGGGAGTACACCTGCTCATAGGGGGGAAGTGACACCCTGAGTGATCCCTCAGCAGAGACAATGCGTGCCTCACAATTTCCAGTTAGTTGTGGATGTTCATGTCATCATTATACCTTTTCCATGTGGTAGTGTATCATTATCAAAAATTGTAGGATGTTTAGGCATAAGGTCAACATACTGTGCATACCTGTGGATCAAACTAATAGTTTTGTAAGTTAAAGCACAGTGATATTGCTTCACTGTCATTTTATAAATACGTTTGTTTATGGTTTTGCTTTAAGTATTAAAGTATCATGCATTTTTGCTGATTTGCCATTAACAGATATTTATCAGTGTAATATTTGACATACAAAATTGGTAACGGAACTCATTTGTAACCCAAGACCCCCCCAATGAATTACAATTAGGCCTATCTGGCACCAACAAAACAGCTTTCATCTGACTGGATGCTGTCCTTTTAATGGTCAGATTTAAACTTGGTACCCAGACTAGTAGAATGCTCTACCTCAGATCCCACTGTCTATCTGAAGGCTTTCAAAGGAGGTAGAAGATACCCATCTAATTGCACGAGCCCCCCCACACTTGCATACCGTGCTAAAAGTCATCCAAACAAAAGTTGTGTACCAATGTTCACACTACACCATTTTTCAGCATGCAGTATCCTAAACTAGAATGAAGAATGGTTAACTAAAGGTTTAACTTGTTATAATAGGAACATACTCAAAGGCTGACCGCTGTCACAGTTTAGTAGAGAATTATAAGAACGTGTAATGTACTGACAAGGATTTTATCAATTGGACTAATTGTATTCTGAGAAGCATTAGGTCCTCCTTGTGTTTTTTTTCTCTCTCGCTCTCTATCTCTTGCTGTTCTGTCTGAGAGTTGAAATGTGGAATGTCTGGGGACCCATTAAAGAGTTATGACAGAGGCAGGATCATTAGAAATTAGAGGAGGAGAAATTAGGCATAGCAGTCTGACTTCTGGTTAGTATCTCAGCCCTCTTTGTGTGCTGCACTAAGGCGACATCCACACTACTATGTTTTCATTTAAAAATGGTGTTTTTAACCTAAAACAATCCTCATCCACACTAACATGACTGAAAATGCATCTGACAGAGTCGTCTGCCTACAATAGGCATGCACATATAGTCAGAAAAATCCTTGAAAGAAGAGTAACACCACACATCTGCAAGATTTGCTGTAAACTGAAAACTGTAGCAAGCAGTATATTATATAACTTTTGCCTCTGTATTTAGCTTTCAAACTATACAAAACTCATTTAGATGAAAAAAGCCATGGAATGCAACTCTTCTATATGTGCTATGTTGGAATTTGGTTTTCTTCTGTGAAGGGTTACCAATCCAAGGAATGGGAAGTTGTAATTAGCATGATCCCGTAAGGGAAGAGCTACGTAATAAGCACAAACACATCACAGTGCGAATAAAGTCTTCATTTTTAAAGTTCTGTGTTCTCAACCCTCCACATTGCAATGCTAAACCAGCGATTTTAGAAGTATACGGCTATGGAGAGCATTTTCGAAAATATTCGTTTATTGGAATTATAAATGCCAGGGCAGTGTGGACAAAAGGACTAATGTCTGCATTTTTCAATGAACACGTAATAAGTGTGGACACAGCCTAAGCCACACTAAACATTTATATACAATACCTTCCACAAAGCTATTCAGACTCCTGACCAAATCTGTATTTTTTTTCTAAATAGCAAGTTTCACACAGAATCTTTCATATTTTTATCTCAATGCATTAAAGAAGGAGCAGCATGGGTAATAGCAAAGAATCACAATAAAAGCTAAGCCCCTATGCCGCACAATACAGAATAAGGGAGTCCTAACTGGCACATCACACCCTCCCGATTTATATCTGTATTGTTTGTCTACTTACTGTTTGTCCTTTCTATCAGCTGAGGCCTTGTCACTGCTCTGCTTAAAACACTAAACCCCCTTGAGGAGGTACAGAAGTCCTTTTAAGGCTAGACCTCAGACTATGTTCTCTGCCATGTCTGCATTCTCGAGAAGCACTTGCTGGTCAGCTCTAAGCCCATAAAAACCAGAAGTCACCTGGCTGGAGCTCCCACCAACTCCCAGGCAAACCATCGAGAGTCTGAATACGATGAATGTTAGCTGTGTTACTCTGCTGCAACTTTCTTTTCTGGAGAACCGGACAATGCTTTGTCAGAGACATAAAACAGTTCTTAATTATAGCTCCCTGAGTCTAAACCCATCTTGGAGGAAGGTTTTTAATAACCCATCCAAGTCACTGAAATGTGCCTCATCGCCATGCTGTTTTACATCATATTAACTGATTTAATTGCTAATTTTAGTGAAAACACAAAAGGATATACCGTATATATTCGCCATTAGTTCTCCTGCAGATAAGTCAGGACTTGATTTTATCGTATAATTCCTGGTATTTTATAATGTCGGTTGTATAAGTTGAATGCGGAAAATTCACGCTATTGGTCCAAGAGATTATGAAATGCTAACGCCCATCTGAGAGAGTAACCACGGAGCACATGGCCTTTTTTTTTCTACGTGGGTGCGGCAATGTTCTGTATCAGCGTGTGCTCCTAACCTCTCCTCTCTCTGTCTTTCCTTATTGTGCCTGCGTGACCACACAGTAATACCCAAACTATTCCAAAGCAACTTTTGCACTGATTTCTATTTTTTGTATCTCACACCCTCATATACCTTTATCGTAAGAGCATCCCTTATCTACGATGGAGCGTTCGATCAGAAGAAAATATGAAGCTGGTTTTAAATTAAACGTCATTGAAGTAGCGAGTGAAATTACAACAAAACTCGATTTATCTGAGAAACTGATGTGAGATTGGAGGAAGCAAGAGGATGTAAAAAAAAATAAATAAGTGTCACATTTTTGAACGGGCATATAAATCGGGTCTGATTTTATGATCGATTTTTTCGGGTTTCAAGACCCGACTTATACGCAAATATATACGGTAAATCAGTGAATTCAGTCCTGGGGACTCCCTGTGGTTGTAGGTTTTTGTTCCAACCAAATTCCGTTTTTCATTGGACTCTTAGCCTAATTAAGTGAGTCATTATTTCCCAATTTCTGTGTTTTGGAGTCAATATATAGAAATTACAAACTAAGTTTGGTAGATTTTTATTAAAATGTAATAAGCAGTTCAATGGGGAATATGTAGTGTTTTTTAAAGTCATTAACAGTATTTTCAACCAAATTTTAATTCTGCTTTTCCAGGTGTTCTGGTTATTTAATTGATTATTTACTAATTAGCGGGTCTGACGCTGAAGTCGTTGCTGCTTTCATCATCCCAGGTGTCTGCTCTGCTGGTTGTTGTCACTATTAGGGTTAAATGAAGAGAGCAAACTACACAGGAAAAGGAGAAAATAATAGGAAAGCAACAAAAGAGAGTTAAGCATTTATATCTTTAGACAAAAATAGAAATATTTCTAAATGTCTTATAAATGTAAAAACCATACCGATGTGTTTTTCTGAATGCAGAATAAGAGAAGAGTAAAAAAGACCAGCTAATAAAATGAGATCAGTTGTTATCAACTATTATCACCGATTGTGCATCTGGTTGGAAAAAAAACCTGCACCCACAGTGGGTCCCCAGGATCGAGTTTGGGAACCACTGACATAAATCACAAAATCCAAAAAAGGATAGCAATGATAGTGTTTTCAAGACCAAAGACATTTATTATTTAAGATTCACAGTTATAATAATTGAATTCTGTGCTTCCTATAGTAAAGGGCTCTGTAAAGTGAAACTGTAAAGGTGCCGTGAATTTGCTGTACCTCATGATGATTCATTCTTTTCAATTCTCTTTCCTTAATATCCTTGTGAAAAACCGATTAGCTCTTATTGAAGGTCTTACTGCTGAGTGAATGGCCTGAGCAAAACTGAATTTGCTGTGAATTTCTGTATTTTGCTTAGCAAAATTAAATGCATGTCAGTCCTAGTGAAATTTTTGCCTTTGCGATGAAAAGAAAGGTGTTTGTTTCCCATCTGGAAGTGTTTACATGCATTAATTCCACATGCATGGCATTTAACTAAAAATATCAGGACTCTTTTTCTGTCATATGTAGACCCCAGTATGCCAGATAATGATGACAATCTTGGCGATCACAATCCTAAAGATGTAATGGAGCTGGAAAAAGAAAACTTGAAGCTCCATGGTGCTTGTAGAGTGCATATCTCCCACCTCTGTTGAAGGAGTCAGTAAACAGGAAAGGGTGGCTGTTAGGTAGCGGGAGGGGGGGCTTCTGTGGAGTGAGATTTTCCTGTGGAAAAAACACAGTAATTGGCTTAATGGTGTGTTTTCAATGTGTCTTTGAGTGGAAAATATGCAGAATGTTGCATTTTTAAAAGCATAGCATTCTCCTCTGCAGTATTGTAAATGAGTGGTATAAATAGAATTGGTTTTAACAGTGTGATAGAAATTACAAGCATTACACAGCTGCAGAAAAGAGTACAGGTAACGTAGGTGTGAATGAGGATCTAGGGACTGATTAGTTCTTGTTTTCCATCTCTTAAAATTCTTTAAACCTCTAAAAACTTGTTTTAGCAAGTTTTAACATTTTACAATTACTAAATCACCTGCATAATAAACTTAAGTGTCACTTTCACAAAACTACGCATATTGTAAATTTCCTCTTTTGCTCATCACTAGTCTCATTATATCCCAGTATATTTTTGTGTACACAAGACATATAAGACAGTGTACCAGGATAATATAGTGTGCTATGCAAGTATAGGCAAATGTGTATTAAATTAAAATATGCATTGTTTTTATCACTTGTCTGTTTGCCATTGGTATTTATAAATTTCTGTTTTATTGCTTCTATACAATCCTATCTATCTATCTATCTATCTATCTATCTATCTATCTATCTATCTATCTATCTATCTATCTATCTATCTATCTATCTATCTATCTATCTATCTATCTATCTTTCTGAAACTTGACTAAATCTGTATTTTTTTCTAAATAGCAAGTCTCACACATAATTCTTCATCTCTGTGATATTTTTATCTCAAAGCATTAAAGAAGGAGCAGCATGGGTAACAGCAAAGAATCACAATAAAGGCTAAGCCCTTATGCCTCACAATACAGAATAAAGGAGTCCTAACTGGCACCTCACACCCTCTTGATTTTTTTCTATATTGTTTGTCTGCTTACTGTTTGTCCTCTCCACTAGTTGAGGCCTTGTCACTGCTCTGATTACAACGCTAAACCCCCTTGAGAAAGTACAGAAGTCCTTTTAAAGCTAGACCTCAGACTACGTCCTTTGCCATGTCTGCATTCTCGAGGTCAGCTCTAAGCCTATAAAAACCTGAAGTCACCCGGCTGGAGCTCCCACCAGCAGCTTCTGTTTTCACTTGTTTTCAGCCACAACTCCCAGGCAAACCAGTGAGAGTCTGAATATGATGAATGTTAATTGTGTTACTCTGCCGCAACTTTCTTTTCCGGAGAACTGGACAATGCTTTGTCAGAGACATCCAACATTTCTTAATTATAGCTCCCTAAGTCTAAACCCATCTTGGAGGAAGGTTTTTAATAACCCATCCAACTCACTGAAATGTGCCACATTACCATGCTGTTTTACAGAATATTAACTCATTTAATCGCCAAATTCTTTCTCTTTCTTTCTTTCTTTCTTTCTTTCTTTCTTTCTTTCTTTCTTTCTTTCTTTCTTTCTTTCTTTCTTTCTTCATATGGTGGTATAGAAGTTAAAAGAAACTGGGTTAGAATCCTGATGACTCTTCAGTCACTGTAACTCTATAAAATATTCTGCTTATCATGACATGTAAAAACTTATTAATTGAAATAAGGTCAGCTAATCAGCTTTTACAGTGGTATTATCCAAAAAAAAAATCTTAATCATCTATATAATTTGTGGCCAACAAGGGGCACACCAGCTCCCCAAACTCGACACAGAGTTCAGCAACAGTTTTTTTTTTTTGTTCAGCTGTGGGAAACACTTTTCAACCATTTCCCACCAATACACAGTACAAAAGCAGAGCAGCAGCACTTTCTTTTCTTGTTCTTTTTCTTATTTGATCTTTCTCTCTCTCTCACACTCTCTCTTCTTCTGCCTCCACTCCTACTCTCACAAGCTTTGTCTTCTCCCTGCTGACTCTGGCTCCTGGAATGAAGGCAGCAGGCTTCTTTTATGCTGCACCTGGGAGTCCTTCCCGTGCCTGTTAGCGTGGTCCTGAAGCTGCCAACTAGCGCTCTGGGGGAGGTAATGCCCTGTGCCAGTTTTCTCCCCTGGTACTTCCGTTATTAAGGTGTCCCAGCCATGTAAGGGCTTTGGCCATCTGCCACAAATGATTAAACAATACTTATGCCAGTCAAAACAAAATGTCAATTAAGTGACCATTGTATAGTAAGTATTCACCTTGCTATCATAAATAAAATAATGTAAATGTTTTAAACCTTCATGATAATTCGCTAGTCATCTGCAGTACCTTAATTAAAGGATAAGTGTCTGTGTGTCCTTCCAGTTGGTATGTCCCTGTCATTGCAAAAGATGGCACACATTAACACTGCTTTTACAAATCCTATATTAAATGGCATATAACAGAGACATGCATTGCGACGTGGACTGGAAATGTTATATTGATTACTTAGATTTCAACACAACTTGTTAATTATAGTTCTTTTTCAGTATTAGTCATTTTCAGGTAAAATGGACCATGACATGATGAAAAATATAGTTCAAGTTTAAGTTCATAGTTGTGTTTGCATAGTATACTGTATACTATAACATTATATGTTCTGCTCATATATAATCATTCACTGATCATTATTTATAATTCTTATACACTGTGGTATTTCTTATGTCTGATAAAAGTCAATGTTTATTGAGAGAAGCTTGGCTAATAAGGGTTTACCATCGTCTGATTAACAAAATAAGGCAAATGTATTAAAACCATAATGACTCATTAATCATTCTTAAAAGTTGTTATACAATACTTTGGCTATCATGTAAGATAAAACAGAATCCCATTTTAGAAAAATTCCCCTAGTAGGGGTTTTCATTATAATTAAGTATATGCCGAGTTCATGTGTGGCTTAGATTACTAAAACTACACAGTTCCAAATTTGCCCACAAGGTTATTGCCTTTTGGGATTCTACCACTATTACCTGCACAATTAAAGCTTCTAATGAGGCGTACGTTGCAAGTGGTCATTTTTCATGCTTTCAGGCATATGACAGCACAAATAGCCCAAGTCAATAACATACTTCCAACATTTATTTATACAGGATGGAAACTCAGCTTAGATCTAAATGATAAAATGTTTAATTTCTGAATAGTTTGTTTGGTTGATGGTTCTGAAAAGTACCCTCGGGAAAGTTAAATGGCTACAGTGATTCTCTCTCCCAGGGTGTTTTTCCGAAACCCTTCTTTGAGTAAGTTTATAAAGTATAATATGACAGAAGATCATAACATTCCAAAGACCATTTTAAGCAAATGCAAGCTTGCAGGGGGCTAGAGGATAGACACAATGTAGGAATTGTCCGTAACAGGATCAGCTCACACACATACACACTCAAGTTGGGCCATGTTAGAATAAACAATCTTAAACACACATATGTTTGAGAATGTGGCATGACAACCAGAGTAACCTAAAACAAAAAACTGAGACATGGAGAGATTGTTCACCAAAAAGAAGTATGTGAGGATAAGTATGAGGAATTGTCAGATTAAAATTAGTGTTGGGGTAACAGACAAGATCCCAGTTTTTTTAAATCCTTACCTCTTTGATCTGGCTATGGATGTGTAGACTCATGGGATAACAGACTAGTCCCCCTGGTGCAAGCTGTTGCTGATGACATTGTAATGCATGGCACAAGAAAAGAGGAGGTGGAGAGGAACTTGGAAGGATGGAGAAGGACTTTGGAAGGTAGAAGATTGAAGATAAATAGGAATTACACAGAATATATGAGGTTTAATGATGATCAAGAATTCAGAAGTTAGCATGCTGTGAGAGCTATTGAATAGAGTGGATACAATTAAATATCTAAGATCAGTGGTACCCTGAAGTGGAAAACTAGATGCAGAGATAACCCAGAGAGTGCAGCATGGATGGAACAATTGGAAGAAGGTATGGGGAGTATTGTGTGATTGAAGAATTAAGGCAAAGGTTAAAGGTAACGTTTTTAAGACTGTCGTAATACCAGCAACGATGTATGCAGCTGAAACATGTTCAGTAAAGGCAGTGCAGAAGTTTAGATGTGGCAGACAGGAGAATGTTGAGACGGAAGTGTGGAGTTACAAAAAGGACAGAATAAGAAATGAGACAATCAGAGGTAAAAGTGGGAGAAATATCTAAGAAAGTAAAAGAACGCAGGTGGTATAGACACGTGATGAAGTGAGACAAGGAGTATGTGGGCAAAAGAGTGATGGGAGTAAAGATACAGAAAGTGGGGGAGACCAAAGTGGACGGAAAGAGTAAAAGAAGATTTGAAGGAAAAGAGTCTGACTGCTGAGGAGGTGCAGAACTGAACTGTATTGAGATGGTTGATCAAGCACATTGAACCGACAAAGAAGTAGCAAAAGCTGGATAGGAAGAAAAAAAACAAGTAGAGAAAGTTCTTCAAGAGCCAGATTCAAACCAAGGTTCCTGAGCTACAAGGTAAGAGAGTTAATCACACCACCAACAACAAGTGAAAAGTCTGGAAATTAAACAAATACACTTGGTGTCCATCTAGCATGTAGTGGCCAACCCAGTAAGAATTCCGATTCCACAAAAAAACACCCTAACATACAGTACGAGTAATGTGAAGACATTTGTACCCTTTTTTAAGGGAGATGTAACTGCAAGTACTATACATTATGCAAGTCAAGGTGGTCTCTTGGGATCACATGAAATGGACAGGGCCATGGAGTTGATAGCAGACAAGAAAAGCGAGCACTTGGACTTACAGTGAACACAGTGGACAGGTTTGTGGTGGAGATACAGAGGTGCTGAGTGTCTGAGTGATAGTAGGGTAGTGTGTCAGTGCCGATACCCTCCTGAAATACCACTTCAGCTTCATAATTACATACAGAAGGAGCCCCCATGGTGCAATGCTGGCCTGTCCCTCCCCACTCCAGCTGTTATGGAACACAGGCCTGCTCTGTCAGGTCAATTACAGGGCTGCTGTTACTCAGAGACACTTTGAGAGGAGGCAGCTTTAATTGTCCAGATGTTACTGTGATTATAGGAGCCAACCAGAAAAGAGTAAGAGGTTGAAATTTGAACTTTGTGGCTAGAATCGTAGTTTTTTATTCTGGAAGCTGTAATGCATGCATTGTGAGAGGAGCTAAATGTTAAGTGTTTAGTAGTTGACGCTGAATTTCTCTTTTCATACTGAAAGCACTGTAGCATGATCATAATCTTTTTTTTAATAAATATTCAACAAATATTTCTGTAGTATTTGGGGGTTAGTATACACATTTTCATGTCAAGTTAGTAGAAGTGTAGGCGTATCTTGTGTTACAAAGCAGACAGGGTAGCACTGCTGCCTCAAGCTCCCAGTGTCTTGGTTTCAGTCCTCACCTTTGGTCAATATGAGGAATTTTCAGGTTTCTTCTCTGTATGTGTGTATTTCCTCTTTATCTATTATGGAGTTCCTCTTGCATCTCAAAATGTGTATTTGGATAATGGTGGTTCTAATCTGGCTGAGTATGGGTGTATGTGAGGGGCCTCCGGTGATGAACTGGCATCCCTTGCAGGACTAGTGTTGCAGTGTTAGTCCTCCAGCACTCCAGGAATCTGATGTAGATGAGGCAGGTTTAAGGATATGATCAAAATCAAGTGATAGTCAGAGTCACTTTTAGTTGGCAGTACTTAATGTAATAATAAAGAAATTTAACGTGGTAGCTTTGGAGCTGCTTATAAGAGAGCACAACATTACATACACATAACATAAGTTAAATACAGTTGCAGAATAGTGCAATTATAAAGAAGATGTGCAAACGATGGGCAAATGAATGAGTGTGCATATATAGAGTGTGTGCGCACGCAGGCACATATATGTGCATAAGCATACACACACACATATTCACACCTTCATGTATGAAAGAGCAAAGAAATAAGCAAGGGAGACAGGTAAAGTACTGGTTTATGAGGGCTATGGCTCTGGGAAAGAAACTGTGTAGATGTCTATTAGTTTTAGTCTTAATCGACCTAAAGAGTTTACCAGAGGGGAGTTACTGGATCAAGTGATGATGACCTGTGTGAGATCAGTCAGTGGTGAACCTTCTTGTTCTCTATTTGTCTTTGCTTACCTCTCATGGTGGATGGGGGTGTGTGCCAAACTGTGCTGGTGTGACAGAGTGTGTCAATGGACTGTGTGCATGCCCTCAAGGCCTCACGACTGCTGACTGTGACACTGGTGAGTATTTGCAATATTATAGTTGACAAGGATCTTACTAATATGAATTGACTCGGTGACGAGTCACAGTGATGGGTTGACTGCACAGGAGAGGTGAACAAATTTAGGGGAACAGTTAAGGGATCGGTCACATCAGCTATGTTGAAAACACCAGTGCCAAACAAAAGCATCTGGAACATTCAAAAGAATAGGACAGACAAGTTTGATAGTGTTTTGAACTTGCCAGACTCAATCATTCTGAACTGGTCTGAATACTTTTAGTCAGGTGGAACCATTTAACTTCTTCAAAGGCGGCCTGAGATCCCTGAGGACAAAGCTGTTGTATCTGTCAGTATGTGAGCCCTGTGATCTGGGCTTCCTTCCTTTGTAATCTGCACTAATGCCCTTTCTCCTAAACCGTCCTGCTCCCACGGGCTATTAATCATCAACACAACCGTACCTGGGAGAAAGACCGCACCACCCAGCAATAATGTGCAGCTGTGGCTGAGAGTGAACCGGACAGCTTAAAGCTTAAGGCCTGGCTGCCAAATGACACATCAGACGGGAAGGGTAATCCATTTTGGAGTTTACAATTAAGCAATCAGTCAGTGGTATTTGGATCAATGCGAGTTCATACAGTACAACCCGGAGGGCCGTGTGAGTAGTTGCTGGGTGCCACAAAAAGGAAAGCAATTTGTAAACATGTTCAAGTAATACAGAAATAAATCTAACACACTGAAAATGTATTATTTACAAGTCTATCCTTTCATCTATCTACCCATTAGTCGCCTAATCAAAAAATCATTTACAGTGTAAAATAGGACACAAACAAAGGTAAAGAGTTGGGGCACCACCTTGGTGACCCATATAATTAGATTTACAAAAGCAAAAGAAATTAAGCAGTAAATGCGGAGTAGTCTTTTCAGACTGCAGTTCTAGATAGAAACTAAAACAAGATGGAGGACTTCTGAGTTTTGAGTTGAAGTGGCAGGAACGGCAGGGCCATGGAGGACATACAGTGAAGTGGCATCAGCAATGGAATGGCTGTCAATCTTCCGTTCTTCAGATGGAGGAGAAGAAAATTTATTAGAACACAGAGCCAACCCCTGGTTTGGAAGGTAATTACCATCACCAAAGCTCTTAAGATGTCTCCCATGAACATGCGCACGACAACAATAAATTTACGCTATTTTGCAAATAAATTAGTAGTCCTGGCAGACTGAAATCCAAATTGTAGGTTATTGGGTGCATGTATGCAAGTGCATCTTGTGTTTTGAAAATTGTTTCCAAAATTGGGCAATGCTTTACCATAATATTTACAGTAGTTTTTTGAATTCCTGCATTACATTTGCATTTCACAGTCATTTGTGGAATCACATAGCATATTTGTGAAATGACTTAGTTTTCTTTTATTTATTAACTCTGCCAAATAATGCCAACTGTGACATTATACAATTACTTTTGTGATTTAATAAAATATATTTACAAAATAACTAGAGCTGAGCAAGTTACTGCATTATTTTCGCGTTAACACATTAATTAATTAACGCCGACAAATTATTTTATCACGCTTTAATGCAGTTTTTGTTGTTATTATTATTATTATGAATGCCTCAGTCTTGCTAGTGATCAATAGAGATCAATGATCTGTTTTTAGACTTTTAAAAGAAGAAATTGCATTGAAGGTATAATAAAAAAACTGGAAAATATGATTATGACAATTAAGTTAACTTTGCTATTAACATTGCAACACTATGTTAAATTATTCCGGTGAGTTTACTATTTATTTAATTTTTGCACAACCTCCCCATCTTCTGGAGGGGATGAATGCCCAAGTTGCCCTAAACATAGACATGCCAATGGTTACCAGTTAACCTAGCATGTACTGTAAATCTCTATGATGTGAGAGGAAATTGCATACGGTCACAGAGAGATAATGCACACTGTGCATGATCCTACAGTATGTCTTCATAGATGGAATGCAGCAGGCTAATCAGTACACCATTCTTCAATTTATGAATTATTCCAGACAGTGGTTTAATTTAGAAACAAGTTTGAAAGTGATGTGTATTGTGACACCTGGGACCACATTATGAATAACAACAAGCATTAACTGAGTGAATGAGTGAGTGACCACTGGGCAGAAGAGCTAAAACCCCATTTCACCTATTTGTCCTTTTGGCTTACCTAATTATTGAGGATTTTTTTTTGTTTTTTGTTAAATTTCCATATATGATTTGTTGAATACATCTTAATCTTTCTTTCTGTCCTTTTTTTAGTTCTCCCAGACTCCATCCTGGAACCATCTGCTTTACTGAAGTCCATGCCATACCTGAAGATAAATAAACTTCTGATTCTGGATTCCCAGATGAAAATAACTGGACCTCCTACCTCACCTCCCCCTTCAGATTCCTTTTCCACCTTACAGAGTTCACCAGCCACTCATCTTAAATTACAGGAGACATCCTCAGACTTTCTTAATGTACAGACAAAATTCAGAACACCGGTGACTTCCAACGGCAGGCCAACAACATATAAAACTCAGCCCACATCCACTTTAGAAAATGCAGGAAAAGGTTCAAAAATAACAACTCAAAAGTCCCTAATCTTACAGGATGAATTTATTGATCCTCCTCACATAATACAAACCACAGCAACAGATCATCACATCCATTTGACAAAAGAGCCAGTGACTCAAGTTGCCCAAAAATCCTTCTTAACTAGTGCCCCCTTTCACACTGCATACATAATCCACCCAACCAGCTCAACCATGACCTCAGACTCTCCTAATAGTAATATTCGGGCAACAGTTAGTGTTTCTGCTGACAAGCAAGTTGCCTCTTCAACACCATTCATTTTTGAAGATGTAAAAGCCACACTCAAATCTCCTTCTAGTAGTCAAGACCTGCCTATACATCCTTCTACCTTAAGTAAAGCACAGACCACAGTCATATCACCTGTCACTAGTCACAACATGTTGCAAAACTCTCTTCCTTTAACAAATGCGCAGACCACCAATATAACTCCTCTCACCACTGAAGACCTGCCACCAAACCTTCCCATTTTAATGAATATTCAAGATTTAATTGCAACTCCTTCCTCAACTCAACATGAGCCTTCAAATACTCCTACCATGTTCAAAGCTTCAGCTACAAGTCCTCCATTAAACAATGTACAGGTTACACTAAACACTCCTCTCATGAGTCAAAGCATGCTCAAAAACCTTCCCATTGTAATGGACACACAATCCACAATCTCAAATCCTTCCACAAGTGAAGGTACTCCCTCCAACACTCCCACATTAGCTGAAGTACAGGCTACATTGGTAACTCCACCTGAAAGTCAAGAAACATCCCTAAATCCAACTACTTTATACAGTGTGCAGGCTACACTGAAAGCTTCTCCTGTGAGTCAAGGCACATACCCAAACCTTCCTGTTGTAAGACACGTAGAGTCCACAACTGAAGTACCCACCCCAAGTCAAGACATGACCTCAGATCCTCTCACTTTAGATAATGGACAGTCGAAATTCATGACTCCTACCGTGAGCCAAGACACACTTCCAGCCCTTCCAGTTATAATGCATGTACAGTCCACAATCTCAGCAGATCCCATGGATAAAGTCATGACCTCTCATTCTCTTCCTCTAGATGATGTATTCATAACTCCTTCCACAGGTCAAGCTATGCCTCCCCATTCTCCCATATCCATATCTCTATCTGCTATGCAGACCACTCCTACAAGCTTCTTCTCCCTAGAAGAAGGGCTTGAAATATCTCCAACTGGACAAAACTCATTTAGAACTCCACTCCATCTACATTCAACATACACAGTCCCTCCGGTATTGCTGGCCATGCCGCCAAACTCTTTTATCGATTATGAAGACAGCTTTATTCACCCATCTGCACAAAGTAAATTACCTTCCCCCCTACCACTACAGGCAGCACTTAAATCTCCAAATACATGGCACACATCAACAGGGCTTCCAGCTTTAATCAAAAAGAGTAGAACCTCTGCTACTTTAAAAAGCATTTTAGAAAGCCCCACCTCTACACAAACTGAAAGCAAAACTCATTTAATTTTACAAAAGACATCAACGAACCTTCAGTCTTCTCATGTGGTGTCTCCTAGCACACAGCATACTGCTTTCACTCCAGTCACTATCACACAGCCTAATTCACACCCTACTGTCTCTCTAATAATGCGTACAAGTGTTCCCACTTTGATAGGGTCAACTGCAATTCCTTCCTCTGCTGTTGGAGTAGACTCTACTACCTTAATGTCTTCGCCCTCTGTTCTCTCACAAAGATCACCTCTGTCATCCAATAGTGATCATACTCCATCAACAGTCCTAGACTTTCCACTAGGTACATCTTCAGTCTTGACAGTTTCTTCTTTGGACTATATGGGTCTTTTTCTAGCCCAGAAGCAATCTGAAATCTTGAAGCCTTCCTCCTATATCCCCACAAAAACAAGAAGTGAGACATCTCCTACAGAGAGCAGCAAGCCACCACTATTTAATTATAAATTCCCACCAGTCTCGCCAAATTTCCAAAGGTCAGATTTGAAAACTACAGCTTCAATGTCCTCTCTTAATTCTTCTCCTGTAAATAAACAGTCATCAACCAGGTCCAATGTAGCTATCACACAATCCGACACATCATTCTCTAGTTCTCCACCTTCCAGGCCCACCTTAAAGTCTGACCCAGCACCAATAGTGTGCTTACACAATGGAGTTCTACATCCTGAAGGAAGCAACTGGCTTGAATCTCAGTGCAAGGACTGCTCCTGCCTGGTAAGATGGTTTCTTCCTTTGCATAACCACTAATCTTTGATAATAACAGTGACATCTGTACAGGATCCCTTCCATCACTTTTATAAGCCTGTTTAAGAATCATACTGTCATTTGAAATTAAAGCCCATGCTAAGAATATTAGACACAAGTGAGGACTCAGTCCTGAATAGGATACCAGTTCATCTTAGGGCACCCTCACAAACTCTCTCTCTCTCTCCCACATACACACACGCACTCACACACTTGTATACTGGGTCAACTTAGAGTCTCCAATTTACCTAAAAGCACATATTTGAGGTGTGGGATGAAAACAGATTACCTGGAGTGATAACTTACTCCAGCATGTAAACACAGCGCAGTGAGTGACCCTAATTTTCAAATATTTTTGTGACCATGAATTTTCTACCTTGTTTATCCAAGTCACTAGGGATCTGATATCTTTTCTAGTAGCATTGTACACAAGGTGAGAACCAAATTTGCTTATAGTGCTGACCCATTACAGGGCACAGCCATGAAAACAGCAGGACAGTTAAATAAAACATTTTATTATTAGTATTATTATTGTTATTGTTATTATTAAGAGTTGCCAGAGAGCCTTGCATGCATACCCAGAGTACCAGGGATGATTATACCACACAAGCAGTGCCAGTGCTTAGGAGATGAGAGGCAACAGTGATAACTATTGTGCTACTTTAGTGTCCTATTAATTCTTTATTAAGAGTTACAGTAATTCCCTTTAGGGTTTTTTTTTTCCATAATGATAAACTTTATACCTTATACATTACATTAAAATGTTACTTTGTTTTAAATTGGCATATCTTAAAAATACGGTACAAGTGGAGCTATTTGTTAAGATGAGAGAATTTGAGTTTGTGTATATAGAAGTATTAAGAAGATGTCATCAGTGAAACCCTGTCGGTCAAATATAAACAAGCATACAATGGGTTTTCCTGTAATATTGTGAATAAACTTACATGTCAGTTTATCATTTGCCTAATAGATTTTCAGAATATCTCATCTTCTTTCATTCAACTTTTGTTCATAACTTAAGTTTTTGGTTTTCATTTTCTTTCTTAATGGTCTCACCTGTGTTATACAGGGTACCCACATACATCTAAAACATGAAGGATGTCTCACATTGTACATTGCTCCTGCTATTTTTATATGCCCTCCTGAGCTGTCTGCAAGAAGAACTGAATAAACATTTAATTATGCTAGAATTTTTTTGAGGCCCCCTTTGCTCTTTTTCACTCATGCTTTTCTAAGTTGACTGAAAATTGTTCTGCTAATGTTTTTCGTTGGTCAAATGTAATAGACCTATGTTTTTAAAAGCAGTTCCTCATCATTATTAATTTATGCTGTGAATGGATTCTCAAACTTTCTATTTATCTTTGGGTCAGTAAGGACGACCGTTTTGACAGATCATCAATTTTTCCTTGGCTGTTAAAATACCAAAATGCATTATGACATAAAGTGATTGCACCAAGAGCTGCCAGCTTGTAAAACCAATTGGTATCCTCCCATGGTTCACTTACCCGCCCCACCTTTCACGATTCCTTTCTGGTGGTCATGACCACTATGTACTTAGTGCTAATGAACTCGTCACATGATAAGTGTAGATAGATAGATAGATAGATAGATAGATAGATAGATAGATAGATAGATAGATAGATAGATAGATAGATAGATAGATAGATAGATAGATAGATAGATAGATAGATAGATAGATAGATAGATAGATAGATAGATAGATAGATAGATAGATAGATGTTTTATGCAAATGTATTGCTGTTGTTATAAAGGAGCCCTCGTAGAGTTTCTTAACAAACATCTGTTGAATAATTTGCTGGCTCAAAGTCCTCAGTGTTAGTGTGCAAGAGAGAGGATGTGCAGCATTGTTCGTAATGACACTCAGTTTTTTTTCAATTCTCTCCTTTGCTACAACCTCCAGGGGGTCCAGAGTGCATCCTATAACTAAGCCTGCCCTTTTAATTACCTTGTTGATTTGGTGCTTCTCTCTTGAAGTGATGTTACTAGCCCAGCACACTACAGCATAAAAAATTACACATTACACATTACATTACACTGGCCATCACAGAGTTATAGAAGATGTGAAGGATGTAACATCCCACACCAAAGCAACGCAGTCTCCTAAGTCAAAAGAGCCTGCTCTGCCCTTTCTTATATAGTTTCACTGTGTTGTGAGACCAGTCCAACCTGTCATTAATGTGAACCACCAAGTACTTGTAGGAGTGGACCATTTTGACATCCACTCCCTGAATAATGACCGGACATATTGGTGCAGTGAAAGTCAATAAGCAGTTCCTTGGTTTTGCCAATGTTAAGATGCAGGCAGTTCTCAAAGCAGTGCTCTCCTATCTATTGTTCATTCTGTTGATGGATTCTTTTCCATATTCTCATTTTCCGTCACTTTGCCCTTTTTCACTTTTGGTGCCTACCTTTAAGATTTTATCCTGATTTATTTCGCTTAAGCCAGTTCAAAAAATTAATGAATTAATAATTTAATTATTGCTGGCAAGAATCCCTTTGCTGCTTTTTATTGAATACAAACTTGACCTTCAGAAGAAAATCAGATTACCTTCTTAACTAAATCTTTGACTGTTCTCATTCTCTATAACTGCTGCTACAACCTCACTCTCAACTTAGTATTTGATATATGTTATCAATTAAAGTTGTTCAATTCTTTATTTATATGAGTGATCTGATGCATATCAGTACAACAACAACATTTATTTATATAGCACATTCTCATACAAACAATGTAGCTCAAAGTGCTTTACATAATGAAGAAAAGAAAAAGAAAAGACAAAGTAAGAAATTAAAATAAGACAATATTAGTTAACATAGAAAAGGAGTAAGGTCCAATGGCCAGGGAGGACAGAAAAAACAAAAAAAAAACTCCAGACGCTGGAGTAAAAAATAAAATCTGCAGGGGTTCCAGACCATGAGACCACCCAGTCCCCTCTGAGCATTCTACCTAACAAAAATGAAATAGTCCTCTTTGTATTTAGGGTTCTCACGTAAGGACTTGATGATGATGGTCATGCAGACTTCTGGCTTTTAATCCATCATTGTTAGAACATCTTGATGCTTTGAGTAGATCGTGGTGGCGCAAGCGCCACCGCAAAGAAACCTGGAAAAAGAAGCAGAAGAGAGAGTAGGGGTTAGTACAGATTTTAGAGCCACCATGAATAGTTATTATAATGAATTGAATATACAGAGTATCAGGATTAAATTAAAGTGAAATTATGAGAAGGTCATGTTAAATTGATGTGTTTTCAGCAGTTTTTTAAAGTGCTCCACTGTATTAGCCTGGCGAATTCCTATTGGCAGGCTATTCCAGATTTTAGGTGCATAACAGCAGAAGGCCGCCTCACCACTTCTTTTAAGTTTTGCTCTTGGAATTCTAAGGAGACACTCATTTGAGGATCTAAGGTTACGATTTGGAATATAGGTTGTCAGACATTCCGATATATAAGATGGAGTGAGATTATTTAAGGCTTTATAAACCATAAGCAGAATTCTAAAATCAATTCTGAATGACACAGGTAACCAGTGTAGTGACATCAAAACTGGAGAAATGTGCTCGGATTTTCTTTTCCTAGTTATCCTAGTTAGAAGACTTATGGTGAGTGTGAAAATGAATTAGTGAACCTGCGGTGGGTTGGCACCCTGCCCGGGATTGGTTCCTGCCTTGTGCCCTGTGTTGGCTGGGATTGGCTCCAGCAGACCCCCGTGACCCTGTAGTTAGGAATATAGCGGGTTGGAAAATGGATGGATGGATGGAAAATGAATTAGTGATTAAAAAAACACAAGATAATCAAATGAAAATAATGTTCTAAAGACACCTCATGAAAAGTAGCATACAGCCCACACAAAGAGAACTATTTAGAGATCATACTAATTTATTGTCCCATGATGATGACTGGCTTCTAAGTCGATTTCAATTTCCAAGAGCTGTCCTCATGGAGCTGTGTGCTAAACTGGGTCTGGCTTTACAAATGGTAGACTTTGAGTAATTTTGCATTACCTGCTCCTTTGCAAGTTCTGTCCATCCTTGAGTTTTTAGCCACAGGAGCTTTTCAACATGAGCTGGCTGATCCATCAGGCATTTCTCAGTCATTACTGAGTCTTGCCATGCCAGCTGTGTGGGATGGTATTATCCACTTGTCATTCAGATGCAGTGCAGTATATATGATTTCCTTACACTGTGGTTAAACAAGCAAACATCAAAGTGCAATTCGCAGCAATATCCTGTTTTTCAAATGTAATTGGAGCAGTCAATTGCATGCATATTGCTATAAAGGTGCATTCAGAGAATGAATTTGATTATGTAAATCAAAAGCATTTCCACTCTATTAATGTGAAAATTTTCTGTGATGTGAAAATTAATCTCTTTAATGTTACTGGCCTGGCTCAACATAGTAGTGTTGGGAACACACTTGAAAATGGTGTTGTGTGTGATGGCTGTCTTCTCAGTAAGATAAGACATTTAATATTACCCCTTCGGTCAAAATTGTGAGTTATCTGTATGATATAACCATATAACACAATTACTTAGGTGAAAGTGGGTACCCATTGAAGACCTGGCTTCTCACCCCTATCGCCAACCCACTGACTTAACAAGAGTGACATCATAATGACCTCCATTCTCATGCTTGGGCTGTGCTAGAACATACTATAGGGCATCTTAAGAGCCTTTGGCCCTGCCAGGATTAGACTGGTGGAGTGCTGCTCTAGAGTCCACAGAAAGTGTGTCGCATGGGCCAACTGTGCTGCATAAAGTGGCACACAGTTGTGGCTTGCCTGTACATGAAGAGATGTGGTGTGATGAACCTGACCCACCAAATGATCAGCTAAATCAGACAGCATTACAACTTTGCTTGATTTCAATTAGTAGAATGTTAAAATGGGTAATCAGATTCAGCATTTATTTTTTAACCAATTAATTTAATTTGTAGTCAGTATCACATAGTACAACATTTATATTCCTTAATTCATCGGCCACATCTCTTACAGAATCCAGTATTACATTATGTGACTTCAGAACAGCATCCATCAGCACACAGCCAGATGGTCGCTCAGCAGTTTTCCAAGTCAGGCTTGTAGCCAGCGCCTGAAGATACGCTTGGCACAGCAGCACCATCACCAACTAGAGTCGTTTCCCCAGTACAGGGGTCACCTTTTGTAATATAAACTGAAACAAAATTGAACAGTAATACTGCATCTACTGCCTGCTTGTTTGTCTTATTAAACATGCAAATTATTTACACGAGTATAGATAATGATAAAAAAAAAAATATATCACCTTCACATTTGGTGATGGAGATCCTCTCACACACTGGTAAAATGACGGCTATAAGTGTCTCACCAATAATTCCATCAGCTTCATTGCTCAAACCGAATTCTGCTACATCCTCCAGTGGTGTTGACACTCAGACAGTGGGCTGCGACTCGCCTTTTCACATCGATTTTGATATCTGACCACTTCTTCTTTTATTTTGGGTAATGTGCAACTTTCTGAATTTGAACTTTTGAGTGCCTCTACCATGCTGTGCGACTCCAACAATTTCTTTTGTTGCTTATACCACTGCTTAAGCCACCAAATAGTACTTTTTTTCCCTGCCTCCACCTCACTGAGTAGGACCTCTGTTTCGCATTCACTGAAATTCTTCTTTTTTCACACATGCTTTTGCCATTGTCTTTTAACAAAACACTGAATGGAAGGGGCTATTTATATAGATTTGTATATTAAAATAGGCAATATTCTGGGAGGAGTCAGGGAGGGGCTGACATTGATTGGGATTTATAAAGGGAAAGTTCATACAAGTTTGCTTATGCACAATTTTATGCATCTGAATTTTCTTGTATGTTCGCAATGTTTCTTGTATGTCCATACTCCATGTTTTAGTCTGAATTCTATAGAAGGCATTTATCATAAGACCCCTGGAATCTGAGCCATCTACTGTGCCTTATACAGTGCCCTCTACTATTATTAGCACCCCTTGTAAAAATTAGTAAGAAGGATTAGAAAAAAATCACTGATTTCTGAAGAACCTTCATCTTGCACTGAAAAAATGAGAAACATCTGAGTTTTAATTGAGTCAAGTTTCAATGAAAAACAAAGCCCTCATCAAGAAACAAATATTTTTAACAAAAACACATGTGCCACAATTGTAGGCACTCCTGCATTTAATAATTTGTACAACCTCCCTTTGCCAATATAACAGCACAGTTTTCTCTTGTAACCTTTTATGAGGTTGGAGAATACAGAGCATGGCACCTGAGACTGTTCTTCTTTACATAATCTCTCCAGATCATCCAAGGTCCTCAGGCCTCTCCTGTGTTTTCTCCTCTTCAGCTCACTCCACAGGTTTTCAGTAGGGATCAGGTCAGGGGACTGAGACGGTAATGGGCAGAACTTTGATTTTGTGGTCACTTAACCATTGCAGGGTTGATTTGGACATGTGTTTCAGATCATTATCCTGCTGGAAGATCCCATGGCGACCCAGTTTTAGCTTTCTGGAGGAAGCAGCCACGTTCTGATTTAAAATGTCCTGATATTTCATGGAATCCATGATGGCATTTGCCCTAACAATGCTTCCAGGGCCTTTGGAGGAAAAACAGACCCACAACATCACAGAACCTCCACCATATTTCACAGTTGGGACAAGGTTCTTTTCATTACAGCCATCCTTCTTTTTATACCAAACACACTTTGATTGTTTATTGCCAAAAAGTTCAATTTTTCTTTCATCAGACCATAGAACACAGTTCTAGTCAAAGTTGTAGTAACATTTTCCAAACTCCAGGCGCCTACTTTTGTGGATAACTGACAGAAAAGGCTTCTTTCTGGCATACCTTCCAAATAATATGTTGGCATGGAGATGCTGTTTGATGGTGGTTCTGCAGACTTCATAACCCCAGGATTCTACTTTTTCTTGCAATTCCCCAGCAGTGATCCTTTGAGGTATTATTGCCTCTCTTACCATCCTTTTCATTGTACGTGGGTGTAAAATAAACTTGGGTCCTTTTCCAGTCAAGTTCGTCACAGTTCCAGTTGATGACCACATTTTTATTATTACCCTAACTGTAACTGGCATTTTCAGGTGAGTAGCTATTTTTTATAGCCATTCCCTGAGTTATGAATCACACCACACTTCTCCCTCATTTGGCCTGAATGTTCTCTTTTCTTTACCATGATGATGGTTGGCTAAGGGAATGTGGTTCTGTGTCTCCTCACATTTGTATCCCAGTTAATCAGGAAGTCATTGATTTAAGCTGGAAAGTTCCCATACACTCCAATCAACTTAAAAATGTCCAATTTAAATGGGACACTTGCTTCAGTTACATTAATTTCCAAAGGTGCCAACAATTGTGGCACATGAGTTTTTGTTAAAAATATGTATTTCTTGATGAGGGCTTTGTTTCATTTGAATTAACTTGCTTCAATTAAAAGATGACGGTTCTTCAGCAAAAAGTGATTTTTTTTTTCTAATCCTTGTTATTAATTTTTACAAGGGGTACCAATAATTGTGGAGGGCACTGTATATGAGAAGTTTAACCAACATCACTGATTTGGGTAGTAGGAAAAAATATTAGGGTTTTCAGGAAAACATTTACAAGTAAAAGAACCAAGAAGACAGGACTGTCCTGGCATGCTGCAAAAATTAAAGTGAATCTCTGTATTAATAACTCTTCAAGTTTTCCATAGGTTTTTCCATATGATAACTTTATTTGTTTAATAGCAATAACTAGTTTTTTTTTCCTCTCAGAGACATGTATATTTTATCTTTTTACAGGAAGGCAATGTATTCTGCTCTCAGGTCTCCTGCTCAGTTTCCTGCTCACACCCAGTTTTGGATGAAGATCACTGTTGCCCACTCTGTAGTCGTAAGAGTTGTTTCCACTATTTTGTTTTATGCAGAATGATTATGCCCTCAGAAATTCATGTATGCTAGCACAGAATTACTCAGTATTGATGCCATATAACAATGGTAAGATGATTTAACAGGAAGTTTCATTTGCAGCAATTACAAGGCTGAATTCAAAACACTGACTCCTTGACTAAAATAAATTGATTGAGCCAGTTAGTCATCAAAGCAGCCATTATTACTTTATTATTCTGAACTGCAACAATAACTGGTCACAACCAGGTGATCAAAAACACTGAGCAAATTGCCAAAGCAAGAGACATATTCATAGTCAAAAACAAAGCAAAGATCTGAAACGGAAAGACAGTCAAAAATAAGGATTAGCAAAGGTTTGTTTAGGGGTTTGAATCAACCGACCTTTAAACCCATTTTGTCGATGGTGAATTTCACATCCTCTGAGGACATGCCCCTGACAACACAGGGCATGTTTCCTAGTGGCAGGTACAAAAATATATACAACTTGCCAGGGAATTGAATAATCAAGAAATACATGCCAGAACCATAATGAGGAAAACAAGAACATAAAAAAATGTTAACAAAAATAGTACCCTAAGACCAACTCCACAAGCAGGCTCCAAAATGGGGAGCATGCTTTGAAAGTTCAAATTGCTTTAAATGTTCCAAAATGCATCAAAATGCTTCACAAGTGAGAGGAAAATTGTAAATAAAAAGCTTTGGCTTAAGAAACAAATCCACAAAAAATCATTATAAATTCTTCATTTATGTAAACAAAAGAAAAAACATGGGAAAAAAGCAAAATAAGGACAATGGACTTTCCTAAAAACTCAATCCAAGCCAAACAAGTCAAAATTCAAAAACAGGAGCAAAATCCAAGAACACAAGCAATAATCCAAGAACCCAGAAAAGTTAATACACACAATAACTAAAGCACACTTCCAACGTTAATGAACAACTGAATGATTCACTTTCAGCTTCAGGATTTAACAGGCTGACAGCGGTCCTTCAGCGGTGACATCAGAGTGGTCCCACCTTCTGTGGTATAACCCACAAATAATATTAACAACATTAATACATTCAGTTTGTATAGCACCTTTCCCATGTTCGAAGAGCACAAAGCACAAGGCACATAACTGAACATAGAAACAGAATGCATAGATAGTAAATGATAAACTGAACAGTAATAACAAAAATATACAGCTCAAAAATTAAAGGAACACTTTTTAATCCGAGTATAGCATCAAGTCAATGAAACTTCTGGGCTGTTGATCTGGTCAGTTAAGTAGCAGAGGGGGTTGTTAATCAGTTTGAGCTGCTTTGGTGTTAATGAAATTAACAACAGGTGCACTAGAGGGGCAACAATGAGACAACCCCCAAGTGTTTTCTGACTGTTTTTTCACTAGTTTTGCATTTGGCTACAGTCAGTGTCATTACTGGTAGCATGAGGCGATACCAGGACCCTACAGATGTTGCACAGGTAGTCCAACTTCTCCAGGATGGCACATCAATACGTGCCATTGCCAGAAGGTTTGCTGTGTCTCCTAGCACAGTCTCAAGGAAATGTAGGAAATTCCAGGAGACAGGCAGTTACTCTAGGAGAGCTGGGCAGGGCCGTAGAAGGTCCTTAACCCATCAGCAGGACCGGTTTCTGCTCCTTTGGGCAAGTGTGAATAGGATGAGCACTGCCGGAGCCCTACAAAATGACCTCCAGCAGGCCACTGGTATGAATGTCTCTGACCAAACAATCAGAAACAGACTTCATGAGGGTGGCCTGAGGGCCCGACGTCCTCTAGTGGGGCCTTTGCTCACTGCCCGGCACCATGGAGCTCAACTGGCATTTGCCAAAGAATACCACAATTGGCAGGTCCACCACTGGCACCCTGTGTTTTTCACAGATGGCAGCAGGTTCACCCTGAGCACATGTGACGATGTGCAAGGCTCTAGAGAAGCCATGGAGAAAGTTATGCTGCCTGTAACATCATTCAGCATGACTGGTTTGATGGTGGGTCAGTGATGGTCTGGGGAGGCATATTCATGAAATTCTTGGACCCATTGTCAGACCCTATGCTGGTGCAGTGGGTCCTGTGTTCCTCCAGGTGCACGACAATGCCCCGCCTCAGGTGACAAGAGTATGTAGGCAGTTCCTGGAGGATAAAGGAATTGATACCATTGACTGGCCCCCACGCTTGCCTGACCTAACTCCAATAGAACACCTCTGGGACATTATTTTTCGGTCCATCTGATGCCACCAGGTTGCACCTCAAACTATCCAGGAGCTCAGTTATGCCGTCATCCAGATCTGGGAGGAGATCCCCCAGGACACCATTTGTCGTCTCATTAGGAGCATGCCCCGACAATGCAAACTACTGAGTATGATTTTGAGTTGATGCAATGAAATTTCGGCAACATGGACTAGCCTGCCTCAATGCAATTTTTTCACTTTTATTTTCTGGGTGTCTTTGAATTCAGCTATCAGTAGGTTGATAATTTCCATTTCCGTCAAACAATGTGGCATCCTTTCGTTCCTAACACATTACCCAGTCCATATAAGTAGAGATATCCGGCAGGATTTTTTTCCCATTGAGATCTGATGTGTTTTCAAAGTGTTCCTTTAATTTTTTTGAGCAGTTTACATAAATATAGTAAAAGTATAGTTCTCCAAGTACTTGGGGTTTTCACTTGTACAGTATGTTAACTAAATGTGTTGTGAACCCTAAATAACAATAGCTGTAGATAGATAGATAGATAGATAGATAGATAGATAGATAGATAGATAGATAGATAGATAGATAGATAGATAGATAGATAGATAGATAGATAGATAGATAGATAGATAGATAGATAGATAATTCATCCCCAAGGGGAAATTAAAGTTTTACAGAAGTACTAGTTAGTTAGTTAGTTAGTTAGTTAGTTAGTTAGTTAGTTAGTTAGTTAGTTAGTTAGTTAGTTAGTTAGTTAGTTAGTTAGTTAGTTAGTTAGTTAGTTAGTTAGTAACTAACTAACAACCACCCTTAAAAATACAAAACTTTTGGCTTGAATAACAGAGAGCTGCTGCTGACAGTAACTGGCCTGTAGGTGGCAGTAAGATGGGACCAGACCTGCTCAGATCATACTACAGGTTTAAACTTAAAGTCATTAATATTTGGATAGAGCAGGTCCAGCTTGTAGTGCCCATGTATGGAGTATGCCTAACAGACATTCAATTCAGAATGATTCATCATTAAGATATTGGTACAGAGTTGATCATTTCCTTTGCTGAGTCAGCCAGGATGATGCAACTTGGGCAGTGACATGGATGAATTCAGTCCGCATTTCATTGTCTTGATCACACATTTTAGTTTTAATTGTACTACACTCCCTTTTTCACCATTACATATTCACAAAAATCTCCAGTCCCACTCCTGCTTTTTCCACTCAATCTGATAATACCCATCTAGCATTAAAAAAGCTTCTGAAATAAAAGGTGTTAGCCAGTTTTCCGCATTACCCAAAATTAGAATAGTACTTGAACTTACTGTAACTCGCTATGAGATTTAACAGTTCAAACAACTCTCTATGAGGTCAGGCCAGGTCTGAATCCTTTCCACCTTACTTTTATCTTCACTCCGGACAAGCTTGTAACTTTTATCCTTGATCTGGATAGTCTTTTGCCCTGACCATTTTCAGATGAGCAGCTCCTCTGGTAGGGCATTAATTAGGCAGTGGTGATCATAGTGCTACCAGGTAAATATAGGAATATTTAATATATCCCACTTTACATTTCTCAAAGTCTCTTATATTCTCAGATATTAGAGATGTAGTAAGCCATCAGATCCTTTACGGTCACTGTGTGGCATTTCTCAAGTTTGCAGCCTGTCTGAGAGGCAGTTAAAACGGACCATAGCACAGGTCTGTATTAACAGCTGCGTCTCTTCAGTTTGGTTTAAAAATTCATTCAAAAATGTATGGTAACAAGCCAGACGCCAAATTACTTAACATTACTTATTAATAAAATTACTTAATTACATTAAAAATATTAGTAATTCTAAATAAAAAGGAGAAAGAGAGCTTCTGTAAAGGTTGCCGCATGGCACTCCACTTGGAAGAAGCACAACATAACAAAATGTAATAGTGTGCTGTGCGGAGCCCTGGTGCAATGTTGGCAGGATCATCTCTTCCATGACCCTGCAATAAAACTAAATGACTTAAGGAAAAGGTTTGCATCCAATTTTTAGCAAAATGTATTCTTTTAATTATTTTCCAAACCCGCATATTGCAAATCAGGGTCATAGAGTGCAACAGTAGAAAGGCAACATGAACCACAGCAAAGTATAAACCTACAAAAAAATAAAACCTTGAAGGCTACCAGTAAATACTCCACAGGTTCAAGCCAGCTGGTCTCCCAATACCACGTCGAAAACTTCATTTAGAAGGCACAATTAGCCTCGGATGAAATGCATAGCTGGAACAATAAGCCTGCCAGTGGTTCAGGGCTTCAGCAGCCTCATGTTCCGCTCTTTACTTTTGTTCTAACTAGAGTGATTTATAGGGACTAAATTTTGCATCTCTTGCATAAAATTATATAGTTCTTCCCATGTTTTGAAAATGAGTTCATAAATAAATCTATTAATAAAAATTGTATCACCCACCAATAATTCTGTGGCTTCTCATGATTGGACACATTTCTCGCAATGCTTTTTCACTCGGCCCATCCACAACCAGATTCAAAGATGATAGCCAAGTGCTGATCCACATTCTGCTGAAAGGAGGGAAAGCCCGCCTGTTTTCAATAAACGAACTCATTAAGCCCTAAGAAAATACATATGAATGGCACTTAACTTTAACAAAATGCGACTCAACAATAGAGGAACACCTGCGAACGATTATCTAATAAAGCCGCTGAGCTCACCGTTCAGATTAAGTGCTCTCCACTCCAGAAATGACCATGACATGTCACACTGATGAGCTCGCAGGCATTTTGGCTTGCCAAGTGGCTGTTGAGCCTTTGTGTTGCTGAACGAAGGACTTTTTTTTTTTTTATTAAGGGCCCATGCTTATAGTGCGTTTAACCGTCATGGTCACCCTTTTTTTTCTTTCCACCATCCTGTCTATGCTTTTATAAGACAGGGATTTACAGTGAATTGAAGCTAAAGGAAGACTGTTAAAGTAATAGAATTCAAATTAATGAACCATTCACTTTGTCAGCCATGTTTTTCCTTCTTAATGGAATTAACAAGATAGTGTAAAATTGAGCTGCACATGTTGCTGGAATAGATGAAGAATTCCCATATGAACTTGAACTGGTTTAAGGGGTTTAAACAACTGAAGATCAAATTCATTTTCTTTTTTTGCTAAATGCAAACATCAAAATGTATTTAGGACCTTCTACCTATTTCTAAACCATTACATGGTGGAGTGCCAATTCTTATTTCAGTATATCCAGAGTATGAACCCACCAGTCCGTCACAGGCAGGACAGACACTCACATATACTGGCACTCAGTCTTACCCACCCAAATTCAAGGTGCCTGGCCTTCTTATAAGCACATCTTAGTGAAGTTGGGTTTTTGTCGGGTTGGAACAGGAGGAGATGAATTGTGGTAAACATGGAAAAAGCTCACAGACAGCGAGCTGTCCATCTTTAATTTTGGTACTTAAGTTTGAACCACTTTGAAGCTGTGATGCGCTATATATTTAAAATATGCTTTTAACAATAATGTCTTATCTAAATTTCTGATATATAAATAGAAAAGTTTTTCCATCTTGGCTAGGAAGTGAATTCAAGCATTAAATTGTATTAAGCACACACAGCAATTAAAATGGGCTAAAACATTTACCTTGACTCTTAACATACTTCAAAAACTCAATGTTAATGTAAGCATGTGTTGGTTCTGATATACTTAGTATAAGAAATAAGCAACCGTCCAAAAATAAGGAAAATATTGTAGAATAAATGTCCACTCAAAATTTAAAGAATGTATAATGAAACTTACAAAAGAAAAAGACACAAGCATAGACCATAATTGTATCAATATGCATGTGCCAGTTTTCATATTGTTTGGACATACAACTGTGAAATACACTCTATTCTATACATGTGATGACACTACTAGAGATGGGACATTTGACATCAAGGCTTCAAAGCTTGTATCACTTTAATGAAGCCCACTGTGTTAAAACAGTCTATCGAGGCTTGTATTGAAGTTTCATTACCCTGTGACTGATAACATCTGAAGCTTTGAACACCACCAAAGCTTTGAGAGTCATCTGACTGCTTTGACGTTTTGCGCTGGCCCTCATGCTATAAAAGAGAATTTGAAAAATACTGCTTATATTCTATACAATGAAGATGCTGAAGTAAATAAGGAACTTGTTATCCGAAAATAATGTAAATATTGTGCTATACTGTTACTTTCTACAGGATCTTATAATGTGTCATTAATATTCTTCTAGTCTAGCCTGCTGTAGTCACAATCTCTAAATCCCCTTATTCATGCCCATCTCCCCAAGCATATTCTCTAAACCCCGTTATGATTCTCTTTGACTCTTAGTGCAATTATTCCCCAAACATTGATAAGCAAAATATTAATCTTTCATATTGCAGTCCCCTGATGTGAAAAGAATTAACTATAAATTAATGCTGGCTTATAATATATTGTAGTGTAGCTCAGGTGTTTTTGCCGGCTCTGAATGCTGATACATTCTTGTTATTTTCATCACTGTTGTGTCAGCTTGGAGGTGAGTAACCAACAAAATGAGCTGGCGGTCCATCATGTAAATGAGCAGTGGGGATCCCTATAAAAATGGCAAGTCTGCCTATCAAAGTGCCTTAAGAATTTCAACTAGTGGGACAACAGCCAGCAAACTCTCCAAGGATAGCGATTTTTTCCTAAGGATAGCGAAGTCCCCAAAAGAGCGATGTAAAGAGCATGGCATGGTACTACAATATGGTTGCTAATGGTTGCATGTTTAGGACAGTATATTTAAACATTATATTATAGTTGAAAATTGTCACCCATACTAACATGTACATTTATTTCAGTATTTTAATGACAACATGATTATCATGAGCTCAAAGTGAACACACAGACCATACTTAGGCTTTTAGTGCACATGTCTGATTGGAACTATCCTATATGTGTGCTTCCTCTACTATGATTTCTATTCACCACTAGATGGCACTATTTTCAAAGGCTGAGGATCTTTTCAGGCAGAAGCCTCCAACGCTTCACAGGGCTTCCTCCACCCATCACCAGGCACTACTCCTGTGCTTCCTGTTTCTATGTGTTATAACTTTCGTGATGTTATAACCTACTCATAACAAACAAAAAGAATATTTAAAAATAAGAACAGATAAACAGCATAACATAGCATTCTCCTCAAATGAAGGCAGCCTGATCCTTTCCTGGCAGTATGTGGCACAACTTGAAAACCAATGCTGGATGTGGCCCTACTTCATTGTGGAGCCCACACACACCCACATGGAGCCATTTTACAATTGCCAATCAACCTAACATGCACTTTCTTTACTATGTGAGAGAAACACCAGAGAGAAATCTCTACAGGCAGGAGAAGGGCACTGGATGTTATTACTAAATAGTGTGTCCTTGAGGCAGCACAAAAATACAACTTCAAATTAATTTGTAAATGCTGAAAGACACAGAGGAAAAGTTTTAGAAACATTTCAATTATTATTAAAATAAGTAATTATGTTAATAAATGACTTTATTCAATAAATGTCAGTTGAACTCTTTGACATACAGTATATGCAACAGAAATATCAAAATACAAATAAATTAGAGCAGTAGTATTAGAAAAATAGTTTCCTATGGATGATTTGTTTCCTGAAAATCATATGCACAATTCAGATTTGTGTCATCTCAATAAATATATCAAGTTTACGCAGCTTTGTACTCTAAAGCTCAAGTTGCTTTTCTGTCTTATTCTTTATTCATTTCCTAGGCTGTAGCTATCATGGCCTCATTATTGAGAACGAAGAGACTTTTTCCCCTGAGGAAGACAACTGCACGCTGTGTCTGTGCCTGGTAAGTCACCTCTGTGTGTGCTAAGGAGGAGTGTCAGAGATGAGCATTTCATCTCCCATTGCCACCCGTGTTTGGGAGGCGATGCTCAATAGGCAGAGTGACACACTGAGAGATACAGAAAGCGTCTGAGCTACAGAGCCTCCTGTGTTTGATACAAAGTAATGCTTTGTGGGGGATCTGGTCAGGACTGGGATTATAGTGGTCTGGAACAAGGACGGAGCAGTTCAAGCCTATACCTGGACATATATTTGGCAATAAATCGCCATATCAGTGCAATAGTAGAAACACCAACAAGATGGTATGCTTTGTAGTATGTGGAGTAAACTAGACGAACTACAGGCAGACACAGCATACAAAAGGAAAGAAACCCAACCTAGGGAGAAATGTCATGTCATTTTCTAACCCGCTTAATCCAGACCAGGGTCACAGGTGGTGGAGCCTATTTCAGCTAGCACAGGACAGGAACAAAGTCTGGACAGGGTCCATTGCAGGGGGAACACACACAAACTCACTTGGGCCAATATAGCATCACAATTTCACCTAACCTGCATGTCTTTGGACAGTGGGTGGAAACCCACACAGACACAGAGAGACAACCTGGGGACAACCCGGTACACAGACCCTGGTCTCCTTACTGTGTGGCAGCAGGGTTACCAATGTACAACCGTGTCGACCCTGGGTGGAAATGTTTTATGTTATTCTAGAGGGAAAAGACCCAGCATTTGACAAGGTTGCCTGACCCTCTTCAAAAAATATTCCTGGACCATTATGGCCGACCAGAGGCTCAGAGGTAAAGGTAGGCCAAATGCTATTAGACAGACCTCAAGTCTGTTGTTCCAAGGGCTGCCCCCTGACTCCAGACTTACTTCCAGGACTAATCCAGAGGTAAACTCGGAAGAGAATGTAAAGTGACCTTAGAAAGCTTCAAGTCCTTAGTTGACCGTAGATTTGGAAGGAGAAATGGCGTCAAGCATTCGACTAATGACAGAGAGACAAACCAGATTCATATACAGAACCGAAAGGAGGGATTGGAGATAAAAGGGATGTGAAAGAGTCTCCCTACGTAGTGGACACTGACTCAAACCGGCTTTAGGAAGTGTCCTTAGAAATTTATAGTAGTTTTTCATGTTCTATTTTCTGCATCCACCCATCTGTATTACTTCACTGTTCCTATTCATTTAATAAACCTCTTTTTAATAGTTTTACGTTCTTGGCACTATTGTTAGTTATGGGCCACTACAAAAATGTTTGCTACCACCTTACAAACCCTTGATTGGGAGACAGTTTTGGATAAGAGTAATGTCAGTATCTTCATTGATTCTTTATTAATCTTGTTTATTCACAGGCTGGAAATGTCACCTGTCTTTCTCCAGAGTGTCCCTTGGTCACTTGTGCTCAACCAATACAGTCAGATTGTTGTCCAGTTTGTCCAGGTCAGTAAGGTCCAGTTCACATAGTGTCATGAATGGGTTCATTATTAATTTGTGATGCATTTTTCTGCATCAGTTTTCAAGATGGAGAATTCATATTCAAGAGTTTTTTGAGCCCTAGATTCTGAATCTTCCATTAGTTTTTTGATTCAAAGTTTCATTTTCCTGTTATGGATCATTTTGTTCTATTTTCACAGCCATCTTGATTATTTATGATTTTGTCTTCCCATTATTAGGGCAGTTCCTGTTTTGTTAGGGGTGAGCCTCTAGAGATTGCATCCTGTGTTAACGTGAAGGTCACCCGTTCCGAGTTTAGGAATTCCTTTTGACACTCAGTTTTGTGACTAGTTATTCTCTCTGCTTAGTTTATTTTATTATTACTTTAATTTTTACTTCTTCTTGGCCTTTACCCTTTTCTGACCCTGACAAGAGAACATGTCGTGCAAGCTCTCTATCAGTAGACTAAGTTGTCCATACCTTGTAGGCCCTGGTAATGCTGGATTGTTTCAACAGCAGTAAAGTCATGGGTGGAGTTAATGCCTGGCCCACTCTAATGGATGCACTGTGTTACCAAAGTAAATTTCAAATAAAAGGTCATTTTTCTTTAAAAATGTTCAAAGGCCATGCCACATGTAAAAATGTTTATAATCAATTAATATGATAATTAAGTCCATTATGCCCTAAGTAACTTTCTTTTGCACATCCTTAAAACAACCAAGAAGCATTCTGTTCAACTTCAATTACAAATATGCTTACAGTTTCAAATTTATCTTGACAGACATTATTTCAGCTAGTATAGTGCATTATCTATTGAGCATTTTCTCTTTTCCACTTCAAACAGATCCTCAGTAGCAGGTATAAGCAGTGCAGTGTGTTGAGCAAAGCGCTATCATACATCATATAAACACCCCTATCCATCCATCCATCCATTTTCCAACCCACTGAATCTGAACACAGGGTCACGGGGGTCTGCTGGAGCCAATTCCAGCCAACACAGGGCACAAGGCAGGAACCAATCCCGGGCAGGGTGCCAACCCACCGCAGGACCCCTATCCATCCATCCATCCATTATCCAACCCACTATATCCTAACTACAGGGTCACGGGGGTCTGCTGGAGCCAATCCCAGCCAACACAGGGCGCAAGGCAGGAAACAAACCCCGGGCAGGGTGCCAGCCCACCACAGAACACCCCTATGACAAAATATTTAATAAACAAAAATGTCTCTTTGATGAAGTAAATAATAAATTAAAAACGTTTCAACTTTCAAAATCCCCAAACGCACCTAAATGTTATGCCGTGCATACTATTTATAACTTGTTTTAAAAATTACGAGGTGCTTATTTTGCCACAATTACAATAAGTAGAGAAACTAAAAATATAGCATTTCCTGTCATTTATAAATCATTAATGGTACTTGTGTACTTTTTCATGAGTTTTAAAAGTGTTAATGAGCTTCAGGATCACCTCAAAAAATTCAATCTGTTTGAAAGATTTCAGTCTGGTTTCCGAACTTCTCACAGCACAGAGGCAGCCCTGATTAGAGTCACCAATGACCTCCTGATGGCTGCTGACCAGGGCTCTCCATCACTCCTTATCCTCCTGGACCTTACAGCTGCATTTGATACGGTAGATCATAATATTCTTCTTCATCATCTTCACTGTACAATTGGACTTTCTGGCATTGCTTTCGAGTGGTTTGAGTCCTATCTTACAGACAGGACTGAGTATGTGGCCTTGGGGGTTGCTAAATCTCATACCCACACTGTCACCTGTGGAGTCCAACAAGGATCAGTCCTGGGGCCGACCCTCTTTAATATCTATATACTACCCCTGGGTCATATCATCCACAAGCATGGAGTTTCATTCCATTGCTATGCCGATGATACGCAGCTCTATGTGAGACTGGATTCAACTTCTCTTACACCTCCATCAACTTTTTCCTCTTGCTTGGATGAGATTGAGGCATGGATGTACAGGAACTTCCTCAAGCTGAACAGCACCAAAACTGAAGCTATTTTAATTGGCACCCCCCATCAACTTCATTCCTCTGTAAATTGTATTTCCTTTTCTGACCGCACCATTACCCGCTACCCTTCTGTTATAAATCTGGGTGTTAAGTTAGACTCCCATCTGTCATTTGATATACATATCCATCACCTTTGTAAAACTGCATTCCTTCATCTCTGAAACATAGCCAAAATCCATCCCTACCTCTCCCTCTGTGATGCTGAAAAGCTGGTTCATGCCTTTGTCTCTTCCAGACTGGACTATTGTAATGCACTCCTCATAGGGATGCCCAACAAGAGCCTTCAAAAGCTCCAACAAATTCAAAATAGTGCTGCAAGAATCCTGATGAGGGTGCGGAAATATGAACATATCTCACCAATCCTTCGATCACTTCATTGGCTCCCTATCCATCTCCGTATCGAATACAAACTCTGCTTGTTTACTCACCAGTTTATCCATGGAAATGCTCCACAATATCTTAAAGAACTCCTTTTATTGCAATCCACTACAAGAAACCTCCGTTTTACAAATACCTACCGCCTTCGCCCCCGGTGACCAAACTTCATACAATGGGAGACCGAGCCTTTGTAGCCGCTGCTCCACGGCTCTGGAATGCCCTACCAGAGAGCCTGAGAACACCGCAGATTGTGGGCTGTTTTAAAAAACAGCTAAAGACTTTTCTATTTAGAAAAGCTTATTAACAAGAATGAGTTAATTATTGTTGTTTTATCTGTCTTTTTATCTTGCCTTTGCCTTTATGTTGCACTTTGAGATTTACTGCTAATGTAAAGTGCCCCTATAAATAAAATGCATTATTATTATTATTATTATTATAATGTAATGAGATTTACTTCACATTGAAACTTTTATTACAAACAAGTTAAGGCATTCAGCTTTGGACTTGTAAACATGTAGCAGCATGGTTGTGAGACAAAAATGCAATTTTTTTTTTTATTATTTCATCCAACTCTCCTAAATGTTGAATCAGAGGTGACTGTGTGCAGATGGTGCAGACCTATAAATATCTGGGAGTGCAGCTGGATGATAAATTAGACTGGACTGCCAATACTGATGCTCTGTGCAAGAAAGGATAGAGCCGGTTATACTTCCTTAAAAGGCTGGTGTCCTTCAACATCTGCAATTTGATGCTGCAGATGTTCTATCAGACGGTTGTGGCGAGCGCCCTCTTCTATGCGGTGGTGTGCTGGGGAGGCAGCATAAAGAAGAAAGACGCCTCATGCCTGGACAAACTGGTGAGGAAGGCAGGCTCTATTGTTGGCATGGAGGTGGACAGTTTAACATCTGTGGCAGAGCGACGGGCGCTCAGCAGGCTCCTATCAATTATAGAGAATCCACTGCATCCACTTAATAGTATCATCTCCAGACAAAAGAGCAGCTTCAGCGACAGACTGCTGTCACTGTCCTGGTCCACTGACAGATTGAGGAGATCGTTCCTCCCCCAAACTATGCGACTCTTCAATTCCACCCCAATAAACATTAACATTTAACATTATACAAAGTTATTGTCTGTTTTTTTTGTTTTTTTTTTTACCTGCATTATTATCAATCTTTAATATTGTTTATTGTATCAGTATGCTGCTGCTGGAGAATGTGAATTTCCCCTTAGGATTACTAAAGTATCTATCTATCTATCTATCTATCTATCTATCTATCTATCTATCTATCTATCTATCTATCTATCTATCTATCTATCTATCTATCGATCTATCTATCTATCGATCTATCTATCTATCTATCTATCTATCTATCTATCTATCTATCTATCTATCTATCTATCTATCTATCTATCTAAATGTTTCTAACTCTAAAATAGCTGAAGGTGAACTTAGTGTATTAGTTGTGTTAAATGTATGCTCATATGACAAGAATCTTCACACAAACCCCACATTCTGTACCTAACTACTCTTTGGGAGTGGAACTTCTTTGTTGCTAAAAAGTACAAAAGATGTCAGATATGAAAATAGAAAATGAATCCAATTAGTCCATTATTCGGTCATTATTCGGCCATTACAAGGCCTTAATACAAAATATCAATGTTGAGGTGCATTTCATGTATTTTAGGTGGTGAAAAATCATTTTAAACTAATTGAATATTTGGATTTATCATTTGCTTTATTACCCATCTATAGCTGCATTTATTCAGGATTTCAAACTTCTGTAGATCCACAGTTTGTTTCAGGTATTTAGACCGCCACTTCAAAAGCTTTTATTGAAATTCAAAGCTGAAACAGTTCAAATAAAAATAGAAAGGGAAAACCGATAAATCAAAAAAAGGATAATTTCTTATTTATGAAATTTTACATACAGTGGCGTGCAAAAGTATTCATTCCCCTTGAAAGTCATCATAATTTTCTGCATAACAAAAGATTTATATACATATTTATGCATTCAGTATTTTTAATGTGAACTCTTATGTGGTAACAATACATTTCAAAAGTCAAAATAAACCATTTTCTGTAGATACTTAACTGAAGAAGAAAAACTTCAAAGTTAGTATTTGCATAAGTATTTAAACCTCTGTGTTTCAGAAGCTCCAGGTTTACACAAATGACCAATGAATCACAAACGAAACAATGGTGACAGTCATTTGACAGTTGTAACATAATTAGGTACCACTTGTGAGTCCTTTATATCTCTCTAGATATAAAAGCACCCTTTGTACAGTAAGGACCATAGTCTTTGTTGGACAAACACTGCAAAAATCAAGGCAAAGGAGCATTCTGCTGATGTTAGAAACAAAGTCATTGAAATATACAAGGCAAGAAATGGCTACAAAAAATATTGAAGAGATTGAATTTCCCATTAAGCACCATTGGAGCCATCATCAAAAAGTGGAAGGTTCATCACAGCACCCAGACTCTTACTAGAACAGGCCATTCATCAAAACTAAACATCAGAGCAAGACTTCAACTGGTGAGAGAGGCTGCAAAAAATCCAACCGTCACTCTTAGAAGTCTGCAATACTCTTTGGCTGAAACTGGAGTGGAGGTGCAAGGGTCCACGATTTCAAGAGCTCTCCATAAAACAGGCCTCTACGGAATGGTAGCAAGAAAGAAGCCATTCCTTAAGAAGGTCCACATAAAAGCATGAATGGCATTTGCTATAAAGCATGAGAAAGACCCAGTTAAAATGAGGTAGAAGGTTTTATGGCCAGATGAGACTAAAATAGAACTTATTAGTGGGACTTTAAAGAGGTATGTGTAGTGTAAAACCTTATAACACAGTCCATGCCTCAAGTAACACCATGCCTATGGTGAAATATGGCGGTGGCAGCATCATGCTTTGGGGATGCTTTTCATGTTCTGGGACTGGGAATCTTATCAGAGTTGAAGGGAAAATGGATTGACACAAATACCGCATAATATTGCAGGGGAACTTGTTCCAGTCTGCTATGAACATATGGCTCAGGAGAAGTTTCATCTTACAATATGACAAAGACCCAAAGCATAAGGCCAACGTGACAGTGGAATGGCTCAAAAACAGAAAGGTGAATGTTTAGGAATGGCCAAGTCAAAGTCCTGATCTTAACCCCATTGAGAATCTGTGGCACTATTTGAAAAGAGGTGGCATCCCACCAACTTAGAGGTTCTCTATAAATTCTGCCAAGAAGAATGGGGAAGAATCACTCCTGAACAATGTGCAAAACTGAGCCATACTCACCCCAAAAGAGTGAAGGCTGTTATTGTAGCAAAAGGGTTCTCAGCAAAGTATTAATATGAAGAGCTTTGGAGTTTTTCTTCTTCACTTAAATGTCTTGCTTATTTTGACTTTTGAGATGTATTGTTACAGTCTAAGAGTTTACAGTAAAAATACTGAATGGGTAAATATATTTTAAAGTCTTTTGTCATGCAGAAAATGATGATGATTTTCAAGAGTATTGAATACTTTTGTACCCCACTGTATCTTAATAATAGTTATTTGCATTTATATAGCGCTTTTCTCACTACTCAAAGCGCTCAGCAATTGCAGGTTAAGGGCCTTGCTGAAGGGCCCAACAGAGCAGAGTCCCTTTTGGCATTTACGGGATTCAAACCGGCAACCTTCGGATTGCCAGTGCATATCCCTAGCCTCAGAGCCACCACTCCGTCCGTATCTTGGTTGTTTAGTTTCTCTAACTTACTGTTCAGGTACATTTGTACGTTTGTGCCTTCAGCCTGTCTAACAGATCAACTTTCTACCAAGGAAACTGTGTTTCTAACTGACCACAAGTGACTACAATATAGTGAACATTCTGTTATTACAAAAATACTGTAGCTGAGAAAGTTTGATTACATGTTTGCTTCTGGGGGTGAAGGATTATACCATTATCTAAGTACCTCTATGAAATTAACATTTTATTCTACTTAAGCAAATACATTGATTTGAACATTTTAGGACTGGCTCTTACACCCTCATTAGGCCCCATCTCTTTTTATGAGAAATGACCTGGAAAACAGTTTCAGCTTTTTCTTTGAAGTATGATTGCTTCTGCTGGCTAAGAAATTTCTGCAATCATTGAAAATGTCTTAGACGCATCTGAGAGAGAAATGCAAATGCAAATGTGTCTTAAGGAGAAGGAAAGAGATTTTTCACAATTAGGGCATTGCTTCCATTTTGTCAGAGTTCCTCTTATCAGTCCAGCTGCAGTACTGTCCATTTTATATCACTCTTTTCTAGAAAGAGATGTACGCTTTTTGAAGGAGAAATTGCAGGCAAAATATTCATTGTGATTTTTTTTCTTCTCAGTTGAATGCATCTATGAAGGCGCAATATACCAGGAGGGAGCAGAATTTCCAAAACCTGGGGATGACTGTTCAGTCTGCGTTTGCCAGGTACCTACTGTCTTAATGTAGATGGTTATTTATAAGGGAATATCTGAATTTTTATGGCCTATTCTTCAGCACAGAGTGCAATCACTTTTCTGACTGGTACTGCATTTTCTCTCTTTTACTGTGGCCATTGATTTAAAATTTTTAAGAAAAACTGCTGTCCATGTCTAGATGATTTATGTCAGCTGTCCACTGTCTTTCTCTTGGGCATCCTACAGTATAATACAACGCATACTGGTGGCCATAACTCCAGTATAATATGACAGTTTGGCGCAGAATCTGTCGCAGTTAATGCCAAATGTTAAAACCTTTCTGAAATCTCAATCTCTAACCAAGAAGAGCAGTTTTGTTTAGAGTGTACGGGCACAAAGCGCCATAACAGGATACTGACAAGAAAACAGTCTGAGAAAGGATTAGTAACACCTGGAATTAATGATCTCCACTGCTTTATTTAAGAACAAAAAAGGCAAAAAAAACAAAACAGACATTTTTGTAGTATGACTACCCTGCCCTAATAAAAATACACCATCATAAAGTAACGTGTTTTAGCTTTACACTAGCAGACAGAACACTTCAAAGAGTGGGGGACTTTATTTGAAGGCTTCACATTCAACATTAGTTTTACGTATCTTTGGAATTACATTTTATTCTTGCAGTGTACACTCAGGCATGTACAAATTAAGTCGAATTATTCAAGACTAGAACCAGGCTTGGACAAAGCTGCCAACAGGACACACTGAAGCGCACATCCACACCTCCACTTACGTGAAACCAATTTAAAGTGTCCAATTAATCTAACACGTGTGGTTTTACCGATCCGGGGGTAAAAACCACACAGATATGGGAAGATTGACGTGGTACACTGCAAAAAATGAAATCTTAACAAGCCAGACAATCTTGAAAAGAGATAATAGATCTTGTTTTTCTTATTTTAAGAATAACTGACTTGAGTAGATTTGTATGTGTAAGATATATAATCTCATTTTTAGAAAATTTAACAAGTTAAACTTTCTCACTATATTGGCAGATAATTTTGCTTGATTCTAGTACCTTTTTAGTGAGAAAGTTTAACTTGTTAAATTTTCTAAAAATGAGATTATATATCTTACACATACAAATCTACTCAAGTCAGTTATTCTTAAAATAAGAAAAACAAGATCTATTATCTCTTTTCAAGATTGTCTGGCTTGTTAAGACTTCATTTTTTGCAGTGTAGCACATTGGATAGTCCTTCATGCATCCAACACCCTGGGTTTGAATCCAATGCCGTTGTTTTCCATGTGACATTTGCACATTTTTCCCATGTCTGTAGGTTTTACTTCCAAATCCCCAAAAATGTGTGTGTTAGGTTAAGTGGAGACTTTAAATTTAAAGCGGGTTCCAGCCATGAACCAAGTGCTGATATTCACACGACCTTGAATACAATTTTCAAAATATTGAAACAGGTAAAGGGGATGAGAGCCATGTATAACTATTTATTACTAGAAGGGTTGTCTTAAAGGTGGCCCTAAACTTAATTTGAAAACAATGTAGAGATGTCATGTGTGGTCATTAGAAGGAACTGCAGGTCCACAACTTGAAATGTTGGAATGCCAACCTGGTCGTCCCCATTTTAATCAAAGCAACAGTTCAAACAAAACATGCGCACGATGGCACTTAACAAATGAAAAATCAGGGTCCTAGCTTGAGGAACCTTTCTCAACTATGAAAGCCTGGCAAAGTCACAGTGGGAGGGAGCTCCATTCTGCAGTGTGCTCTCATAATGAGTCTCGCCTCCTTCCAGCAACTGCGGGACAGGATGGTCTAGTCAATTGCTTTTAATGGCCATCTACTCAGCACCGCGAAGGGAAAAATAGAGGATAAGGTTAGCACCAACACTCCTTCTCGGACCAGGGTGAAAGTACATACCTCAGAAGAGCCCAGAACGTGATCCACTAATGCGTATACGTGACATATGACAGTTGTTCAAACAGCCTATATCTTGTAATAATCCTTGTGACAGCGATGCAAAATTATCTCAGAGTGGAAATACAGACAACCCCTGAAATTCACAGGGGTTACATTCCTAGAGCACCTGCAAATTGTGAAAAACTGTGAATTTTGGATGTGGTCAAAAAAATGCCTATAAATTCCTATTTTTATAGTTTAAACCATAATATGCCCCCAAAACATTTTAAATTCATTTCAAATTCAGCTTAATACATTACCCTAAAAAAGAATGCAAAGGTAAACCCTTATACTGTACAGTATTGTACTGCTAATTCTCCCACAGTGCTAGAATATAAAATACTAATGTTAACCCTATATGTACTGTAATTCATGCAAGTGCATTTTCTTTGGTATGTGGTGTTGTTTTCTTTGGTATAAGTAGGGTAAATACGTAATAATTTAATTGCATTTAATAAAAATACAGTAAAATGTAAGAGTACTCACCAATAATGAATGATATTGATTGAAGATGATGATGATGATGATGAATTAGCTGTGCAGTACAATGAAGATATGTAATGATGATAATGACTGCACAGCAAAGCAGAGGATTTACAGCTCCTCGGGTGGCTACTGTGGCACAACTTTTTAGGCAAATCAAGTAGTTCAAGCTTCTCCTGGAGTGTTTTAAACTTCTTCTGGTGCTTAGGTTCATTGCCAGAAGCCTTAGAAGGTGCAGGGCATTTGGATGGCATCTTAGGGCTTTAAGAAAAACAAAACGAAAAACACGAGAACACTCAGCGAAACACTCAAGATAGCTGCACGCAGTAAACTGTTATGATACGGGAATGCTGGGCTGCATCTGCTGGAGATGCGTCACAGGGCAGCACCCAATCAGCAGCAAGGAGAAATAAATAACGCTCTCAGATTGGCTAATTTCACCATCACAAGCCGCATTTTCCTCTACAGTTGCTTTGTGTTCTCTCTACAGTACAGTATTACCATGGAAAAAGCCATAAAAAAATTGCGAAGGATATTTGCAGTTTCCTCTAACAATTATTAGTTAGGTTCTAAGGAAAAATCCGCAAACTCAGCATTCTCTTTAAATTGAGATAAAATGAAAAGGCTTCTTAAATTTTCTGTTAACACTTGGCTACTTCATTGACACAATGAATTAAATACACAAATAGCAACACATCTTTAGGTCTGATTAATAAATACAACTGATGTACTGCGTGACAGAGAAATGCCACAGGATTCAGACAAGTAAACCAAGATATGAGTGAACCAAAAACCAGGGGCCAAATACCGGCAATGTTCACTCCTGAAGGATAAAGAGAAAGTTATCAAAAAAAGTCCAATATGCTAACCAAACCTTATAACAGACTTGTAGCAAATCAGAAGTTTTGGACAACATGAGGTACACAACACCTAACTTTATACCGCTGAGCTAGTGACATTGCATGTTGTCGCCCCCACCTTCTTTACATGTCAGCAACCTCAAACAACATTTTTGACAATTGTGACCTTCTCATGAAAAACAAAATGGCTGTACTCTAAGACACAATACATTTTTTAACAAACACAAAATGACTGCAAATTAAAACCTAATTACAGAAACTGATTCCTCTAAACAAGAAAGAAAAAAGACAATTTAAAAAGTACATATTTACGTGTCTGAACTTCATTCATATATGGATAGAACTACTGTTTTCCTGACTGGAGTCGAGCCAGTTGATTTGTTTTGGACATGCTGTTAGGGAACTGTCTGGTTGCTTTCCTCACATGATGTGTACCACACATAAAGTATTGGAAGAAGGTGACCCAGAATACGCTGGAAAAAGTATATCACTCTGCCAGCCTGGGAACATCTGGGACATTCCTGGATGAGCTGGGAAATGTTATTATGGATAGGGTAGCATGGTCTGTTCAGTCTTGTTGCCACTGAACCGTTTTCAGGAAAAACAAATTGATTGTGAAGTTCTGAGCTATAATTGAGGGCTAGATAAACCATTCGTATCCTTTATTTTGATAGTGATAAGCAAACCCTGTGGATTTCGCTTCGCCATGAGTTCATTGAAATAACAGAAATGTCCGGGAAATTTGCCAAACTCTGCAAAATGTATTTAAGTCAATGGAGAAGGAGGAACTGAACTAGTTTTGAGTACGGTATAATGCTGTAATGGTGTTTTAATTGTCTCTGAGGGCTAAGTAAGCATCTGCCAAAAATTTGATCTGAGCTGTGAGACAGTAGTGCTAACCACTGCACCACCATGACAAAAATAACAAAAGATGCAGACGGAACGATAACCACAATATTGGGGCACACATTAGCCCTGCAACAAAGTGGAGGCATGAGGCTGTCTCATTCCATTGTCTGAAGTCACGGCATCCGGTGCTGCTGGAACATCTTTTTTGTTTTTTCAATTAACGTGCAAAGGCCTTGTAAACAGTAATAAATCTTTCAGTACTATCATCATTTCACAGAGCCGTATGTGTTTTCTTTATGTGGAGGGATCCTTTAAGGCTTGTTTTGGATCATAGCTCCAGCACATGGCTAATTATGTAAACATATTAATTATGCAGTTCTGCATGCAGGGATCAGGGTTATATTTCCGATAGCAGTACTCATAATATTCTCAGTATGGTCAGCTAATGTACCTTTCAAATGAAAAGTTTTTTTTTTTTTTTTTTTTAAACACACGCAGGGTGGAAAGGTAAATACTGATCGAGTTGTAACACCACGCATGTCAATAGTAAGTCAGCAATGATTTTAACATATGTGTGTATGAAAGTTCTGTGCATGGTGAATATACTGGAAAATATGACAATAAACTCACAGGTGAATAACTGCTTTGGTGAATTTTGCTGATTAACACTAGTCCACACTTACAGTGTTATGATAAGGGAGTAATTCAGGTAGTCTCTATCTATGCTCTAGTGTCAGTCATTATGCTATAAAACTATAGGATCTATTGTGAAACAATGAATAATTCATTTTTAACTACTTTTGCCCAGAGAGAAGCTACTACATATTAAGACTGTTAGAAAAGTATCATGTTCCTATTTCAGCTGATTTGTAATGTTTTCAGAAATCATTTTTCTATTCCTCACAATATACTTACGGTATACTGCTATGTGGACCTTACGAGCAGGGATTAGTCAAAAATGGGTTGAGTGGTCTTATTTTATTATATATTTATAGATATTTGCCTCCTTTTATTCCTAATCCTCTGCCTACTTGCATCAGGTTCACTAATGTTGCATACAAATTAAATTTGATGGCTTATGTGCAAACTTTAATGAAATTCAGATGTTGCTATACATAAGGCAACATCCTTAAATGCCACAAGAGGGCAGAATTCAAATTCCTCCGCAGCAGGGATGCTACTCTGGGCTTGCCAGAGCCTGGTGAAGGGGATCACTGGAATGGAAGCTAGTAAAAGTCAGAGGAAAGAATCAGAGTCAGAAACTCAAGAAATTCTATATGGGATTTGGAAGCTTGTTAATCTTTATAATGTTCTAATCTTTTGATCTCCACAATTTAAAAAAAGTATGATAAAAATCAATAAAACTTAAAAGCAGCACTATTGTGCAACAGCAAATGACCCGGTTGCTATTTCAGTTTAGTATTTATGGCAGCAGTTTCAAAACAGTGGTGTTTAATTTTTTATTTTTTTTTTCAAATCTTTCTTGCCTTATTAGAGGAGAAAGACAGAGGTAGATAGGATGCCATTCCATTGCAGGTATAAATTAAAAAAGGTAGAAGATAGAAGCGTTAGGTTCCTAGAAGGATCCCTGTTCAGAAACCTTGCATTAGCCCAGTGCTGAAGCTCTGTTCTGAACTGTCTGTCACTTCTCCTTTCTGTGTCACGAGACTGCTGTTCCTCAATTCAGGGACCCCTTTTTGGTATGTGAATCAACTAGTTATTTTAGAAATACTAGGGGGCACCACCCCTTGCTTACTTCACTCACCAACCTCAGACAGTTCACAGCTGAGCCACTCAAAGGGCATTGGGGCATCCGTCTGTTAGAGAAAGCGATTGTATTTAAAGAGTCGGTGTATAGAAGAGTATGCGGGGCGCAGGAGGAAGATGGTTTGATCCTTAGATATTATAGATAGTTATTTCACTACAGTTGCCTGTTTTGAAAACCAATGAATAATAAAACAGAGTAAAAAAGTAAAAGTATAAAAATAGAAGTGAAAAATAAAATGTAATAAAAAGTAAATAAAAAATTAAATGCCATTAATTCCTTGTCAAAAGCAATATTATGAATTACTCTATTCTCTAAATTACATTCTGCAAACGTTGCTTTATTGTTCGGGATATTTTTCTCTTTCTCGTTATATTGGACTATTCTCTTTGTCCTTGATTTTTATTATTTGCAGCTCTTTTTGTTCATTTTCTTTTTTTCAACATTCATTACCTCTTGCTCAGCTCTTTCCATTGTTTCTCTATTGTGATCTACAATTCAACGTTCATGAACAGATAATTTGCTTTTCTGCCTTGCCTTTATAAACATCAATTTTTTCCTTTCCAAGGACATCATCCAAATGATTTTTAGCCTTGTGGATTACTAATTCTCAGTCCTTCTCTTTTTTCTCTTCAGTTTACTTCCAAATATTTTACTAAGCCAGACAGTTCATTATGAATACACACAGGTGTAAAAGGGCGCATACTAATAGGCGGTTCCTTTGTCATTTTCATACTATAGTTATAGGAACAGTTAACAGTGAAACCAGTTGTTTAAGGCTAAAAATAGAGGGGAATTTTAAAGGGCGAAACAACTAAAATGAAGCATCAAAATGTTGCTTGAGTCATAAGAATTAACTGACTTCTCAACAAAATCCTGTACCCACTATGGTCACCCATTACCAAATTTTCAGACCCCTGTTTTAGACTCGCTAGTATACAACTATTCCAATTCCAGTGGTGCCTCATACTTTGAATTTCATTCGTTTCAAGAGGCCGCTCAAATTCTGAATTTTTCAAAGTCTAAATCAGTTTTCCCCATTAGAAATAATGGAAAGTGAGTTAATTCATTCCCAGACCCTAAACAATACCAATTTCAATAAAAGTAGAAATAACACAATTAAATGCCCTAAATCACAGGTGTCAAACTCCGGTCCTCGAGGGCCGCAGTGGCTGCATGTTTTCATTCTAACCATCTTCTTCATTAGTGAGCCATTTTTACTGCTAATTAACCTCTTTTGCTTTAGTTTTAATTATCTTGTCTCAGGCCCCTTAGTTGTCTCTTTTTCCTTAATTAGTAGCCAAACAATAAGGAGACAAACAAGCCACCATATGACCACCTGACCAGTGCCCATCACACAATATCTGAAAATAAAGAAAGGTGAAGGTCTCTAAGGTTGGTCTCTCAGGTCACCAAAACATTTTGATGGTGTTCTTAGAAAAAACAGAAAAATCAACAAATTTGGAAATATCTGCTGTGGCAGAATGAGAGCGGCAACAACCCATTGAATTAAATAACGGGCTTAATTAACAGCAAGAATCAGCTTCTCATTAAGAGACTGTTTGGAGTGAAATTGGTTGGAATTTGAAATCCCAGTTTAGCTGGTCATCTGTTGACACGTTTCACGTCTCATTTCTGTTTGGCTGCCATTTAATGAAGAAATAAATCAATTCAGAGTACTGAATCCTTAAAAACAGGACTATTAAAATGAAGGGAAAAGGAATTAATTAGAATGAAAACCTGTAGCCACTGTAGCCCTCCAGGCTCGGAGTTCGACACCCCTGCCCTAAAGAATACATTAAAATTTGAAAACAATAAATAAAATACGTAAAAAGTGTATAATAAAATGAAAATTGAATTTACCGTACCTTAGTGTGGTGTGGTGATGTCTCATGTGGCAGGTGGAGAGGAAGAGAAAGATTACTGTTTGGAAGGGCAGTCGACTTCGGTATCTTAAACATGGCCTCCAGGTCTGCTACACTTGTACTGCTTTCATGCTTCACAATAACATCCTTTTTCATTTCAATCATCGATACTGCAACCTTCCATTAAGGCTTCACTGCTTCCACACTCTTCTTGGATGCCATGGGTAATAGATAGGGGTTATATATGTATATATTATATATATAATATACAAATTTCTCTCAAATTTAGCGTTCAAACACTGGAACGTTTGAAGTTAGAATCATTCGAAGTACAAGGCACTACTGTACTAACCATTTCTCTCTGAGATCTCAAGATAAATTAATTTGTATGATTGAAGTTAAGTACCCTAACTATAAATGGAATACCAAAGCAGGATTAGAAAGCAATACATTCTAAATTTGTTAAGTCTGTGGGGCAGCCAAATTATCAAGAAAACTATAGTTTAAAGGCAATGAACAGAATAGCAACTTGCACAGCTGCTCTTGCCATGCATGCAGAGCTGCTAGGATAATTTAAATATAACAAAGCAGTTTAATTAAATAAACGAATAAAAAAGGAAACATAATAACAATGTATATAACAATTGTTACTGTACGTAGATAAGATGTATGAAAAGCAATAGTAGGAATAATAAGGAATTAACAATTATTATTAGATTTAGGGTGTTGATGGGTCAGATCTTCGGGAGCGTTTAGGTATAGCTCAACCAGGTATGGAATTGGCAATCTGCAACTGAAGAATGCTTTAGCCTGAGGTTTTTAAATCAAGGCTGTTCACTTTTCTCATAGCGCAGACCAATATTTAAAATGTGCAGGGTTCAAATGTGTTACCAAGAGAGGAGGATGCAATGGAGGTTATGCCATTTTTTGTGGTCATTCAGGGGGCATCCTTGACCTGTCTTTCAGTTTGAGCAAATTTCAAAAGAGGTATCACTTGCCAAAGAGGCTCAAATTAAGATGGCAGGGCAAATTAGAGTTTGCAGTTGATTTTTTATAATTAAAAAAGAAGAGTTACATACCAGATGGAATTGCTAGTGAAAGAGTGGCTTAGCCTATGTCAAATGATTTCTAAATTCCCTTTCTTTCATGGGGCTGCTCTGCTCATGATTTTGATGTAATTGTTTGCATCCTGATAGAATGGTGAGGTGGTGTGTTCCTTTGCTCCATGTCCAGTATTGGATTGTCCTCGAGGAGACTGGGTACTAGAAACTGGACAGTGTTGCTTCTCTTGTCGTCAGACAGCAGTACAAAAAGGTGATTTTATTTTATTTTTTTAGCTGATATACAATACATGTTTATAGGTCTGAATTTTTAATTTTGCATTTTATTTGCTACTTTATACTTAGGCTGTTCTGTGGATGATAATGGAACAGAATTCCCTGTGGGACAGATCTGGTCTACTGGAGATCCGTGTGAGACTTGTGTGTGTCAGGTACTATAAGCAAATAAAAAAAGATAATGAATTGCATGTTATGATTATTGATAAGTGAAACTATTTGTGCGTCGCTTCACAAAAAAAAAAATCAGCAAAATAACATTTTGCTTTCTGCAAAGTTTGTGTCATTCACACAAGTAGAAAGGCATTTAATTCCTGTCTGGAAGTGTTTTCTTGGATTAATTCTGCATTTGTCTGCCTGTCATCTACTGCTTACTTAAAGATCTCTAGTCAAAAAAGTCACCGGAAGTGTGCATACACTCAACTAGGAAAAGGTAATTGCTAGGTTGCAGCGAGAAAGGGGGTTTTGGTAGCCGCTACGTTCCATGTACTGAGTATTCCTGTGGAGAAACTACAATAATGTGCATTATGGTGTATTTTAGTGTGTCTTTGCATGGAACATTTGCAGCCTGTCACATTTATATAAAGCATACTACATTTCTATGTGGCAGAAATAGAATTGATTTTACTGGTGTGGTATGGATTATTTGCTTTACGCAGCTGCAGAAAAGAACACAGGTAAACATGGAAGCGTGAAGGTGGCTTTTAGGAGCAGTACCTCTTGTTTTCTCTATACACACACACAAAATAAATCTTAAACTCTAGATTTTGCATTTTGCAGTTGCAAAATTATGACAATGTAGCCTAGGTATAACAATGTGGCCTTGTGGCCAAGCCGCTTGACTTTCAACTGAAAGGTTACTGATGGAGTCCTCACTCATACTGTGACGCTACACTATAGATCTGTACTTGTATAACACCTTGGCATGGTATTCATTATAGAAAGGTGCTGTGTAAAATATTTTTTTTCTTTAGGTTGGAATGCTTCTCATGAGTAGATAATCTATGGTATTTACTTGTCAGAAGCCTATGTGTAGATAGATAGATAGATAGATAGATAGATAGATAGATAGATAGATAGATAGATAGATAGATAGATAGATAGATAGATAGATAGATAGATAGATAGATAGATAGATAGATAGATAGATAGATAGATAGATAGATAGATAGATAGATAGATAGATAGATAGATAGATAGATCACAAATTTGTGTATGGTTGTTTGTAACTTCAGGAGTGACATTGTTTGGTAGTTTGACAGTTTTGTTGGTTTGGTTTAATTTGCACTCATGACTTAATATTCTTTTTGATCTTTTTTCAGTTGGGAGGCATTATTGTCTGCCAGAGGACAGAGTGTCAGGAAATATGTCCACACCCCATTAAGATTCCAGGCCAGTGCTGTCCAGTCTGCTCAGTAGGTATGCATGATGTTGCTTTATTTTTAGGTTCTCTCCTTTCCAACAGCTAAAAGCATACAGATCATCACAGTAAGTCCATATTGTTCTGATCTTTCCATACAAATATATATCATGAGAGTGGTTGCAATGCTTTTTCTGGTCTTCCCATAGGTTGCACATATGGGGGGATTATCTATGAAAACAATGAAACCTTCCCTTCTTCCAGAGATCCTTGTCTCACCTGTGTATGTCTGGTAGGCATGTTTAAAATCTGCTAAAAGATTATTGAAACAATGTGTAATGGGTGTTTCTAAGCATAGTTTGGCCCTTCACGTCCTGTGAACACCTTTGTTGCATTGACGTGAGGGAAATCTAACAACATCTGTGTTTCCATGTTCCAGTCAGGTTCTGTTGCCTGCTCCTCAGTGCATTGCAGGCCCAACTGTACATATCCATTCCATCAGGAAGGTGAATGTTGTCCACTCTGTCAGGGTAAGAGGGACTTTGTTATATTTTGGTTAAGAGTGTAGAATGGTGCACCCAAATTGGCATGAAGACCAATGGCATACTGTACTGTATATCTTTAAAACTGAATACTGTTTTAATTTTAGATTGCAACTTTGAAGGTAGAAAGGTTTACAATGGACAGTCATTTTCACTGGAGAACAGGCCATGTACTCAGTGCACATGTCAGGTTAGTAGTTGTTTAGACATACTCTAGTTGGACAAATTCAAATAAATAAGCTGATGTGTCTACTCTGTTATGGGAGTGCTTCCTATTGCACACCAGGGTCTCTCTCACTTTCAAAAACATAACTTGGTGGGTTGTTCCAGAATCTCATTATTCTCTTTATTAACATGTCTTGTCTATGTACATTATCATAAATAATCATTCCTTTAGTTTATATTTGAGTCTGTAAATGCAAGCTCATTATATTGTTAAATCTCACCCAATACATGTGAACATATGCACTATATGCACTGTGAATTTCCCCATGGGATTAATAAAGTTTATCTAATCTAATCTAATAATAATAATAATAATAATAATAAGTTGCATTTATAGAGCACCTTTCACAAACCCAAGGTCTCTTTACATACAGAGTAAAAAAAAAAATTGCACAGAAGACAAAAGTTCGTAAAAGAGGAATGTTTTCAGTTGGGATTTAAAGGTGCAGAAACAGTAGCAATCTCGGAGAGACTGAGGAAGAGAGTTCCAGAGTTGAGGGGCCATAACACTGAAGGACCTGCCTCCCAGGGTAGGGAGTCTGGTGCGTGGGCCAGTAAGGAGATTACTGCACGAGGACCTGAGAGACCAACAAGAAGTGTAAGGAGCTAGTAGCTGAGTGAGGTAGAGGGGGGCAAGGTTATGTAGGGCTTTGAAGGTGAGAAGCAGAATTTTGAATTTAATCCTTGATGAAACTGGTATCCAGTGACGTAGGGAGAGAACAGGGAAGATGTGAGCAGAACACTTTGTGTGGGTGAGGACTCTGGTTTTGGAGTTCTGAATGTACTGTAGCCTCTGTATAGATTTTGCAGGGAGGGCGATGAAGAGGGAATTACAGTAATCAATATGAGACATTCTAATCTAATCTATACATTCCCCCTCACACCTGTGACCGTTCACACCACAGATCTATGAAACCCTGCACACCATATACTCTTCTCATATATGTTACCCTACGCACTGTAAATTCACATCCCCAAAAAATGTGATTCTGCACACCATAGATTCAGTCCATATATGTATCTCTAGACACTACGTGCTTACTCCATGCATGTGATCCTGCACACCATATACTCTCCTCAAACCTCTAACCCAGCACACCATAAACATACTGTATACATTAACCCATACATACCATTTACACCAACAAATGTTATGACCATATATTCCATATGCAGTGCTCACATCATATAGCACAGGAGTAGAACATAGTTGTTGAATATGCCACAAGGCCATCATGTGTCTGCTAGAGTGGTTAATCAGTCCATCAAGTGCCATTGTGTTGAACTGATTTAATGCATAATTCTGATGTTTATTCTATATTCTTGCCGATGACATCAGCAATTTTTTTTCTCTAAGCCACCAGCGTAGATTTTCAACACACAACGATGATCTTGTTTTTTTGACATGGATAGACTTCTCATAATAAGTTTGTTCCCTATAAACGGACTGTTAATCGGTGACATTGCAATGAAGTGCTGAGGCATCTGTGGGAAAGCAGGAGGTAAAAAAGACCGGAACACTGACACACGCAAAACTGCATTTTGTACCATTACAGCACATCTGCACACACCGTGTTATCAGTCAAAGTATGCCATCCAGAATTGGTATGTTTTTTACAATTATTGCATTAGGGATAGTCTGTGAGTTCTTCAAAATCTAAAAAAAAGTGAAAAGCAGGGTAAGAAAATGAATGGATGATAGATTGGACTTCGGCAGCAAACAACACAAAGTTCATACTGTACAGCTAAGGGTCACTGGAAAACAATAGGGTAATAATATTCAAGAAATTGTCAAACCCAGACAGTAGAAGCCTCAAAGGCCACATACCTTTTGTTTACCACCTACTTGCGCCAGCACTGCCAGTCATAAAATGATACACTCTGCATTGGAATAGCCGCGGAGGTCTCTCAGCTCTCTGCCTTCGTATACTGATGCTGCAACCACCAAATGGCCACAAACTAGCAATAAGTAAAATAACACATGTCATTGCACTCACAGACTTCCAACCTTGAAGGTACTGATTGGATGTACAATGCAGCATTTTTCTGAAATTGCGCTTCATGCAGTTGGAACATCTTTTTTGTTTCCTGTCCGTGCTGATGGTTTGCATTCTTTCTTCGATCAAGAAGATGGAAACACGTTGTAAATAATAATAATAATAATGATAATAATATTTCACAGGGTCTAATATGTTTTCTGACTCCTGGAGAGCTCTTTAAGGTTTCTTCTGATCAGTGATACGCTACATGGCTAAATCTCATGCATTTGAACCACACCGCCTTTCCTTACACAGACGAGGCATGCGGCCGGCAAGACTCAAATATCGGTTTGTGCTTAACCATACCAGCAGTTACAGTAAGTGTAGTGGTGACCCAAACAAGACCCACAGAGCCTTGAATGCTATTACTTCTACATTATGTGACCGACATACGGCCAATTTGACTTACGACCAAATGGCCAGTCTCAAATGGAAGTGTAAGTCGGTGTGTGACAGTACAGTATCTTTGATTTCATCATTAAGCACTTCTAACTTTTTCTTTTTCAGTATGGAGAGGTGGAGTGTGTTGACCTCTTCTGTAGCATTGACTGCTCACATCCCTTGCATTTGCCTGAGGAGTGTTGTCCCACGTGTCAAGGTAAAAGGTTTCTTTCACCAAGAAACAAGTAGTAATGCAGTTTGAGTGGAAGGGATGGATTATGTGTCTACATGTAATACATCTAAGGAGCCACCCTTATCATTATGATTTTCCAAATTCATATAAACGTTTAAAGCTTGATTTCAATAGAGCCCTGAATCAAAAACAATGGCCAGATATTCAGAAATTTGTCAGCCTAAAGAAGTCTGTCTGAAGAAGACTGGACATTGTTTTTGATTCAGTTCTCTGTGGAAACCTAGCTTTCCATGTTTATATGTATCTGGAAAGTCATCATATGCGGTTATATTTGCAAAATACAATGAGAAGCCTGTGGGCTCAATACTGGAAGCTGCATAACTTGAATTTATTGTTTGTTCTGTGGGTGTGTGACAAATGTGTTTTAATTTTCACATAATTAAAAAAACATTTATATAAATATAATTAGTAGTTTTATTGTGATTGACATTTACTTTAATAACATGGAGACATCTATGTTAGATTAAATTTGAGGTTGCAAATTTGGCCAGTTTGTGTTTGTGATGGGCCAGAGTCACATCCAGGACTGGATTTGATACTGTCAGGGAAAATGTCACTTACCATAGCCCTATAAAGAAAAATGAGCTCAAGCAATTAATGGATGGGTATATTTTATGAAAACCATACATTACAAAATAATTATTTTACGCGTATATTAAAGCGTAAAAATACACCATTTAAAAATGTTTCACATTCATTGCAAAGTGGATTTCCTAGGAAATTAGAAGTCTAATCAATGTCCTTGTATGACCAGCACTTCTTTTTATTGCAGCGTGCTTTCATGATGGCCGGGTTCTCGATGATGGTGATTACTATATATCTGAGACAGATCCTTGCACCGTGTGTTTCTGCACAGTAGGTACAATACAAGGTTGTTAACACAGAAACAGCATAGAGTAAGGCTTGATTAAAGCAAATTTTAAGCATGTTAGGAGTCATTTTAAGTGTATCCTTGTTGTATTTATATTTAAATAGTGTATATATTGTTGAATAGATGATGAATCTGTGTTGCAGGGACAGCCATAACAGTGATATACTGTAACAAGACTCCAATGGATTAAATCACATTATATTATCAGCGATCTTGTTCTGCTATATTTGTTTTTCAAGTCTAATTAGAAATACTGTTAATATTCTAATAAATTATCTAGATAATTATTTAAAATGGTCATGTTTAGAATTATATTCCCTGATTAATAGAACCATATCTCTCTCTATATACTGTATATATATAAAATGACAAAGCATCCAGCATATGTGCCTGGGAGTAAACTTGTCTGGCATCCACAAAAGGGCTGCAATGTCTGATGAGCAAAGGCAACAAGAAGCATAAAGAAACTGGGTTGTAAATGCTAAAATATCTGGTGAACAAAGGCAACAACAGAAGGAAGAACATAAGGGCTCTTAAATGTGCAATGTAATTAAAACAGATGGACTTACCAATGTATAATTGTGTCCTTTTACTACAGTAAATGGACATTTTGCTATGCTAGTCATTTATATTTTTTGGAAAACTAGGCCATTGTAAAACATTAAGATCAGCTGAAACTTTTTCATAATGAACAGTATGGTAAAGTCTAAGATAAACATGAAAATGTATCTTCAATTTAACTACAAAAACAGAAACATAAGCAATTGGATTTGGCTGAGAAAAACAACAGTTCTCCAAAGTCTTCTAGTATTGCTGGGGTTCTTATCATATCATGTAGTATAAGGACTTAGAGCTTGTGCTCCAGAGCTTGCAAGAACAGGAGAGACGTCAGGGGTGCATCAGACAAACACAAGGGTCAGTGCTGGATCAGTTCTGGGTTCTGACCTGCCCTCTTCTCTCTATTACCTCACTAGGCCACATCATCCAGTCCCATGGTTTCTTATATGAGTGTTATGCCGATGATACATTACTGTATCTGACATTCCCTCCACAGGACAACTCAGTACTAATTAGAATCTCTGCATGTCTCACTGATATAACAACCATCTCCAGCTCAACCTGACGAAGACAGACCTTCTTGTTATCTCAGCTAATCCATCTATTCAGCATCTTATCTCTGGTCAGCTTGGCTCACTATTGCTAAGACCCACCAAGTCAGTATGCAACCTTGTTGTGGAAATTAATGACCAACTGTTCCTCACTGATCATTGGCAGACTCCCATGACCACTCAGATAGGTATCTGCATAAGATAAGAGTTGGACCACAGCCAATGTGGAATCTGCATTGCACTACTTCTCTATTAACTTTTAAGTGAAATCTCTACTCCAGTACTCCAGCATAATTATTCCCAATGATGCTGAGGAATGTGTTCTCTTCATAATTAGAATAAAACTCTCCTTTTTAATAACTGGGGATGCTATGGAGGCCACTACCATCCCAGACTATCAGTCTCAATGCACTCTCCTTCCATTCCTCCTACCACTATAATATCACTTCTACCCCCTTACCACACCCAAGTCTTTTCATCACCAAAGTGACCTCAGTCACAAAAATGGACCCAATAGCAATTAATACTTCTGGCACTCTTCCAAGAAGGGGTATTTATGAACTCTTCAAAATGCTTCTTTCACGTCTTGAAAATTTAGTCAATTGATGTGAACATCTCCCCACCCTGAAAATCCTGAATGGCATCCCACCTACCCTTCCTGAAAGTGAATGTATATGGCCTCACATACTGAACTTCACTTTAGCCACTACTTTTTGTGCCTACTGATACCTTTCAGTCAAACCTGGAATTTCACTGCCATAGACTCCCCTTTTCCATGAATTTGACATTTTCTCTTACCACTTGTATCCGCCACTATGACAGGCACCAGAAACATTTTGGCCACTTTACCCTTCTCCACTACTAAGATTTTGAGCAAGATCCATTTAGACATAATTTTCATGACCAAGATTCAGGATAGGTCTAACTCCTCCTCAACCACTTGTCATTCCCAGTATAAAATTGCCATTCATTTAGGTCTTTCAGGTTTGTTCAGCAGACTTTCTTTCCATGTGAGCTAACTTAGTGCCATGTGATGATCAGCTGACATCTCTGCTGTTCTTGTTACCTTAATGTCCAGAACATCATCAGATAACATGATGCAACTGATAGTCAATCATTTACCTTTGTTTTGAGGTTTCTAAAGACCATGTACCCTTTTGAGCAACTGTGTGTTTGAATGGGCTATCCATGACTAGCATTAAAGTCACACACATTTAGTTCATGCAGGTTGGTCTTTTAATCACATTCCTTCACGTTCCTCACATAAGGATTACAGGGTCACTATACTATATAATACAGTTTCAAAGAAAGCCCAACTAATCTGCATAGCTGTTAGGCACATACCACCCCAGCACAAGAATACTAGAAACCTGTCTTTTGAACCAGAACTGGTGGTGGTACCCTAGAGTGTTGCTTTAAAGCTGATATTTGCACGAGTCGTTCACATTACAGAGAGGTAAATTGACCAAATACATTTGTTTATATCTAGTCACAAACCAAATCTTATCCTTTTTATCATTTAAAATATTACTTTTTTAACCTGAGAGTTAACGTGAGAGTTTGGGGTTCCACAGAATACTTGGCTAAAATTAGCCTATGATGACTATTCTCTCTTACACACCTTATTTCAGTCTTGAGTGTTTGGGGCCTCTGCGTAAATCAATTGCATTGTAAATTTTCTTGGCATTTTGCTTAACAGCTGTCAATTTGCTTATTTTAAACAATTGAGACCTAGATCTCCCATGAGAGTCAGTACTGAGGGTTAAATATGTTTTTATGTAATGCAATGATCATCAGTTTCAAGTCCTAGAAGGCCCTTATACATGAAACCATGTTGCTCAGTCTACGAGGAAGAATTAAAAAGTAGAGACAACTTATCTTTTAATCCCGGTACTGTGAACAGATGAACATAACATCTATTTCACTTCTCCACATAGACTTCTTGCAAGTCGATGTACTTCTTATATCTTTCCACTAACTTCTTCACTCCTTTGGAGAAGAAGCTTTTCAGCTGCTCCCGAATCCAGGTCTGCACTGCTTCCTTAATCTTATCTTCAAAGGAGAATCTGTGACTGTGTAGAGCCCCTTTAAGTGGACCAGAGATGGGATAGTTGCATGGTGCTAGATCAGGGTGGTAACAAAGATGTGGAAGATGTTCAAACTGCAGCTGTTGTATTGCCTCCACTGCAATGGGGACATGGATTTTCATGCATCAGCAAGATTGTTTTTGACAGCATTTCTCTTTTTTTTGCTGTGAATATCAGGTTTCAGTTTTAGGTTTCATTCCCAATGGCCAAAGAAACCTCACTTTAGCGCATTGTACAACAATGGTGCCAAACCCACAGTGGATCTTCCATGTTTGTTTGACCTTGGCTGCAGTTAGACTAATGGCAGTTCACTGTGCTGTCCAAACAACCTAAAAGCTGCATTGTATTAGCTTCAATCAATTTGATATACCTTCACATAGTGAGTGGTCAATTCAAACATGAGATGGTGTCAAAAGCTGAGTAATAATCAAGGTGCCCTATGGGATAACTGGACGTTTTATTTTGTTTTTAACAAGAAATTCACAGTTTCTGCAAAATGTTAGAATTAATGTTACAGTAATAGATGGTAACTGTAGTGTGAACCCTGAGAATTTCTCACTGCAACAGTCTCTTCCATATCACAATAACTGCAGTCAAGTATTACTTAACAACAGCAAAAAAATGTCAGAGAAGCCAGTAGTATTTGCTACTGGTTGTGTCAACTAGGAACTTGTTTCAATCAAGGGATTACAGTTGCAAATAAACTCACAAGAAATTTTGAAAAAGATAATGAAAAGCAAAATCAGCCAGATCCACATTGCATATGTTTAATCGACACAACTTGCATTTGGCTTGTTGCAGGACGAGTCTGTGGTGCTGTGGTGCAGGATGAAGTTCTGTTTGCTGAAAGCTGTTGCTTATGCACTCTTTGGCATAGCTGTTTGACTCGAAAAAATGATGTGAGCTTAATTTGTATTGTAATCGTGTGTGAAAATCCAGTGCCTCCCACTAAAGATGTCCTGACACCGACCTTGCTTTGCAGTTATTTAAGAATTGTAATTTTCACAGTCAACAGTAGATGGTGCACAGATGTCAAACGAGTCCTGTTTGCAACATTTTTTATTACCTAATAATAAAAATTCAGTTTAAATTCTGACACTTTTTTGCATGATTTTAGATAGAAAAGTTTTTAATTATGTATCTTCCACTCTGATTGAGTGTATGTTGACCAATTCAACACTGAAATTACGCCTTTCAACATTTTAGTATATAGATATATAATAATAATAATAAATAATAATAATAATAATACTCCTGTTAACCTGCTCTGTCACACTCCTATCCACGCAGGATATACAAGTAGATTGTATGGGGGTCTTTATTTTGTTGGCCGCCGTAATGATAGAACAGTAGCCATTAGGTGAATCGGCAAACAAATAAATCAAAGTTTGAATTAGCGTAAGCCGCCATAACTTGGGAAGTTCATAAGAAAACATGATGCTTTATTTAATGAGACGTACGAGAAGAGCTGTGTCGGATGTTTGTGATATTAAACTGTGTGCTACAGTTTAATAACTCCAGCTTCCCACTATTTGGTGCAATACGGAAGTGTATTGGGGCCATGGCGGAAAGGAAAAGATGGACACAGTGAAGGAAACAAAAAGTGCCTGTCGAGAATAAAGTCAACATGCCAATTTTACTTTCCATGTTTCCACTTGAATCTCCTAGTTTATTTTGTCATTAAATTAGAACGTCATTAACTTCATTACACATGCTTTAATGCATTTTATTATGAAAATGTTTATCAAGTATATACATCTAAATATTCATGAGGGCTGTATTTGAAGTGAACGTATTCTGTGTGGCGATCGCTGCCTGTGGCTCCCCCGGCTTAAGAAGCACGCAGTGATTAGCAGCTGCGGGTCGGGGAAATAACACGAAGCATTTCAAGTTCTACATTAGTTTCGGCGGGGTTTGAGAACATTTATTAAACATTGATTTTAAGATGAAGTTTACGACCTGTGGTGGGCTGGCGCCCTGCCCGGGGTTTGTTTCCTGCCTTGCGCCCTGTGTTGGCTGGGATTGGTTCCAGCAGACCCCCGTGACCCTTTAGTTAGGATATAGCGGGTTGGAAAATGACTGACTGACATTTTATTTATATAGCGCCTTTCCCATGCTCAAGGCACTTCACAGAGTTTAAGAAAGAACAGCAGCTCTGTTCTTGTTTTTTTTTACAAGTATATAACATTGTACTAAACCAGATAAATAAATAAAGAAGAATAAGATAGTAAATTCAGAGAAAAAAGCCTAACAGACAACATAATTGATGGTCAAGCACACACACATACAGGTTACATGAACATATTGACATAGAGGTAAACTGAAAGAAGGGTAATAAAGTCAAGTAGAGCTAAAAGCCTTCTTGAGCAGATGAGTTTTGAGTTGCTTTTTAAAAGAATTCATGGAGTCAGCTGACCTGATTAATTTCGGTAGGTCATTCCAGAGTCTGGGCGCTATACAACTGAAGGCCCTGTCACCCATGGAGTGTAGATTAGTGTGGGGCACAACAAGATTGCCAGAATCAGAGGACCTTAGTGGGCGGGCAGGCACATAGTGATGGAGAAGGTCACTGATGTAGTTTGGCGCGAGGTTATTTAAGGCTTTGTAGGTTATTAGTAGGATTTTATATTCAATTCTGTAAGACACAGGGAGCAGGTGAAGATGGAGCAGGATGGGTGTTATGTGCTTGCTGCTGCTGGTCTGTGTAAGGACTCTTGCAGCCGAGTTTTGAATAAGCTGGAGCTGTGATATAAGATTAGATGTACTGTATGTACTGTATATTATGAGCTCACAACAAAGATTTTTACAATAAATTCTCTTTGAACTCTTCTTTCTTTCTAAGGAAGGTAACATACAGTGTGAATGGAAAGGTGACTCCTGTCCTCCGGTGATTTGTGAAAGTCCTCTGCAGCATCAGCCGGGACAGTGCTGCCCCCTTTGTCCTGGAGGCCACATTCCTGTATACAATGCAGGTAATTTGATACAATTATTTTGAATATGAAAAAGAGAGTAGAATGTATTATAGTACAGTTAACTAAAGTGGGAAAAAGTATGATTAGAATTAGTAAACACTCTGATTGTTTAATAGTTAAAGTATGGCAAAAAAAAGATGCAAACACATTGAAAGTTTATTCTATTTCGAATATGTTTGGTTAACTTCCTTTTGGGCTAAAATACTGATAACATATTTGCCTCCTTTACAAACAACATCATTTCTTACTATCTAAGAATATATCAACATTTTTTATTTTATTTCAGATGAACCAAAAGTGAGAATTCATGAAACTGTCACGGTAGATAAACTTCCCCGAGTTCTCAGACGTGCTTTGGAAACACGTCGGAAAAAAGGGGCAATAAAGTTGAGTTCTTCCAGATCTCTTTTGCTCCGACATCCTGCATTCTTGAAAATACATCAATCAGCATCCAGGGTGATGGTCCAGAAGCCTAAAGAAGCATCAGAAAGTCTGGCATCATCTCCTTCCATCATTGATGGTGCAATATCTTCAAAATCATTGACTTCTTCCTCAAAAACGATGCTTATGAAATCTCTAACCACTTCAATCCACCAGCATCTATTGTCTCAGATTTCTCCTAAACACCACCCCACACTGGAGGCTTTGACTACATATCACACTCCACTGAAGCCATTGACATTTCCATCCAGTAAGCTTCCATGGAGTTTTCAGACCATAACCAAACGCACCACCCCTTTGAGGACTGAGACTGCACCACCACAACCACCTCTGGTCACACTGAAACACCAGTCTCCTACCTCTAAGTCTCTGACCCCTCTTACACACCAGGCTTCACTGAATTCTCTGACCAGGTCCATACATGAGAACTCATTTTGGCCTTTAACCACGACTGATTCTCCTCTAATCATTCCAACTGACACTGACAGTTCCACTAAAATAAAATCATCCAGAACAGATATTCCAGCTAAGCAACCTGCTCCATCTGCTAGAGGTATGAAAATCATCTCTGAAGATGAGGACAAAGACCAGTCTGTTGACAAGCAGGCATTAGGTAAGTGTTTTCACTTCATGGATTCAAATCGTCTTGTGGCACTACCAGAGAAGAGAGGTGTTCATTTGCTAAATCCATTCATTCATATTCAGGCCTGTTTAATCCAATTAAAGGTTGCAAGGGAATGCAACACCTATCTCGGCAACACCAGGTGTCGGCCTGTCACAGACTGTCCCTGTTAAGTAATATAACATTTCGTTTTCAATGTGATGCACTTCCATTAAAAGCTAATGCAACTCTGCCACCTTCTGGAAGGAAGTGTGCATCTGTGAGAAAAATATTATTCTGAAACAATTGTTTTTCATAGCTTTGTAATTAAAATCACTCTTTTAATGTTTATTAAACATGTTTCTGTGGTCTCGAGTTGTCCTCTCACATTGACTGGATTAATTGGTTACTCTATCAGGGGTGGGCAGATTCAGTCCTGGAGGGCCGCAGTGGCTGCAGGTTTTTGTTCCAACCCAATTGCTTAATAAGAAGTACTTACTGCTCAAGTAACACTTCTGCTTCACTTTAGTTGTCTCGCTCGTTACGATTTTAAACTTTATTGCTTATTTTAGTCTTAAACAGCTGTAGTCTTGGTTTTTAATTGCTCCTTATTAGCAATAAGATGCCAATGACAAAAGAGACCAGCATTTCTCCATTTAGCTTGTTTCCGTTTACACCTCTTTGTGTATGTATCATGCACTATTGGGTTTAATTAAATACTTGGAAGGAAAGTGAAGAGAAAAAAGTGAAGGACTGAGAATAATTCGTCTATTTTAGACTTTAAATCATTTGGATGATATCCTTACAAAGGAAAAAAATCTAGGATATAAGAATAACTTGACATGGCAGAGTTAAAGTAGTAACAAGCCATAAAATTAAATCATTGACTAAGGATTGTTTTTTTTAAGTAAGCAACTGGGTTGGAACAAAAACCTGCAACCACTGCGGCCCTCCAGGACTGAATCTGCCCACCCATGCTCTAGATGGACAGATGGAAATTCAGATCATGTATAAACTGGTAAATATACAGAATTATGGGTTGTGTAGAGGTATTTTTAATACATACATTTTTAGGGTCACCCAAGTCTAAGGTATATCTACAGTAGAACTGACTGATATGGGCGGCACGGTGGCGCAGTGGGTAGCGCTGCTGCCTCGCAGTTGGGAGATCTGGGGACCTGGGTTCGATTCCCGGGTCCTCCCTGCGTGGAGTTTGCATGTTCTCCCCGTGTCGGTGTGGGTTTCCTCCGGGCGCTCCGGTTTCCTCCCACATTCCAAAGACATGCTGGTTAGGTGGATTGGCGATTCTAAATTGGCCCTAGTGTGTGCTTGGTGTGTGGGTGTGTTTGTGTGTGTCCTGCGGTGGGTTGGCACCCTGCCCAGGATTGTTTCCTGCCTTGTGCCCTGTGTTGGCTGGGATTGGCTCCAGCAGACCCCCGTGACCCTGTGTTCGGATTCAGCGGGTTGGAAAATGGATGGATGGATGACTGATATGTATGCATTCATCCTTCACATACGAACTGTGTAACATCAACTAACTTGACAGAGTTTCTTACTACCCATTATATGCAATGCTGATTGTTTTGTGTTCTGCTGAAAGTTTATTTTTCACTTAACTTCTTGATTAGGATGTTTCTTTTTAGCTGACTTTTAATCCTATTTGCAGAGTCAATTAGTTGAGGAATAACCATGGGATCAAAATTAGGAGAGATAACTGCGCCCAGTGCACAGGTGGGGTAAGTCTTTCACCTTTTCTAATTTTATAGTAGGCTATTTGCAGATATCCCAGAGAGCTCAGGACATCCTGGTATTATGTGGGTGGTGTGAGAGGGTGACTTTGGCACCCCTAGGATGTCACAGGGCAGGGACAAATCTCAAAGAATGTCTCCAAGGATGAGAGAGAAACACACTGTGAGCATGGGGGGACTCTAGAGGGTAGTCTGCAAATTATGTTAGGTATGCTGGGAAAGCAAAAGGCAGCAACACCAGCACAAATAAGTGATAATTGAGGCCTGGGTGGAAGTATGCAAAGTTCCCCAGGGTGCTAGACAGTAAATCTAAGAGAAGAAACTGAATTGGAAAAAGCAAGCAACAGCACACAAAGCCTCCTATCTGATAATTGACATCACAGGATAGTTAAACTGGAAAGATAAGTACTCACCCAGTGATCAACAAGAGGGCAACACAGTATTAGGGTGTAATACTCTTGTAGGAAATGTACAGCTGAAGGGCTGCCTCTGAGACCCTTTATAGGCAACTGAAAGCAGAGATGTGGTTGAGGGAGTTCTAGTCTGGTATGCCTGGACTAAAAGTAGATTCACTTCTCACATTCTTCTGGAGTCACTTCTGGCCAAATCCCAGATTAATTTGTAGCGTGCTACCATAACACCAGGCTAGCTACCGCTCTGATGAGAGAACCTTCATTTTCTTCTGTGGTTACAAAAGGATCTGGGCTGTCTAACATTAAAAAGCTGCATGGTCCAAATGATTGTCTTCCTAGATTTTACAGTTTCACTAGCTAGGAACCATCCATTGCCACAGAGTGGATAGGAGGTACCATAAATCTCAGAGCTCTCCATGATCTCTCTCTATTTATGGAGATACGGGTCAGGCATCCTTTATATGTTTGCCTTCAATCACACAGGGAAAATTCCCACTAAGACTTTTACACTTGTTTGCCCAGTTGCTCCCAGAAATCTTAATTCTAGGATACACACTGCACATTCACAGTCCACTAGCATCTGCAGGTCTTCTTCCTTTGCCAGTGTGAATGTTCTCTTTCCTGGGCTTATTCCTGATCCTTATTCAAAGTTTCTTTCTTGGACTTATACCTTATCCTGTGCCATCTTGGTGCTATTTTTAATCCTGGGAGCCCCTTGACAAAACAGCAACACCCATTAGTTTCCAGACTTGTAAATCCAGTTTGTCAGCACCAAATTGTCAAAAAAACTGTATATTATTGTCAGTTCAGCTGTGAGGAATGAGGATTCATTTAATGAGACTGAGGTGTGGTATTTTTAGACTATATCAATAGAGTGCTATGTTGATCATCATTGTTCGCAGAATATAAGGCCTGTGGAACATAGCACTAGCTTGTGAAGACCATCAAGGATCGAAGATATCATTCGATGTTTGGGCATCAAGTGATCATTCAGCATAAGAAAAATTCTTTTACTTGACAGTGGCTTGTTTTCTTAAAACAGGAGTGCCAACGTGAGAATCATTCAGAGTTTCATGTCTATGTCTCTCCTGAAGAAAGTCTACTCCAGTTCTGTCCAATACAATGTCCAGAGAATATGTTTGGTGTCCAGACATCCAGGAGGATATTCTCCCACATTACCATACCCAGGTATTCTGAATGTGCGGAATGCTACTGGCAATGTGTTTTTATGTTTGGTTGTTTTTTTTTTTTACTTTGCTTTTCTTTGATAAATCCTTTTTCATGTTTACACGAATGCATCTTAAGAAAAAGGAAGCTTAGTTTGTGTTTCTGATTCATTGTAAGTGAGGAATGTTAGTGATTTGTTCAGCTTTACATATAGGCTGATAAAACGGTCCTCATTCGTCTTTTTTACCTGTCAATTTCTGCTAATTTTGAATGTATGGGCAGGCCCCAGGTTATAAACAAGATCCATTCCTACGTGTTTCTTTAGCTCAAATTTGTAGGTAATTTAACCAGCTTGTCATTTATATTCCTATCCAAATTAGTCAGTCAGTCATTCTCCAACCCGCTATATCCTAACACAGGATCTGCTGGAGCCAATCCCAGCCAGCACAGGGCGCAAGGCAGGAAGAAACCCCGGGCAGGGTGCCAGCCCACCACAGGGCACTCACACACACCCACCCACACACCAAGCACACACCAGGGACAATTTAGGATCGCCAATCCACCTAACCTGCATGTCTTTGGACTGTGGGAGGAAACCGGAACACCCGGAGGAAACCCACGCAGACACAGGGAGAACATGCAAACTCCATGCTGGGACGACCAGGGAAGCGAACCCGGGTCTCCTTACTGTGAGGCAGCAGAGCTACCACTGTGCCGCCCTATGCAAATTATTTATATATATATATTAATATATATTAAAAAGAGCAGCCACTCTAGCACTGACACCACTCTTAACATCAGCTAATTCTGATAAGGTTCCTCGCACCATAACCCTCTGCTTCCTGTGTCTGAGCCAATTTTACACCTATCAATAAACAACACACTGAACTCCCACTTCTTTCAGTTTGATGCTCAACCTCTCATGTGGTAACTTACACAATGCTTTCTGAAAGTCAAGATAAATAATATCATATGCTCCATTTCATCGTAACCTTTTGTTGCTTCCTCATATAATTCCAGCATATTGGCAAAATATGACATCAACTCACCTGAACCCATGCTGACTGTTCCATAATGCTCCTGCTTTTGTGTTATTTGGTCGTTTCCTTAATAATGCCTTCCATTAATTTATGTATGATGCAAATTAAGCTTACTGGCTTATAGATGCTTAGATCTGACCAATCACCTTTTTCATGTAACAAGATAATATTTTCCAGTCCTTCAGAATTTCTCCAGTGTGCAGTGACTTCCTTAAAATATGTGTTAAGGGTTTATATATGTACTCGCTAACCTCCTCAAGAAGATGAGGATAAATATTATCTGGTCCTGATGATTTGTTTGATTTCATCTTATTTAATCTGAGCATTACTTCTCCCTCTATAATTTCTAAAATCTTCAGTGCCTCCTTAGTAGTCCCTTTTACCGATGGGAGGTTATCTCCTTCCTTACATGTGAAGACCACAGAAAAAGGCAAGTTTGGAGCATCTGCTGTTTCACTGTATTTTTGTTCCCTTAACTGTTCCTGATGCATGCCCTTAAAGTCGGACCTGGGAGTGCCTTCTGTACACCTCAAGTGCACATCAAAAGCACTTCCAGGTCAGATGGATAAGTGCAAGGAAGGCCACTTCAGCTACACGTTTCAGTCAGGCCATCCTCCATTATACTGGTTTCTTGTCTGGGAAAGATACCACCAACGAGGCTGATCAGGTCCATTCATACCCCTTTAATACACTTACAAGTTTAAAAATAGTCATCTAGGTGTGAAATTGTCTAATCAGGAAAATACTTTTTGTTTACTTTTTGTCCCATTTTCACGACTGTAGTCACTGCTGGGAAGACATTTTTAGGTGGGGCGTGTTAATTTAGGTGGGGGTGAATAATTTGCCAATGACCGTAGCACTGATTGGCATTTGCCGCAACTCAGTGAGTGCTCAAACAGTATCAAGGTAACTTGATTATTTCTTTCTGAATTTTGAAGTGGACCTACTCCACTTGGTAAATCCATCTCTCTCCATAAGAAAAGTCTCCATTCCCAGTGCTAATCTAATGACACTGTTTTTTCTGCATAGCCAGAACCAATGAAAAGCAAAAAACATAATCTGCACCTCCATTTATCAAACCACTGTGATTTCATAAGAAAGAGAAAAGTTTTCATCTCCAAAATGTTTACCTGTAAAAGAATGGCTGTGAGACTGGCAGCAGTGAGTCAATGTTCCTCCATTTTAAATGCTAAAAAGAAAACGAATGGCCAAATCTAAACATTACATTAAATTTATTTATTATGCATTTTAAGTCAATATTTCCTGTTGTTGAAAATGCCAGTGAATGCAGTCTCAATTATACATGCTAGTCAAGCTATGTAGTATTGTCTACTAATAATTTTGGAGATTTCTTTGAAAAGTAAAGGTACGTGTGGCATGTTGATAAGTACATACAGATAGGAATTTCACTCTACTCTGTCCACATGACAATGATGACCCTATTTACGTATAAGACAAAATCAAAAATATAGCAAAACTTTCAATAAGTTATTCAAAAAAAATGTACAGATATGCCATTCATGTCAGTGGAAAAACTAATAGCAGGCATAGCCCCCTCTAATTTCCTAGAACTGTCTACCAGTCTCTGACATTGACCTGAAGAAAGTTTTTTCCACTCCATCCATGCTTTGCAATGTTTGTTGAGTGTCTTTCATGCATAACCAATTTCAAATCCCATCACTGCATCTTAGTGGAATTCAGAATTGCGCTTTGACTTGGCCACTCCAAAACTCTCCGTTGCTTTCTTTTCTGCTATGCCTTGGTGGATTTACTCGTATACTTAGGGTCATTGTGATGTTGTAAGGTCCACTACAAGTTGAGCTTTAATCTTCCGATGGATTTTACATTATCCTCAGAGACACTTTGGTGCAATGAAGAATTATATGACTGGTAGTTGCCCAAGTCCCGAGGCAGCAAAGCAACCCCAAGCCATAACATATCCAGCACCAAGCTTTACAGTTGCTATCATTTTTTTTCTGGTCAAAGATTGTCTTTGGTCTTCACTAAGTATGTGTTCTGGAATTGTGGCCAGATAACTGTATCTTTGTGTCATCTGTTCACAGCACATTGTTCCCGAAGTCCTGGTCTTTGCCTGGGTGTTCATGAGCAAACTTTCAAATGCCCTGATGTACTTTCTGCTTCCTCCTAGAGCATCTCCCATGTACATCTAATTTGTGTAGCCTCTTTCAAATGGTAGACTCATGTACAGTACTTTGCCCTCAGTAGTGTCAAAATGTAACTGTAGGCCCCTTGATGAAACTCTGGGGTTCTAAGAGACTTCTTTCAGCTTCTTGTGTTCTGCTCTTGGGGTGGCCTAGACTGGACAAGTTGGCAGTTATCTGAAGTCTTCTCCATTTGTAGGTGATCTCCTGGACAGTGGAATGAATGATTTCCATTTGTTAGAAGATTTTTTCAAATCTCTTCCCTCACTCTCAGGCATCTCTAACCCTATTTCTGAAGGTCTCAGAGAGCTTTTAAAAACTTGTCCCAGTGCACCTAACCACGTGCACTTCAGAAGAGATCATCCACCTGAAGCTAAGCATGTTTGGGCCTGGTCAGTACTTGGAATGGAGAACAACTAGAAAAAGCTTGGGTTGCAGCTGGATGAGGTGTTGGTGAGGCCAGCAGGGGTGTTTACCTTGCAGTCGAATGTGGATTCCAAAGCCCCAGTGCAGTGAATGGGACACTGTTCTGTAAAAATGGCGCCATCCTTCAGATGAGATGTAAAACCAAGGTCCTGACTGTGTATGGCCATCTCTGGGCATCCTTTGTAAAGAGCAGGATGCATCCTAATGTCCTGGCTAAATTGCTCTCCTTAGCCTAGTTATTCGGCTCCTAATTATCCCCTGTTTCTAAATGGCTGTGTTTCTCAACACTTTTCCACCTAATATCTAATGTGTAGTAAGCGTACTGGTGCAAAATGGCTGCCGTCGCATCATCCAGGGGCATGTTACACATTAGTGGTGGTTGAAGTGGCTCTGCTTTCAGTAGTGAGAAAAGCACTATATAAAAGTTAATAATCTCTTATACTGTATATATTTCTCTTCTGGTTCATCCTGCTTCCACTTCAAAATTGCTCCCGCCCACACGTAGCCGACACAGCATTTCTCGATTCCTATTCGTTCTCTTCCAAACCCTTTCCCACGCTGCCTGGACAGTTGTATGTTTTTGACACAGTGCAAGCTACTGAAGTACCCTTACAAAGTAAAGCAAACTCTGCATGCAGCGAAAATTTATTTCTCCAGCTAGATTCCATGCTCAGAACCATCAACCCCTTCGCTAAATCATACAAACACATGCATGACATCGCTCAGTCCAATCCAATAGCATCTGTATGAATGGTTTTCAAGGAAAACCCTAGGCAGGATTAACGACGATACAATGCCCCGACATGACACACCGATGTTGCAGCGATTTTCGTCGGAGAAGATGGCGAACCGCCTGCCAAAAGGGACATTTGCATCTATCCCATAGGCAACTCCTGTAAACAGAATTCCACACTCAATATGAATTGCGATCCTGTGGTTTACCCACTTTTATTCCCTTACGGAGACATTGGCTGGCACAAAGATTTAAAACATGTTCCCGATAAAAGAATTGCCAAGCGAATAAGGCTTACTCAATGCCAATTTTACGCGTACAGATTAGCAATGAGGAGTACATTTAATATTTTGCACTCCAGCAGCAAACTATTCCAACAGTACATCATAGATGCGTATGTTAAAACAGAGGGCGCGCGTCTCAACTACCTCAGATTACATCAACAAGATCTGCGTGTGGAACAATACAAAGGACTATCAGACGCACTGCAAGCAAACCCTGAAAATAACAACATACGTGTAGGCAAAATTATCATATTACCGTCCACATTTCCAGGAAGTCCAAGATACATGCAACAAAACTATCAGGATGCCTTGGCCATAGTACGTAAATTCAGAAAGCCTAATTTATTTATTACTTTCACATGTAATCCTGCTTGGCTGGAAATTCTACATGCACTGTCGGATACCCAAAGACCAGAGCACAGACCTGATATTGTAGTATGAGTCTTTTGGATTAAGCTTAAGGAATTACTTAGAGACATTCTACAACAACATCTTTTTGGGGTTGTTATTGTTTTCTAGGGTTAGATCTTTCGACTCATTATCTGTCATCTCCACCAAAACACCTATTCACAACTGTGTCTTTCAAGAAGTATTTATTTCTTCTTGATTTCTGAATTCCTTTCTCACCGTTCCCCATTCGTATTCTTACACCACCGTATGGTACGGCGGGCGTCGGCTATTAATAATAATAATCCATCTAGATGGATGCTACACATTAGTGGTGGTTTAAGTGGTTCCCCAATCACTGAAGTGCTTTGAGTAGTGAGAAAAGTGCTATATAAATGTAAAAATTATTATTATTATTATAACAACAAAGAGCCAAACAACAAAACTAAATGTCTGCGGTTTAAATAACACAGCTTCTGACAAGATCATCTCTAATGGTGTTCTACTCATTTGCAACTGATTATAATTTTAGGTGTTTGAAGTGGTGATAAATGTAGAGGTGAACTTACTTTATCCATTCCATTTATGTTTATTTTCATTAAATAATGGACTAGAAAATATAACTTTGGCATGATGCTTTGGGTATTAAAACATGTTTATCTATAGATGCTGTGTAAATGAAGATCAGATTTGGATATTTCCACATATAACGTTTTTTCACATGGCTATATGTGGCCTGCGGCAGGATTCAACCAAGTCTCCTGGATATAAATGTGAAACAACAGCACTAATAGCTGGATGTCCATAGTGCTGTGCTTTCTAATTACTTCATTAGGGATGATTTGTAAAGTTGCTGCCTAAAACTTAAACTGTTTGATTTGTTGTTAAAGTCTTTGGCCAGTCTATGAATTATGTTTAAACCGTGTTGTTCTGGTTTATGGGTGGTGACCACAAATGGGTTATGCTTTGACACTGTTAGGTGTCGCTGGTAAGTTTTCTGTTACCTATATTGCCTCTGATTTCAACAAAACATCTAATATAGCATATGCAAGTGCATTAATTGGAGCTATTTCCTTCATACAGCATATCTTATCTCTAACGATTGCACATTCATCAAGGATGTCAAAAGTACTGTTACGATCGATGTGACTTTTTTAGGGTTAGGACCTTTTGATCCTTTGAATTCATGGAAATTTGCTTGTAATCCCCATGGGGACTTCAGTGTATTCCTTTCATTGAGTCTACAGATAATTAAAGATTGTAGAGATGGAGTTCTGTGTAGCAATACAGATACTTAAACCATGGCAAATTTATAAAATAAATAGCTCATGAGATGTCTTCAACATAGCACTCTAAATGTTTGGTGAGAGTACTGCATATCTTGTTGTGCAGGATTCCTGAACCAAATGTCATCACCTCAGATGGAGTGATTTAGAAGGAACTGGTCAGTGTTTCAGAACAGACCTCCAACTCCACCTTAAAGCCAGCCTCCTCCTGTCCATCGCTCAGTCAATGGCAGCGGTCTTCTCCAGGTGAGGAATGTTGCAGTTGGTCTAATCTAAAAGTGAAAACAATACAACTTTAAATTTTTGTAATTTTCAACATATTGATTTTAGGCTTGAACTCTTACAGCCAACTTTAGCAAACACTAAATCTACTTGACATTATTTAACACACATATATTAAGTTGTTCACAAAAACCATCCATTGATTCTGTCTCAGTGTAATCAATTGTTCTTAAACTCTTCTCATCTGCTTTCTCTTTCAAAAGTTTTGCCTTCCATATACATACACTTCATAGTATTTCACATCTTTAGAAATGCAGAAAGCGAGCTTGATCAAGATTTATGTGAGAAAACTCTAAAGAACCTATTTGACCCTCACATGAATGGGTTTACTTTATCAGTCATTTATATGTGTGAGGGTTGAGCATTGTACCGTAAGTAAAAAAAAGCCTGTCAATAACTGAAATGCACTTAGTGTTTCTATCTATCTTCTCATACCTGAGTAAAAATGGTGTCGCCTTCAATGGCATGTCCATATCTGAGGTTAGGAAGACTTTTGCTGTACTCTGTACACGTGACAATATTGATCCAATGAACCTATGAACCTATATTGTAGTGCCAGAACATGTCCAACAAGGTCATGACTTTTTCACAAAGTGTAGTGATTAAATTTCTTATGCAGTAGAAAATGCTCACCCAGCTGACATTCATATGTGACATTCATACCAAACTATTCATATTTTCATCTAATAATGAAATTAATATGCCCACTGCTTTTGATTTAACTCTTTTACAAGAAATCGGATCCAGACCAGTGTGACTGGGTTGTTACCGTGTCTGTATGGGTTTTCTTGTAGTCCTCCACTTTCCTCCAATATTCCAAATTAGCTTGATATCCAGCTCTAAATTAGGCCTGTGTATTTATTCTTGTATTACAATGAGTGGGCACTGAATAAAAATGAATACATTTAGAGTGTACACTATGGACCTGCAAGTATAGTGTAGATGGTAAAAGAAGAGAAACTGAAACTAAATGGACATAAGCTGTCCATGATGCCAATATTAAACATTCAAAAATTAAACGTTAATGTTTTGATGCTTAGTTATACTTTTGCTGTGCCAAAGCAAAGTCCTATATAGTGGGATCTACAGATGTATGATAGAATCCTTGACTGTGTTATCCATCCATCCATTTTCCAACCCACTGAATCCGAACACAGGGTCACGGGGGTCTGCTGGAGCCAATCCCAGCCAACACAAGGTAGGAGCCAATCCCGGGCAGGGTGCCAACCCACCGCAGGACACACACAAACACCAAGCACACACTAGGACCAATTTAGAATCACCAATCCACCTAACCTGCATGTCTTTGGACTGTGGGAGGAAACCGGAGCGCCCGGAGCAAACCCACGCAGACACAGGGAGAACATGCAAACTCCACGCAGGGAGGACCCGGGAAGCGAATCCGGGTCTCCTAACTGCGAGGCAGCAGCGCTACCACTGCGCCACCGTGCCGCTCGACTGTGTTATCATCACGTTTATTTTTAACAAATCATTTGCCATGTTAGTTATGGGCAAAGAAATGTGAATGCTCTTTCCATCTGTGCTTTTAATCAAAGTAAAATGAAGGCTTATATTCTTTAAACAATTTGTTTTTAAAAAGGTAAAGAATTTCAGCTTTCACTTTTTCTGTAATTTCTCGGACTACAATTCTTGTTTTGTCCCATTAAAAAGTTCAAATAATCGATCTATCTTTGACTGCTTACTGTTCTCTAATTCTGATTCGCAATTCCAACCCTAATACGTTCTTGTTTATCATGGCTCCAGAAAGTTAGGACATGGTGCATGTTAATTGGACGTGCAAATAAGATTTTTGCTGTACGCTGTGTATGTGACAATATGACAACTACTACCTTTATGGCTTGAATTTCTGCTGAATGGTACATTTCTTCATGAAAAAATGCACTCATAGATCACGTTGTAACAATTTTGTTTTTTTTTATTACATTTATATTCTTTGCCAAAATAATTGCTGCATCCTGAACCAGTGCAAAGAATAGTTGACACATGAATAAGAGGTAGTCCAAAAGCAGAGAAAAGGAGTGATTAATTGGATTAGTTTACATTTACTTATTTGGCCAATGTCTTTATCCAAGGCAGCTTACAACATTTGAGATACAACCCCAGGGTTTGAAGTCCAAAGCTTTAACCACATTGCCCCCATTAGATTAGGTTTGATTAGATTTGATAAGCTTTATTAATCCCAAGGGGAAATTCAAATGCATACAGAAGCAGAAACATGAAAAACAAGGATACAGACTCACAGGACAAATAATTCAATTGATCAATCAGTCAATAAAATAAATAAAAATAATTAAGTGTATATGGTGCAAATATTTCAAAATGAACTTAAAGAGTACATCAGGAGGAAGTATTGAATTGCCTTACAGCAGTGACCAGAAAAGACCCCCAGATTTGCTTCATACCAATGTGCTATATAAATAAAATGTATTATTATTAGACCCCGAGATACTTGAACTCCTCCACTTGAGGCAGGATCTCGCTTCCAAACCCTGAGAGGGCACTCCACCCTTTTCCGGCTGAGGACCATGGTCTCGGATTTGGAGGTGCTGATTCCCATCCCAGCTGCTTCACACTCAGCTGCGAACCAATCCAGAGAGAGCTGAAGATCACGGCCTGATGAAGCAAACAGGACAACATCATCTGCAAAAAGCAGTGACCCAATCCTGAGTCCACCAAACCGGACCCCCTCAACACCCTGGCTGCGCCTAGAAATTCTGTCCATTAAAGTTATGAACAGAATCGGTGACAAAGGGCAGCCCTGGCAGAGTCCAACTCTCACTGGAAACGGGTTCGACTTACTGCCGGCAATGCGGACCAAGCTCTGACACAGGTTGTACAGGGACCGAACAGCCCTTATCAGGGTGTCCAGTACCCCATACTCCCGGAGCACCCCCCACAGGATTCCCCAAGAGACACGGTCGAATACAAGCGGCTGAAATGAGTTTCCTCCGCAAGGTGTCTGGGCTCTCCCTTAAAGATAGGGTGAGAAGCTCAGTCATCCGGTAGGTGCTCAGAGTAGAGCCGTTGCTCCTCCACATCAAGAGGAGTCAGATGAGGTGGCTTGGGCATTTGATCAGGATGCCTCCTGGACGCCTCCCTGGTGAGGTGTTCCAGGCACGTCCAACCAGGAGGAGGCCCCGTGGAAGACCCAGGACACACTGGAGGGACTATGTCTCCTGGCTGGCCTGGGAACACCTCGGGATTCTCCCGGAAGAGCTAGAAGAAGTGGTCGGGGAGAGGGAAGTCTGGGTATCTCTGCTCAAGCTGCTGCCCCCGCGACCCAACTTCGGATAAGCGGAAGGGGATGGATGGCATCCAATTTTGCCACCATCTTCTTTTCCACAACAACTTCCAGTGTGTGTAAAGTTCACCCTGTGGTGGAGCAGGCTTTCCTGGTAAGTTTATTCAGGCATTGAGCTGAAGTTGCTTCCCCAGGAGACTGCAGCATAGAACACCACACTGGCTACTATGGACTGATAGAATATTTTCAGCAGCTTTCTGTACTCATCAAAACACTCAAGTCTCCTTAGCAAGTACAGTCTGCTCTGGCTCTTCTTGTACGGCACCACTGTGTGGTCAGACCAGTCCAGTTTGTTGTTCATGTGAAAGTCCAGGTACTTGTAGCTTTTGCACTTCTTCCATGTTCTCCTCCTGAATGGTGACTGGTCTCAGAGGCTCCTTGACATGCCGGAAGTCCACCATCAGTTCTTTTGTCTTGCTGATATTGAGTTGCAGGTGGTTCTCCCTGCACCACAAGACAAAGTCCTCCTCAGCCTTCATGTTCTCTGAAATGTCTCCATTATTAATGCAGCCATGATGGAGCAGTAATTTTGCAAGTGGAAAGCACTGGTGTTGTGCTGGTAGTCTGTTGTGTAAAGGGTAAACAGGAAGGGAGACAGAACGATTCCATGAGGAGTTAACAAAATACACCTATACTGTACATTCCAGTTGACTAGTATCAAGTAAAACCCCCATGGATGACAGTTTAACAGACTATGCATTATGGTACAAGGGTATTAAGGTGATAAATGGTGCACTTTTGTATATCCAACCAATCATCGTATTTCAGGTCATCTAGGAAGTCGTTGTGAAGGATGGCTGAATATCCCTCTAGTAAAGACATCACAAAGGCTTTACTGTGTGCTTTGTGTGATACTTTAATGTTGAAACATGACACCAGGCAGGCCTCCTACAATATGGAAACACTTTCTAGTATGTCCTTTGATATCTTGTTATGTTATCACTGTAATTTATCAAGCAGAAGTGCCCAGCAATCATAGTGGATATTCTAGTTGTAAGCTGCTTGGGAATGTTGTCCAAATTGCACTCTTATCTGTCATTATCATGTGTGAATCCAGCAGTCATCAACCCCATAGAGAAGTGAGACTCATTTCTGAAAATGAACAGGCCCCAGTTCACTGCAGCCATGCATCTATCCAAAGACAGTTACTAAAGGAATGCAACTTTTGTAATAAACATCATGAAGCCCCATCTTTGCAATTTGTTGGCCTTTGGTCTGAAATGCTACAATGCGTCACACCTCTCAGAATGAGACCTTTCAGATGGTCTACTGCTCCATCTGTGTTATGCAGGCCTCCAACATTTGTCCAAAAAGATATAAGAACTCTCCTGCAACTGTCATTCCACTAACAGTATGGAAAAAAGTGAAGACTAATACATAACTTTGGCACCCAGTATCATGACAATCAACAATGTGGTCCCTTTAGATTTACTCAGCTCTCTCTTATGACTGATTATGATGTGCTGTCGGAAAAATGTCCTGAAGTTAATATAATCCCATTCTGGTTTTCATTTTTCTGATATGGTCTTTCCTTGTTTTACCAGTTATGAGTATAATGGTCATGTAAACCTGGTCACAATGCTCTTATATACTGATATTCATGCATTTTAAAGCACTGCTACAATTAACTTAACACATATGCCCTTGGGATGTGGGTGAAATACTGGAGCCATTGGGGAAAAATGCAAAATTCACACCAACATTGACTGGATTAAGATTTGAACCCTGGATTCCGGAACTGTGACTGTGACAGATGCATTAGGTTCAATCAGGTTTATTTCAAACCTTCCCTATATTTTATATGGGTCTTCTATGAGTCTCAAAATTTAGTCAAGTCAAGTGGTTTTATTGTCATACCATTGAAACACAGTAGTGCGCCATACGATGGCACAAAGTAACATTCCCCAGGACCGTAATGCATCATATACATTGTGAATTATAGAAGACGCTCAAGCTTCCCAAACACCTAACACAAAGACACATGTATAAAATAAACAAGAGTTTTTAATGTGGGAAACTCTTCGCTGGTAAGTGTTTCCCTCCACAGCCACAATAAAGCGCAAATCACAGAACAACTTTGTCTTCCTCTTTCTGTCTCTTTCTCTGTCTCTCTCGGTCACAGCCTCATCTCCTCCATGCCAGCTTCAGCCTCCTTCCTCCTGACTCTGATTCCCCAAGCAGTGGCAGACAGCTTCTTTTTAATTAATTCCTAGAAATACAGTACTTCCGGTGCCCCAAAGGCTTGGCCCTGGAGCACTTCCAGATAAAGCAGGAGCCCCACAACTTAGGGCTTGCTCATCCCCACACACCCCCTGGCAGCACCCACTGAACCTAATAGAGCTTGAGCCGAACTCCAAATCTCATGATGCCCTGTGAGATACTGTGGTGCTGTTACAACCTAGGGGGCTGCCATCTAGACATCCAGGGAAGACAATGCTCCACAGATGCTGTCTTCCCCCATCCTTCCATCATGAGGGCATTCCAGCTGGGTAAGGATGCTAGCCATCCCTTACAACTTAAACACAGAACAAGTGCAAGACATGGAAAGAACTATTCTATACTATGAAAAGGTAAATAAATGAATACAAGTTAAGTTATTAGATAGTAATACTTTGAAACAGATATTAATAAATAATCAATAACAACAAACAATGATAAAATGCAACAGTAGTAACAACTTTAATAAACATATTGCATATAAATAAACTACTAGAGACAGATCTGAGGGCAGGGGGCAGCACAGAGCTCAAGAGTCAGGACAGCAAAGGGGTAGAAGCTCTTGTAGTATCTGGCAGAACTACTTCAGATGCTACAATACCTTCTGCCAGATGAAAATGGGACAAGAGGCCATGGGAGAGGTGGTAGCTGCCCCTTAAAATTCTTTGCAGATGCAATGCTTTATAAAGATTACTTTAATGGAGGGCAGAGAGGTCCCGTTGATTTTTTTTTTTTTTGTGCTGTGTGCACTATCCATTACAGTCAGCGACACTGCAGCTTCTAAATCAGACAGTGATGCAGCTGGTCAAAATGCTATCGATGGTGCCCCCACAGAAGGTGATGAGAATGGAGGGAGGTAGGCTTGTCTTCTTCTTCGTCTTCTAAAGACATACAATTGAGCTGTCTGACAAATATAAATTCATTTATTGTGAGTCAGTGTGCATTACAATGATCTCAAATCCACCTACTGGGATAGTGATCAGTTTCCTGCTGTCCATCACTGAATAAGCAAGGTCACCACTTCGATGGATGATACAACCTGTATTTTATGTCCTATTTTTTCAGTTGTTGCTTATGTGAAGTTGGTATTGGGTGTAACAAAGTTATTTATTTAATATTTTGTTTAATGTTTTTAATGTGTTTTGATGTATGGAAAGCAGGAAAGCATGACAATTTATTCGTTTCACTTCTGTGTATATTAAGTATGAAATAAATGTGTTTTTGCAGAAGTAACAGCATGGACCAACACTTATCACTCAAGAATAGCTGACTTCTAAGCAACAGAATACCTGCTCAGGTAAATCTACAAGAAACAACAACTCCATTGCTGTTTGAGGAACCCTTGACTCCTACTGTGTATCTCTAATGAGGCTCCCTTCTAGGAAATGCATAGAGCAGCACATGATCTAGATTTGAGTCTGGAGCTACCATATAAAACTTCTATTGAATTCTACAATAAGAATCACAGAATCTCCTGATGCCATCTCAAGAAACTCTCTCTGTACCAGCATGGAGATTCAATATTTTTTCTTTAATTAATTTACTGTGATGTGATCTGCCCATCATATACTTTCTCCAAGATTTTTGAAAGAATTTGTGCTTGGACTGACCTAAGAGTGGATAAGAGACATGCCCTGGTGGTTTGGAAAGGACGATGCACATTGCACTTTACAGTAACTCTCTACATCGATGACAGGACATTTGTTTGAAGGAAGAGTATCCAAATATTGTTGGCCTAGTCTACTTCATGTAATACTTCTGTAAAAGTACTCAATGTATCTTATCCCTGTTTGGGAGTTGGTCTGACTTGACATTTAAATATTTACCCTTTCTGAGGTTCACTTGAAGATACAGGATATTTAAATTGTAATATATGTGTAGCTTCTCATGTAGGGAAAGTTTAAGATTTCCCAAAAATTATATGTAATGTCCACATAGTAGGTTTTTACTTTGTAATTTCTCTGTACATAACAAAGTAATTATTTGGTCTATTTTTAAGAGAATTTACTGTATATTTGTTAACTCAGATATTTCATTTTCTGCTGTCTTGAATAAAATATAATTTAATGTGATATTTTGTGTTATGTTACTTTAGTAAGAAATTATTTTTGAATAATTTCTACAGAGAATATTGAGTCCTTTTCTGTGGTGAAATTGTAAATTCCATTTAAAAAAATTAACATATAAATAATTAAGTAATCTGGAAAAGGTGAGAGATGGGAAACTGAATCAAAGATTAATATATACATTACCATAGTTTATGTTTTTATTTTATAGCATGAGAGCAAAGCTCTTTATTAAGCAATAAAAATGAATAAAAAAATAAAAAATAATGAGACAGTAAAGTCTCATTACTGTCATGTTAAGAGACTCTCATTAAAGTCATGGAGTCTCTTAACAGTGTAGTGGGGATCCCTGTAGGGACAGGAAGGACTAACGTGCTGTCGGACTGGGACATTGGCATACAAGGCCCTTATAACAGCACAAATTGTCATGCTAGTGCAACTACATGGGTGTAGTCAGGGGAGATTCATCATGAGATTGCAGAGTTCCCTGGAGGAGCTAAAGTCAGGGACATCAGTAGCTTACATCAACACCACTCATAAGCAAAGACCAGAGATGGCCACAGAAAGAGGTTCAAATGCCTTACCAAGTGTGCAGTTGGGTTTAGGGTAGGTGAGAAACATTTGACAGGCAGGAAAATGAGTGGCCAGGGTTATAGGAAAGATTCTGCAGCAAGAGAATGTTATTTGGGAAAAATAATATGGAGCTTTGGGCCTTTAAAGCTAACATTATGCCTGAAGTTGCAGCATTACCAGCAGCCATCAGACAAAATTCAATTATTGTGCGCTCAGTCTAAGAAACAGACCATACACTGACCCAGAAGCAATAGCAATTTGACAAGAAGTGACCTTAGAAATGCTGATGAGCTGAATTTGCAGTGTAAAAGGAGACACAACAATGTGAAAGAGTTGGGGCTCCATCCTGGTAATCACATAAATCCATCCATTTTCCAACCCTCTGAATCCGAACACAGAGTCACAGGGGTCTGCTGGAGCCAATCCCAGCCAACACAGGGCACAAGGCAGGAACCAATCCCAGGCAGGGTGCCAAGCCACCGCAGGACACACACAAACACACCAAGCACACACTAGGGCCAATTTAGAATCGCCAATCCATCTAACCTGCATGTCTTTGGACTGTGGGGGGAAACCGGAGCGCCCGGAGGAAACCCATGCAGATACGGGGAGAACATGCAAACTCCATGCAGGGAGGAACCAGGAAGCGAACCCGGGTCTCCTAACTGCAAGGCAGCAGCGCTACCACTGCGCCACCGTGCCGCCCACTACATAAATTATATATGCAAAAATAAACCAAGAAAGCATACAATAAATGAGGAGTAATCTTTTCAGAGTAGTGTTCAGAGTACAACTAACTCCATAATGGCTGAACTGTTGCTCTAATGGCCTCCAGACAAAAAGGGGAGGGTCAAAGAAGGGCAAACAAAGGAAGTGACATCAGAGGTGGAATGGCTAATGATCTTCAGTTATCTAGATAGAGGAAGAGAGAGGGCATTAGCAAGCAGCACCAACACCAAGCCCTGGTTTAGTAGGTAACTACCATCAGCAGAGCCCATAAGCTGTCTCCCAAGCAGTGGCGGCTCGCATATAGGCACTGTGGAACTGCAGCACCCCCTATTTCCACTTGATATTATTGATAACATTTAATATAATGAGTCCTTTTTTCTTTAATTCTTTCTTTATACTTGTACAATATATAATCCTTAAGCTTAATGTCAGTAGCCATCCCCCAGTTTATGAAAAAGATACAAAAAACTTTGTATGGAACTGCACAGTTCCAGCGACGTGGTGTTTGGCTGTTGTGCGCATGCACACATAGGAAGCTGCACGCGAGGCTGCGAGGGATAGAGAGAGCACTGTCGCTCCCGCAGTGCCGACCCTGGCGTGCTGGTGGAAGGTAGTGTTTTTTTGCTTAAAAACCGTGTACCATATTCTTGAAAGTGATAAAGTGTAGAATTAGATTATTATCCTGCTTCCAGCTATTCTATTTGATTCATTTTTTTTTTGGTTTCTGAATAAATTTTCTTTTTATACATGTTTGTTTCCTTTTACACAATTTTAAAACAAAGGCTAAAAATTTTCTGGAGCAGCACCCCCACTAATTTTAGCTACGAGCAGCCACTGCTCCAAAGTGCATCTACGTGACCGCAGCCAAAACTGGAGTTTCATTTCACAAAAAATTGGCTAAATCTACGGTGTTTTAAGTTTAGCAAAATGTGTGTCGCTAATACAAGAATAAAGATGTGTAGGTCCTGTCTTGGAAGCATTTCCATACAAGAATTCTGAATGTGTCTCCCTCTCATTTAGCATTTAAACAAAGTTCTTTAGTGATTAAAAATCACTAGGATAATTTACTGTCGCATGTAGACCACTTGCCGTGCCTACTTTGCCAGTCATAATGACAATCAAGAATGGTTGCAATCCAAAAGATGCACTGCAGCCATTGATGGTATTCAGTACATACTTCCACATCATATATATACTCACTAGGTGGAGTGGTGGCTCTCAGGCTAGGGATTTGCACCAGCAATCAGCAGGTCCTCCAACCTGCCAGGAAAACCTGAGGATTGGTGGCAGAATTGGCACTCCAGCCACAGTAAAAAACCTCACAGTCTTCAGTATGGTGCTGAGGTGCCACCTGATTCCAAGGCTGCAATCAGATCTCAATCCGGGTGGTGTGGTGCATGTGGCAAAGCGCTCTAATCAGCGCACACTCTCAACCTCCCCTCATTAAGCCCTCTAAGGTCAATGTTATCTGGTACTGGTGGTTTGTTAGATTTCAGCCTTATTTAACAGAACCGACATTCCAGGAAAACAGGAACTGTTAGTAAACTGAGACAAGCCTCACCCTACTACATATTATTGCACTGTGACACCAATGAAGTTATATTCTACATATGTGACATTTGTAAGCTGTATCTAATAGTAGGTTGCAAGAAAAAAAAAACACATTTCTTGACATTCATTTATAAGGCTTTGTTATAGAAATTGCCAAATTACATTACATCCCTTCTGACTTTGAAACCCTTAGATTAAAGCAGAAGATCTGAAGACTACAAGCCTATTGCTGAATGCACCATTTTCTTCAAATGAATGTGAGAATAAAGATTTCTCCTTCAGTGCTCTCTTGATTAGGAGTGGATTTCACTGAGCTGCAATGCCAGTAGATTATTCCTTTAAATCAGCTGAAATTGCTACTAGATGGCCAGCTCAGTGAAAAGCGTCCTTATTTAATTGTAGCTAGTTTTACTTAAGAGCTTTCTTTCTTTATTGTTTTAATACTGCTTATGTACTTTATGATGTGCTGTAGACATTATATTGTCCATGCATTATATAGTGATTAATCATCTTATATAATGATTTCAGTTTTTTTTTTGTAATATTTTCTGCATTTTTATGGTTGACATGGATGTTTGGCATTTGCACTGTACTCAATGTAAAATGACAGCATTTGCTAATAATAAGACTCCATCCAATAAGCCTTCCCTGTATAAATAATATAATAAATATGTCAAGCCTTCATGACAGGATTCAAGTGTTAGTGAAGAGATTTGACAGGAATGAATGAGTGCTGTCTACATTCAAGAAACGGCTGTTAGTCACTAAAAGGAATAAGGTCAACGTCACTGTTGTTAGTAAAGAAGGGATGGATGACACAGAGCAGGTCAGTTATTCAAAACGGAGAAATCTCACAAGTCTAAGCTGCTCACCTTTGTGGAGAATTTATCTTTCAATACCAGCAGAACTCATTTGTGAGCATATTACTCAAAGTAAGCAGCAGATGCTCAGAAAAAGACCTACCGAATAAAAGAAACATAAGGCAGCCATTCCCCAAAGTACAAGATTCTCTTTACAGCGTCAAGGTCTCTTTCTAGTGGAAGACGCCTAAACAGTGGCAAATGTGAAAACTGTGGTCTGAAAACTGTCTTAAATCAAAAGCGAAGAATATCATGTCAGCCAGAACTGAAATCTGTGTCACTGACAATACTTTAGTTATACTTTTACAGAATTGGCTACCTTAATACAGCAACCAACAGAAAGAAGGAAACACTGCTGAGACTGACTTGTCAGATCTAGTGAAGCCTTTGGAGATTTCAGTTCTTCTGAGCTATGAAAGGCAAATGCAGGATTGACAGAATAAAGTGGATACAGAAAAATGTCTACCTGATGTTGATCCTGAGATGATTTTGCAGCAGAGCCAGCCATATTGTTTTATCGCAGAAAGGCTTTGGGGTAACCTCTCCTTAAAACATGAATCCTATTTTATCAAATGCACAGATTCTTTTCTTGTAGACCCAGCATTATATGGCAAATCCAATTTTCCTTGTCATACACAATTATATACTGTACACAGTACAATAGGTAGTGAAATGCTTAGAGTCTGAACTACAAGACTGTACATTAGAAGAATATAAAAAGACAAATACTCAACACATCAGTAGTATCAGTAATATTGATATGTCCAATTATATATTCTAAAAATATACAGTATAATAAATAAATATTAACAATAGGACATCATGCAGCTCAAGGCACTGTCTTCATTTACGATGTGGATGGATTCCTCCTCAGTCTCTCTGAAATGGTCTTCAGGCAATGTCAGCAGTTCTCTGAACACAGCACAGAGAAGAGGCCATTGTTAGGGATGGCTGGTATCTTTGAGAGGTTTCATTGTGTTGGTCCAGCATTGCTTGGTGTAGATGTCCTGGAAGTTAGAGAGTGCCCACCAGTGACGCAATTGGCTGGCCATACCATTCTCAGCAGAGCCTTGCAATTCGGCTGTGTGATGTTCCTTAACCAGGTGGTAATCCTTCCTGTCAGGATCCTTTCCATTGTGGGTTGATAAAAATTCTTCAGTATCTAGGAGGGCAACCTAAAATCCCTGAGGTGTCTGAGGTGATAAAGTTGTTGTCATACCTTCTTCACCAAATGTGCTCAGCCCAGGTTTGCCTATTTTTACACTTTCCAACCTTTGGGAATATACACATCAGAAGTGCAATTTACTTACTCCAAGATCTACAGTCCACTGTCTTCTGTTCAGTAATTCCTTCAGACTTCACTCAGGCGTGACTGTCACTGTAGCCAACAGTGACAACCCAATGGGAACAAAAACTCATAGTCACTAGGCAGCCAAGAAGTCAAAAACATAAGCTATTTCTTAAGTGAAATTTATTGAAAAATTAATGAAAATAAAAGACAAAGAGTAGATGACAAAATAGAACATCGTAAAGAATTCAAAAACATTGCCGCGATACACATGCAGAGCAGGTTAGAGATAATGAAAGTACTAAAATTTGAAAGTCCCAATAAAACGATAGTAAAGATCGCATCAGCGCAAACAAACAAATTATTACTCGGTGAAATAACGGAACAGCGAAAAGAGACTGAATATATTGTTCGGCTTTAAACTTTAAGTTGGAGACTTGTAGATAGTCTAATTCATGTTGCTATCAGGGGAAAGTAGTGTTTTTTCCCAATGAAGAGGTGTATCCACGAGAATTAAAAGATTTTTTGTTTGGTGAAAGTGAAATCCACATACGCGAGCGGCAGAGACGCGAAGTGGAAACCCCCTAGTATATACAGTATATGTATATTTATAGAGAAAGTGAAATAACCCAGCCACAGGTGATGCACACACCAGTGTGATTCTTCGTGCCAGTCCCAAGCCAGGATAAATGGGGAAGGTTACGTCAGGATGGGCATCTGGTGTAAAATTTTGCCAAATCAATATGCAGACAACAATACAAATTTCGATACCGGATCAGTTGAGCCCCAGGTTAACAACGACCGCCACCAATACTGTTAGCCAACAGGGTGCTGGTGGAAATTGGGTTACTGTTGGCAGAAGAAGAAAGAGGAGAAGAAGAGGGGGGAGATGTGTCCGGAGGCAGGAGGAGAGGAGGAAAGTAAACAGAGTGGAACTGAGGGTAGGAACTTTGAATGTTGGCAGTATGACTGGTAAGGGGAGAGAGTTAGCTAGGTAGGTATGGTGTCAAGGAGAGGAATGAAGAAGGTCAGAGGATAGTGTATTTTGTCAAAAAGGTTGGACATGGCTGTGGTGAATAAGTATTTTAAGAAGAAGGAGGAACATAGGGTGATGTACAAGAGTGGAGGAAGATGCACATAGGTAGATTACATCCTATGCAGAAGAGTTGATCTAAAGGAGATTGAAGACTGCAAAGTGTTGGCAAGGCAAAGTGTAGTTAAGCAGTATTGGATGGTGGTCTGTAGGATGACGTTTATAGATCAAGAGGAAGAGAGTGAGGGCAGAGCCAAGGATCAAATAGTGGAAGTTGAAAAAGGAAGGCTGCAAGGTTAAGTTTAGGGAGGACGTGAGACAGGCACTGGGTGGCACTGAAGAGTTATCAGACAGCTGGGATACTACAGCAGATGTAGTAAGGGTGACAGCTAGAAGGGTGCTTGGCGTGACATCTGGAAAGAGGAAGGAGGGAAAGGAAGCTTGGTGGTGGAATGAGGAAATACAGGAGAGTATTCAGAGGAAGAGGATGGCAAAGAAGAAGTGGGATATTTAGAGAGATGCAGGAAGTAGACAAGAGTACAAGGATATAAGGTGCAAGGTGAAGAGAGAGGTGGCAAAGACTAAAAAAAAAGGCGTATGATGAGTTGTATGAGAGGTTGATGAATGAAGACAATGAGAGAGAGAAGAGGTTGGATGATGTGGAGATAGTGAATCAGGAAGTGCAATGGATTAGCAAAGAGGAAGTAGGGACAGCTATGAAGTGGATGAAGAATGGAAAGGCCGTTGGTCCAGATGACATACCTATGGAAGCATGGAAGTGTTTAGGAGAGATGGCAATGGAGTTTTTAACCAGATTGTTTAATGGAATCTTGGAAAGTGAGAAGTGGAGAAGAAGTGTACTGGTGCCGATATTTAAGAATAAGGGGGATGTGCAGGACTGCAGTAACTACAGGGGGATAAAATTGATGAGCCACAGCATGAAGTTATGGGAAAGAGTAGTGGAAGCTAGGTTAAGAAGTGAGGTGATGATTAGTGAGCAGCAGTATGGTTTCATGCCAAGAAAAGAGCACCACAGATGCAATGTTTGCTCTGAGGATGTTGATGGAGAAGTTTAGAGAAGGCCAGAAGGAGTTGCATTGCGTCTTTGTGGACCTGGAGAAAGCATATGACAGGGTGCCTCGAGAGGAGCTGTGGTATTGTATGAAGAAGTCGGGAGTGGCAGAGAAGTACATAAGAGTTGTACAGGATATGTACGAGGGAAGTGTGACTGTGGAGAGGTCCTGCAGTAGGAGTGACGGATGCTTTCAAGTAGGAGGTGGGATTACATCAGGGATCGGCTCTGAGCCCTTTCTTATTTGCAATGGTGATGGACAGGTTGACAGACGAGATTAGACAGGAGTCCCTGTGGACTATGATGTTTGCTGATGACATTGTAATCTGTAGCAATAGTAGGGGGCAAGTTGAGGAGACCCTGGAGAGGTGGAGATATGCTCTAGAGAGGAGAGGAATGAAGGTCAGTAGGAACAAGACAGAATACATGTGTGTAAATGAGAGGGAGGTCAGTGGAATGGTGAGGATGCAGGGGGTAGAGTTGGCAAAGGGGGATGAGTTTAAATACTTGGGATCAACAGTACAGAGTAATGGGGATTGTGGAATAGAGGTGAAAAAGAGAGTGCAGGCAGGGTGGAATGAATGGAGAGAAGTGTCAGGAGTAATTTGTGAAATTAGCAAGAGTGAAAGGGAAGGTCTACAGGATGGTAGTGAGACCAGCTATGTTATATGATTTGGAGACGGTGGCTCTGACCAGAAAGCAGGAGACAGAGCTGGAGGTGGCAGAGTTAAAGATGCTAAGATTTGCACTGGGTGTGACGAGGATGAATAGGATTAGAAATGAGTACATTAGAGGGTCAGCTCAAGTTGGACAGTTGGGAGACAAAGTCAGAGAGGCGAGATTGCGTTTGTTTGGACATGTGCAGAGGAGAAATGCTGGGTATATTGGGAGAAGGATGCTAAGAACAGAGCTGCCAGGGAAGAGGAAAAGAGGAAGGCCTAAGCGAAGATTTATGGATGTGGTGAGAGAGGACATGCATGTGATGGGTATAACAGAACAAGATGCAGAGGACAGAAAGATATGGAAGAAGATGATCTGCTGTGGCAACCCCTAATGGGAGTATGTGGTATAGCGGGTCCACAGCCCTCTTAGCAAAGGCCAGTTTTTTTAAATGAATAATTACTGCGCTTGCGACGTAGCGAGGGGGTGTGGTATTGTGGCTGAAGCGGTTCCCGGGTGGATTCATGCTGCAGTCGTTTCTCACCTAAGTGCACAGGTGAGAGACGGTCCGCAGCGTAATTGTTCCCGGGAGCTGTTGATTGCCACAGCTGCCACATCCATTATATAGAGAAGCTCAAGACGGTTAAGGAGAACAAGAAAAAGTAAAAGAAAAGAACAAGAGAGGGAAAAAAAGTAAAGAAAAAAGAGAACGGGAAGTAGCGAGAGAAGACAGGAAGCAGGTGGAGAGAGCTGGTGTGAGGAAGAAGGAGAGTGAGTGAGTAAGCAAGCAAGAGCAGGCTAACATAAGAGAAAGCAGGCAGCTGAGAGGACAGCCCATGAGGGGAGTGTTTTGCCAACACTCAGTGGGGCCGAAGAAAGCGGTCGCTCCAGCTGAGCGATTAAGTAGCTGGAGTGACCAGTAGAGGCGACGACTGACCGTTGATAGGAGTGGTAGTCGAGGAGGCTTTGGGCTGGTTTAGCCCCAGCGTAAGCGCCTTGGCTGCTGGGGAAATAACCAAAGTCTTGGTCCGGTTTGGAGCCCGACGTAGCCAAGGATCGGAGAGCTACTGGACCTGAGTGAAAGGCAGCTGTTCCTTCAGGTAGGCGACTCTCCTGTACAGCAGCCCAGATGGGTGTAGCAGGGGAGCCGCCATGGTAACAGAAGACACCGGGCTTAGTGTTTTAAAGGATTGCTTCCTGTGATATTTTACCTCGTGGTTTTTAGAAGATTTTTCTATTGTTTTTAACCTCCACTTTTCACTTGCTTTTAATGGATTATTTATTGATTGAACTTTGGAAGCATTGAACTTATTTATTTATTAATTTGGACATTGTTTTGATTTATTTTAATAAAAGCACTTTTGCACATTTGTACCATCCCCTTGCTATTGTTGCCTCACTGTCTAGCTCATCTCGGATATAACTATCGACGGTGTAGGGTTCAAGGGCTCCCGAACAGCGGATGGGAGCATGGAGCAGAACCCGCATCGTCACAGAGCAACCGAAAGAAGAAGAAGATAGAGAAAGTGAAATAGAGAGAGAGTATATTCCACATTTGTAGGAATTGTATATAACTTTAAGTTAATTGTAGCTTCCATTACTCCATCCAGCATAACAGACAGAACAAGATCACTGTTGTTACCGATCCAGAGGTGATCTCACACTTCGCTCACACCTTCACATTTAGCTCCAGTAATGCAAGACCCAGGCCATGAAAGAAGAGAGAAAGATGATGCCCTGTTCTGCTTGGCTGGCTGCACAAGGCATGATGAAGGGAAAGATCTGATTTATTTCAGACCAGTTACTTTATTATTTTTGATTTGTTCCTGCTCTTACCGACACAGCAGCAGATTAAACCAAGAACAGTGTGGCATCTTGATTGCATCTCTGCATCAAAATATCTGTATTTAGAGGTTTTGAGAAACTGATTTTTTTTTATGTAGAACAATATAGGATATAGTAGGTCACATCTTATCTTTTGCTCAGAAATGCCCTAAAATCAATTCATGTGTAGCACATGAGTATTCCGAGTCAAAACATCCGATCATAATTGGATTGGAGAGTGTACTGATAAATCAAACACACTTGAGTGCCACTTAAAGATGATGACACTGGCCTGGCTTCTTGTTTCAACAGTTGTTTTGCTCCAACCTGATTGGCTGACTTACTCATAGAAATTAAAAATTAAGTAGTTACGTGATATTGGTTGGGGCAGGAAAAATAATAATGGGAGCACTGACTTTAGCACAGCTCTACCATTGTGCCCCCATATCCTTTGTTAAGTGGCATTTAGTGCTTTGTGTAATGTTTTACCTTATTATTTCTTACTTTTCTTTTGGGATTTTTCCTCTTGTCTTGTCTGGACCCCCTTGTTTGGACACCACTGCTTATGTTACAACCTTACCTTATAATTACAGCTCATATATATATATATATATACAGTATATATATATATATATATATATATATATATATATATATATATATATATATACAGTATATATATATATATATATATATATATATATATATATATATATATATATATATATATATATATATATATATATATATTTATATCCATCCATCCATTTTCCAACCCGTTGAATCCGAACGCAGGGTCACGGGGGTCTGCTGGAGCCAATCCCAGCCAACACAGGGCACAAGGCAAGAACCAATCCTGGGCAGGGTGCCAACCCACCGCAGGACATATATATATATATATATATATATATATATATATATATATATATATATATATATATATATATATATATATATTATATATATATATATATATATATATATATATATATTTTTATATATATATATATATATATATATATATATATATATATATATATATATATATATATATATATATAAATATACTGTATATATATGCAGTATAAGTCAAAAGTTTTAGAACACCTCAAATTCTCTTCAGGTTTAAAACTTTCTGTTGGTTGTAACCTATGAGTTGTTCCCAGGTGAAGGCCTGTTTGTAATATTCTCATATTTCATTTTTTCAGTTTTTTGCTAACACAAACTTTAAATTTATTTTAGCTCATTCATTGCATTTCAACTGATTACATATGAAGAAAAACTGGAAAAACCGAGGTGTTCTAAAACTTTTGAATGGTAGTGTATACATATATTATGGCTTTCTTCGTTGATGCTCAATTGATGGCAATGTCTTTTTCTTAGCAAGGCGAAAGGTCAGAGTACTGTAACAAGTTTACTAGTACAGTACAACTTACACAGTGTAGGACTACAGATTAGCCGAAAAACACACTGTAAAAAAAGAGCAATTTCTGATTAATTAACATGAATAGCTCTTAACAGTACATGTCCAATATTATTCTTGAAATATGGCCAGTTGACAATGGAGTGGAGAAAAATAAAAACTTCAGTCAGCAACATCCCTGGAGAAAAGAAAGTATCTGAAGGGCACAAAATCGCTTTAAATGCAAAGCAAAAAGACAGTCACAGTTCTGGACATCCAGGCTAACTGGAAGCCTGTCCCCTTCTAGGCATTCTACAGTAACAAATAGGTTTGTGCTGGGCACACTCCCAAACTGAAGGTTCTCAAGCGTCACAGGTGTATCCCCCATGAGCAGGGGAACAGCTTGCCAGTAAAGCAGTAACGCCACAGCAGGGTACCAAGAAGAGCAACAGAATTCAAGTGTAAGTAACTATTCAAATTTATTGCTTTTATTTACATTTTTATACAAATAATTAACAAAGAGAAATGCAGAAACGGCACAGCAAATCCACAGCTCTAATCAGGGTGTGCTAGACTAAAATAGTCAGTCTTCAGACTGAATTTGAAAGATGAGTCCAAAATGATATCTTTTGTGCAAGCATCAGGTCACTCCACAGCTCTGGGACCCTGTAAGTAAAAGCTTTGCCTCTTATTGTTGTTTCATTAATCCTTGGAACCTTTAGTAAACTGACATCTTGAGCTCAAGATCGTAATAGGCACGCCTGTCTGTATGTAATGAAAAGTCTAAACCAGCAAGTAGTGTCTAGCCTTGAGGTGGCCATCTGCCATCACATTGAAAGCCTTCTCTGGCATCCCCTGGTGTCACTTCACTTTTGAACCTCTAGCCCTGTGCCATCTTAAATATGACAGGCCCGTTTTGTAGATTCTGAGACTGATGCCCTCTATATGCTCGCCTCTTGCTGATGGCTCATGGAAAAAACCTAACTCAATTGTGTGAAAATGAATCGAGTAATTCAAACTCGGTTCATTGTTGTTAACTTAACACTGGCCATATTAGCTACTCTAACTGCAGTGGAAGGAATTAAGTTAATGTATTTTGTTTGAGTTACTCAAATTTATTTTAATTGATTAAAATAAAAATAAATAGTTTTGTTAAACCAAATTACTGATTTTAAACTTGACAAAATTGCATACTCTCACATTATGTGATAATTTCCTATGAATTCAATAAACCAAAAACACAAATATTTGTTTTTACAATTTTTTACACATTTCATTTGGCAACTCATATGATTATCTGTTAGCCAGCTGCAATCATATAATTATGAAATAACATTGCTATGTAACAAGTAATACTGCACAGAACTTTAAGTGCCAAAGATCTGTGAGATTATGAAGGTGGTTTTGGGTGCCTTTGTCTTTGATAATCTGGTAAATCTACTGCACATTCTACATCCCATGAGCAGGCTTTTCCGCTTCTGACAACGGGAGGCGATGTGATATGCAACTTACTATGGTGTACTATGGCTACTTGGTAATATCATTTAATAATGACTAATTATGCAACATATCTAAGTTGGGTTGAAATCTAATTAATCAACATAGACCTCAGTGCACCATATATTGAAATGTTATATGACATTTGGTATGGGATCTGTTAAAGCAGTTTTAATGTTTGTGATGATCCATCCTTTGGAATGACACATGCAATGCATTTTACTACTACAAATGTTTGTGATGCACCATATGTTGGAATGACAAATACAATGCACATGTCTCTGTTATATGACATTCGGTATTGGAAATCAAAAATGCAGTTTTAATGTTTTTTTATGAATGTGCAATGCTATTTATTACCATAAATGTTTGTGCTGCACCATGTGAATTTCCATCCATCCATCCATCCATTTTCCAACCCGCTGAATCCAAACACAGGGTCACTGGGGTCTGCTGGAGCCAATCCCAGGGCACAAGGCAGGAACCAATCCCGGGCAGGGAGCCAACCCACTGCAGGACACACACAAACACACCAAGCACACACTAGGGCCAATTTAGAATCGCCAATCCACCTAACCTGCATGTCTTTAAACTGTGGGAGGAAACCAGAGCACCCGGAGGAAACCCACGCAGACAGGGGGAGAACATGCAAACTCCACACAGGGAGGACCCAGGAAGCGAACCCAGGTCTCCTAACTGCGAGGCAGCAGCACTACCACTGCGCCACCGTGCCGCCCATGTGAATTTCCTCTTGGGATTAATAAAGTATCTATCTATCTATCTATCTATCTATCTATCTATCTATCTATCTATCTATCTATCTATCTATCTATCTATCTATCTATCTATCTATCTTTTGGAATGACAGAGACATAGCAAGTGGACAGACACATAGACACACAGAGACACATATCCTTTTATTAAGGTTGATGTGGTTGTGGTTTATGATCAGACGATTTGCCAGTTTAATTAAAATGTAAAAATAAAATTTCTGTAAACAAAGATTTGACTTTTGGATTATATTTAATTAATAGGTAATTTTCATGTAATTCAAGAGTGTGCAATCATCATATTTACATTTTGCTAACATTCAGTGATTTGTTTAACAGAGCAGTTCTGTGTTTACAGCCATCAGTCTAAATAAGTAATTCTGAGTAATTCATATAAATTATGTTGACCTAATTTCTACCTAATTTGAACTGCTCAGTACATTGATGTGGAATGTGTAGACTTAATTGAATTTAAGTTCCTCCAACAAATCATTTTTAGTGTTATGGTGTCCACCACTATTTCTCTGCATCTCTAATGCATTCTCTTTGAAAAAACAAAAAAAAAATTTAAAAAAAAAGTGAAAAAATCTTGAGTTCATCAAACAATGGCAGAGCCTCATGCCCCTAGAAACACCAAAAGCATACAGATAAACTCAATGTATTCCACAGTGGATTGTTAAATATACGTTCAGTTGTTAATGGGGTCCTCACCTCTCCCAGCTAGATCCCTTGATACTACACAGGCATTGAATGGATAAAAACTTATGGTGACAACAGAAATAGGAGCTGCTGTCTCGCAGCCCCAGCTAACAGAACAGTTTCTAGCATGTACAGATTTTCACTTTCTCCGTGTGGATTTTCTTCAGGTTGGTTTCTTTCTACATGCATTGGTGGCTCCAAATCTGCTCATTGAGTATGGGTGTGGGGGTCTGTGTGAGAGTGTCTGTGGTCCTATAAAGGGTAAAGGAGGTTAAGAAAACTGACAAACCTCTCGATAGGTAACATGCATAGCCCATATAACTTTTGAATCTCCACTATATTGGAAAATTGAGCTCAAGTCTTGTTTTTCTTTTGAACCATTCTGTGATACAGCTAGGAGACAAATTTCATATCAAAATAAATAAATAGTTTGAGTCTGATTTCAAGGCTACAGATTCAGATATATATCTTAAATTTAAAGAAGACAAAACTTCATAAGACAAGATACTAGTAACTAACAACAGGTCCTTACAGCCACAACTCACTTAATAGAAAAGGCCCCCAATAACACGCGTGGAGGTGTGAGATGGAGAGGGTACGAAGCGGCCGTGTCTTCACACTGGTGCAATGAGAGTGTCAAGGAAGGAGGAGGTTTGGATGCTGATTAGATGCTGAGGTTAGGAAGAGGGGTGTTGTCGTAACTATGGAAACGAGAATAAATAATAATAAAAAGCCAGGCAGTGCGCAGCAGCAGGAAGGAGGCTGCTCGGTTCTTCTCCCTCGCCTCTCCTCTCTGGTTACCACAGTGCGGAGACACGCCGAAATTTGGAAGTGGACTCCTAGCAACTAAGAGCTTTTCGCGTGCTTAAGGCTGTCATGATCTATCTGAAGGATCGTTTTTTCCATCCTTATAAAATACAAGAAGACGTCTCGGAACAACCTGTTTCCTTTTTGCTAGCCGCCGACTTCGCTTAGACTGAAAAAGAGGAGGTGGGGGGATTCGTGTAGCTGGCTGGGCGACTGATGTGCACCTGAGGATACTGCAGACCTGAGATCCAAATCGACGGCGTTTATTTTTCGTTTCTAGGAGGAGATTTGAGCGCCTTTTTTCCTCGGGATGGACGGGGTGAGCAGCAACAGGACGATGTCTTACAGCAGATGGAGTTATTACGACAGGTAGGCTACCGCTCGTGTGTGTCGCATTAGCAGACGAGCTGCCCTTTGTAAGGAGGCTGCGCGGCTGCAGCGCAGCTTAGCCGTTCGGATATGAATGAGACGGAAGGCATCCAAGGATCAGCCGAGACCGCAGCTGCGAACTGGGGGTTGTTTTACAATCCACCACAAATAAAATTAAACAAAATGTAAAATAAGGACAGAACAGGTGCTCAACCCTGCTACGCGTCCTGATGCACCGTCATACCAAAATTGCGTAAAATCTGAAAGGAAAATACCAGAGCAGCTTTACTGATTTAAACGAGTAATTCAACCCAATTCCCAAAACTCATTACAATTCTTTGAGGCAATTGCATTTTTAATTGTTTTAGCGATGTGTGTGAGCCCCTTGTTCAATGTAGCTATTTATAATGTAAGATAGCCTTTTCACACAAATGAAATTGAGATTTGGAATTGCTGCAAGAGGATGTCATCTGAAGTGCCGTCGGCAGCGCATGACCCCTGACTACATTCCGCCCCGCGTGTCTTCTTTGTGGGATTTGCATGTTCTTCCCTGATTTCAGTCGTTACATCCATTTAGGCACATGGGCAAGTCTTACTGTCTAACAATTATTAAGCGTTTAAACTGGTGGTGTTAAGGTATTAAATGGTTAATGCTAACAAATCTGCCGTTTATGGCACAGACTAAATGACTATGGTAATGGACAGATGAATGTATTAATGCAAAACGATGTAAAGGTAAACTTTCCTGGGAATAAACAATAAATCAACCATCATTCGCATTATCAGCTCCTCTTTTTGGGTATGCAAGGCATTTCTTACAATTAACATTGCTATCAGTTGACTTAATTTGTTGTTTTTTGTTGTTGTTAAGATCATTAAAAACGTGCAAATTGAAAACGTGCCATGCGTGTCCTATGCCTCTCCTGCACATGCGTACTTGAGGAGTTCAGTCTGTGAAGTACAGTATGTTGCATCGAACGAAATCCTGCAGAGCATCTCAAGTGTTTGACTTTATACTACATGTGTCGTTTTGAGCATCAGACAATAAATGAGGGCTGGGTGAAATGAGTTACAAAAACTACTACTGTCCATCAAGAATAACAAAGGAAATCAATCAACAGAAAGAAGTGTAGGTCAATCTAACACCTTATGTGTGTCAGAGTGACACAACATTGAGCGTGTTCTTCAAACAGAATGCCATCCCATTGACCCACCTGTGCTGCATCATCAGTATTTGAATAAAAAAAATGTCAGTAAACTTTAGCGATAGCAGACAGAAAGTGGACAATATCAATGACACAAGTCTTCCCAGCTTTCCCAGATTCCAGTATATCATGTTGCAAATATCAACAAGTAGCTGGCAGTAGGTCAACTGAAGACGGCACAACCTTACAGGAACCAAAAGTATGAAACAGGACATTTTGTTGTTATTCTTACTGTATATCGAACTCCCCGAAGATGTGCTAAACTGCTGAGCATTGACTTGGTGTTGTAAATTACTTGATAGGTTTATTAACAATACATCATTCATTAGTCTCATTGAAATGGCCAGCAAATACTTACTGAATGGTTTATTATCAGCTGTTTAATGAGTGATAACAATTTGCATGCATACTCATACCAAGAACCTTCATTGCCATGTTGTGGACACACAGATCTATTAAACATGCTTCCGTAGACTTGAGATTGTTTTACAAAGAATATGGTAATTAAAATCTCTATGCTTTCAAAGGTCTTTTTGTTGGTGCCTCACAAGGAGTTGTGGTGTTATATGAGGAAGTCAGGAGTGGCAGAAAAGTACATAAGAGTTGTATAGGATATGTACGAGGGAAGTGTGACTGTGGTGGTGAGGTCTGCTGTAGGAGTGATGGATACACTCAAGGTGGAGGTGGGAGTACATCAGGGATGGCCTCTGAGCCCGTTCTTATTTGCAGTGGTGATGGACAGGTTGACAGACGAGATTAGACAGGAGTCCCCATGGATTGTGATGTTTCCTGATGACATTGTGATCTGTAGCGATAGTAGGGAGCAGGTTGAGGAGACCCTGGAGAGGTGGAGATATTCTCTAGAGAGGAGAGGAATGAAGGTCAGTAGGAACAAGACAGAATACATGTGTGTGAATGAGAGGGAGGTCAGTGGAATGGTGAGGATGCAGGGAGTAGAGTTGGTGAAGGTGGATGAGTTTAAATACTTGGGATCAAGAGTACAGCTTAATGGGAATTGTGGAAGTGCAGCCAGGGTGGAATGGGTGGAGAAGAGTGTCAGGAGTAATTTGTGACAGATAGGTATCAGCAAAAGTGAAAGAGAAAGTCAATTTGCATTGAGCATGATAAGGATGGATAGGATTAGAAATGAGTACATTAGAGGGTCAGCTCAGGTTGGAAGGTCAGAGAGGTGAGATTGGGTTGGTTTGGACATGTGCAGAGGAGAGATGCTGGGTATATTGGGAGAAGGATGCTAAGGATAGAGCTGCCAGGCAGGAGGAAAAGAGGAAGGCCTGAGAAAAGGTTTATGTATGTGGTGAGAGAGGACATGCAGGTGATGGGTGTGACAGAGCAAGATGTAGAGATGTAGATAGGGTTTGCCACAGCAGATCACCTTTTTCTAACGGGAGCAGCCGAAAAAAGAAGACTGTGGAAAGTGGCTGGAATGGCTGTAGTCCGGACTAAGCCTGGGTTAGTCTATAAAGTTATAATGTGCAGAATCTATCAAAAAGGCAAATAAAATTTTAGGTTATATCATAAAAGCTATTGAATATAAATCAAGGGACATTATGCTTAGACTATGTATTTCAATAATAAGACCACATCTGAAGTATTGTGTGCTGCGCTGATCACCAAACTACAAGAAAGACATAGCAGCACTTGAAGCTGTGCAGAGGGGATCAACCAATTGCATCCCAGGACTTAATGACATGTCGTACTGTGACAGACTCAGAGAATTGAACCTGTTCAGAGACTGCGTGAGGACCTAATCCAGTTTTTCAAAATCGTTTAAAGCATTGATAAAGTAGATCCAGCAGAATTCTTTCATCTTAATGGTGTACTCAAGGACAACAGTGGAAATTAAGGAGAAGTGCATTTAAGAAAGAAGTCAGGAAACACTTCTTTACACAAAGAGTTGTGGGAATTACTCTGGAACTGCCACGACATGGAATTGAAGCAGAAACCTAAACAACCGTTAAAAAGAATCTGGATAAGCTATTGGGACAGCTTAGCTATCAGCTAAACACATGGACTGAATGGGCTCCTCTTGTTTGTCAGATTTCTTATCTTGTTATGTATAATGTTTGTGTAGCTAACTGTAAAGTTCCTACATGGGATCCAAGCTCAGATATTCCAAACAACTCACCTCTCAAGAGCTAAAACTCAGTTCAGTTCAATTCAGTTTATTTTTTATTCTGCTCTTCACTGAGTGCTGTGACAAGGTCTTAGGTAAAATGTAATTACAAACTTTACTGTTTGCATAATGGGTACATAAAGATACAAAGCAGTTTCAAACTGATTAACATAAATGAAGCCCAAGCAACACTATCTGCCCATTAGTTAATTGTTGACAGCTGACATCAGAGGAGATGAAAACAAAAACTCCAGTCAGTGGCATCTGTGGAGAAAATAAACTAAAAGCAAGAAGCTTTTCAAGTCTAATGGTTAGCAAGTTCAGCTTGAGGTCTTTAGTAACTTTCTCCTCTTTCCCACTTGTGGTAGATGTTCATGGCTGCCCACACCTGATTCAGCTTGAAGCATTGTGGTGGCCCAGTATTGCAGGTTTCATAAGAACATAAGAAATTTGACAAACGACAGGAGACCATTCAGTCCATCAAGCCGTTTTGTTTATCTAATAGCTACGCTGTCCCAATATCTCATCCAGATGCTTCTTAAAGGTTGTCAAGGTTTTTGCTTCAACTGCCTGTCTCGGTTTCTGATAAATAGGAGGTTGAAGATGGAACATCCAAATCTTTGAAATCTGAACAATCCCTCTTGTCCAAGGACTTTAGCTCCCCATAAGAAAAGCCATAAAATATTTTATTGTTTTCCTCATGGTGGTGCTGAGGTGCCATCTGTTGCATGGCTGCACTCGGGTTCCAACGGTGGTGGGTGTGGCAACACACTCTAATCAGCATATGCTCCCAACCTCCTCCTCCTCCTCCTCACATTTTTGTCATCATGAAAGAATTTAGCCATCTACCCGAGAAGAGCATTAATTCCATGATGTTCTTCTTCTCACCTAAGGTCAACCATTGATCCCACTGCTGAACGAGTAAGCCTCACTACTAAAGGAATATAACTTTCATTTGAGTGATTGCTAATGGTTATTGCTATTTCAGAATCAAGGCAGCATATCTTTAACCACATCTCCTCATTCGAAGCCATTGTATTTAGTAAAGGAGAAAGGTCTGGGCAGCCTACTCCAAAGTTCTTGAAAGAGATTTGAACTTAAGATGGCATATCCAAAGGAGCTAAGGAAAACTTTGTTCTTTAAGTGATTTTACAGGTAGCATTTTATCATAGACTGAAAAAAAATATAATTAAAATGGTAATGCAGTGATTTATACTTGTTAAATTTTAAATTTAAAAATAAGCAGACAAGCTTGTTCTGTGGCTGCTTCCAAATGCATAGTAGCTGGCATTAAAGGCCTTGAAAGGAATGTGAACTTCTGCTGTAGTGTCATTCATCTGATAGGTGAGGGGGTAGGAAGGCTATTCAGATGAGCTAAAGGAATCCATGAGGTTGCTACTACTTACATTTCATGACCCTATAATAACCAAAATGAATCTTTCAGTATTATCATTTAAATCATGAAGTTGGTAACAATAAATGTCCTAAAACAGGGCCAACAGCTCTCTGATTGGCTGAATTTGGGGGATGAAGGGTTCCCCTCAGCTGTTCTATCATCAAAACGCGCATGGTGTGTTAGTCTGTCTGTGTTCCCGTGCCATGGAGACTCACTCTTGGCATTTGCCTATGATGCCTATGCCATGGGCTGGCTGTGTCCTAAACCTTCTATTAGTTTCCAGGTTCCAGTAGTTACTTGTCCAGTTAGGTAACAGTTATGCTGTAAGATGAGTCTCAGCTGGGCCAGTGCAACCGGAAATAAGCGCTTTATCTAATTTAAACAAATGAAATAATACATAAGTAATTCATTTTCCCTCACACCACTGATTCTCTCGTTTTTCTTTTTCCATCTGCTGAATCCCTCAAAAATAGGTTGCTAACCGACTGACATTTTGAAGACTTACTACACCTGTGGTGTTGACACAGGAGGGGAATAAAACTGTACAGTGCTGACAGCAAAGTGGCAGGGTAGCATTAGGCATGGCAGGACAGCCTGAGGGTAGCGGAAAGAGCCTGGCAGGAGGCAGTGGCAAAGTTCTAACACCTACAGGGTCCTGATTATCCACTTCTAGTCCATAATCTGCAGGAAAAGATGTCTGAGAGAGCTAGAGGGAAAAAAGAAAACCCATTGGAGTCACAGTAATAGGGACTTGTTCCTATAAAGTCAAGACATCAACATTTTTAAATGGGTTAGAAGTTTGATGATTGCACTGACCTGGTAGAATTTGTTTTTACCTGCCCTCTCAGATTCATGATAAACATACGTGAAACAGTAAGTTCATGGCAGGTTTGTAAATTCTGAAGTGCCCCCCAGTTTGTGATATGTGTGTTTAAAGTGGTGGTATTGATTAAAGGGTATAGTGGAGTGGTGTCCCATCCAGGCTTAGTTCCCAACTTGTGCCCAGTGTTGCTGGGAAGCACCGAATAGGATTTGGTGGATTCAGAAAATGGACACTAAGATGGTCGGATCTGCATTTTTAATATAGGCTTTAATTTATACAGAAAAAGTGAGTAAAAAAAAAAGAGAAATGTTATCTGCTATAAAAAGTTGATAAACGTGGGTTGAAGTCAAAAGCCACATAAAAGAATTATTCCTGTATTACAAGCTCTAGTAAAAAATGAAAACAATCTTAGTCATAATTTCTTTTCAAGGTACATGCTAATGACCTCTATTTGTGTATCAGAATGAAATGAAAATTAAAAACAGCTTATGAGATTGCATGATTTTGAATCATCATCGATTGAAACAGACAGCATCTATTGTACTGATTTATAATTCTCAAAACCTTTTCATTTTTTGGGCTTCAAATCTCTGGCTCTGTATTTTGTGCTAAAGTCTGAAGTGTAGAAATTATGAAAGAAAAATCCATTTTAAGAAGTTCAGAGCTGATCATATTTAGCATGGGCTCTTTCAGTCTCATACCCATAACGTCTGTGTGGTAGGCAACAGTGCCGCTATACTGCAATCCCTCTGTTAACTTGGCCTCGTGTTCAGGACACACATCTTCTCAATGCATGATAGTTAGATAGTCATCTTAAGTTTGGGTTACTTTCCTCTTCATACTGTTTTTGAATGTTCCTTTGTACAGTTTTTGTTTAGTGTTTTTTTGTGTTATGTTGAGGTACTGGCACAATAGTAGTGACAAAAACAATAAACAAAGTAAACTTGGGTGGCACAGTTCTGCGGTTGGTATCACTTCTGCCCCTCTGATCAGTGTGTTGGCTCTAAATCCTATTGTCTGTGTGACACATTTTCCTCGTGTCTGTGCGCCTTTTCCTTCAGGTTCCACTCGCACATCCCCAATGACCCCCTGTGTGGTTATGTGTGTAAGTGGGGCCCGTGATAGGCTGGTGTTCTGTCCACAGCTGTTTAGATGGATAGATAGGTTTATGTAGTGCTTTTCTAGACACACAAAGAACCACTTCACACCCCATCAATGTGCAACATCCACCTGAATAATGAAATGGCAGACATTTTGCACCAGTCCTCTTACCACACATCAGTTATTATGTGGTGAAGAGGTGAGAGTGATGGCCAAAGAGGGACAGGGGATGATTAGGAGGTCAAGATGGTGGAGACCATGATTGGCAATTTAGCCAGGGCATTGATTGTACAACCAACTCTTTTCAAAGGATGCCCAGGGTTCTTTTATGCCAACAGAGAGTCAAGACTTTGCTTTCATGTTTCCTCTGAAGGAGGGCGTCATTGTCACACCTCAGTGTCCCCATCACTGCATTGCAGGCATTGGGATTATCTCACAGAACACAAGGTAACCGTCCACTGGTGGCCTCACCAACAGCTCTTAAGACAGCAATACAAGCTTTTCCTAGATGGTGCCCAAAATCCTTGGTTTCAGGTGGATTACCAGTGCTTAAGTGCAGGTGGTACGGCTGCTGGTTTCCTGCCTTTCAACCAGTGCTACAGGGAAAGGCTGTGCAAAGAATTAAGTGGGTATGTTATGTTAAAATAAAGTGCAGGGGGTACACAAAATAGCTAGAGGCTTTCTTTCTTTTAGCTTTCCAGTCACATACAGTCGGGGTCTTCAGCCTGCTCTTCTCTAACTGGGCTGTGGGTGAAGATTTAATGCCAGCATTCATATTACTATAGCAGCAGAGGCATTTAACTGTATCATAGCCCACTGTCACTCGACAGACTAATGCATCTTGGCTTTACTGTGCCAACTGACATTGCTGCCCTGAGATTTAATGTATGCCAGCTAGTTTACAACTGGTGTGCTTAGTAATGATTGTCTGATAATTTTGTTTTAAATTGATCAGATATTGCAGAATTATAGACATTTTAGTCACACCTTGTATTAAAATTGTTGTATTAAAAGTAAAATCATATTACATCCACAACAAACTCATGGTTGAGAGCAATTTGGCTTTTTTGACATGGATCAGCAGAAAAAGACTCTTCAATGTCAAAGTGAAAAAAGATCTTTGCAGAGTGATCTAAATTAACTTCAAATATAAAACACAAAGTAATAAATAATAATCAAGTCTGTATATAGTAAATGCACCTTTGACAGCCATGACTGCCTTGAGTCTGTGTGCACAGGTCTCTGTCACCTTTACACATCTGCATTCTTCCATTTTTCCCAATTCTTCTTTGCAAAGCTGCCGAGGCTCTGTCTGGATGGATGGTGAGCATGGCTGAACAGACTTTTTCAAGTCCAACCACAAATTCTCAATTAGACTCTGACTCGGCCACTCCAGGATGTTAAACCATTTCTGTCTAACGTTGGCTTTACGCTTGGTGTCATCATGCTGGAAAACAAATCTTCCTCCAATTTATCTTGCAGACTGCATCAGGTTTTCTCCAGGATTTCTTCTGTATTTGTCTGCATTCATTTTACGTTCTACCCTCACAAGCCTTTCAGGGCCTGCAGAAGAGAAGCAAACCCAAAGCTGCCACCACCAAGTGTTTTGATGATGTGCAGTATTTGGCTTATGCCAAACATAGTGTTTAGATATCCAAAAAGGTCAATAAAACCTTAGACCCTTCTTCCAGCTGACTTCAGGGTCCTTTCTTACAAGCTGAGACGTCATGCACATGTTTGCTCTTTGCCACTCTCCTATAAAACTGCTGTTGGTGAAGCACCATGCACCAGTTGCTGTCTGCACAGTCTCTCCAATCTCAGTCACTGTAGCTTGTAACTCCTTCAGAGTTATCATAGGCCTCTTGGTGGCCTATCTCACTAGTCTTCTTTTTGCTTGACTGCTCAGTTTCTGTGCTTCTCTGGACAGTTTTCCATATGTGCCATACTCTGCTTTTCTTAATGACTAATTTAGTTGGACTACAAGAGATATTCAGGGACTTAGATATTTTCTTGTCTCCATCCCCTGACTTTTTGATCACCTTTTCATAGAGTTTCTTTGAATTTCCTTTTGTATTCATTTGTGTAGGTCAGTGGTTCTCAAACTGTCGGGCGAAGTAACAAAAAAGGAGGCGCGAATATTGCCATATATGGTGTAATTTCGCTATTCGTAGGAAAATTTTAAACTTGTAGCGGTGTATCGGCAGCAAAAAATATAGGAATAAGTTTTATTAGGGTTTCAAAAAAATGTTAGAGGGGCACGATTAAAACTGTTATGAAAACTCGGGTCGCAAATACTTAAAAGTTGAGAAACACTGGTGTAGGTTAAGCCACCTTACTGACTCCAGACACATGTTGGCCTTAGACTACAAGCAATTGAAAACCCTTAACTACAAACATGTGACCTCCATTTAACCAATTATGGGACTTCTAAAACTAACTGGCTACAGCAGAGATGATTTAGGTGTGCTTTGATAATACTTATGAGATCATTTTTTTGTGTTTTATAATTGTAACTAGGGCGTTCTCCCAAAGCTCGCTTTGCTCGCCACCCCCACCCCCTCTTAAACGGTGATACAATAGGAAATAGATAGATAGATAGATAGATAGATAGATAGATAGATAGATAGATAGATAGATAGATAGATAGATAGATAGATAGATAGATAGATAGATAGATAGATAGATAGATAGATAGATAGATAGATAGATAGATAGATAGATACTTTATTAATCCCAATAGTTTTTTTTTACCTCCTTTTTTGCTCGATCAGCTGCTGGCTTGCTGTTGCTGCCGTGCCACGTGATCTGCATCTTGGCACAAAGTCTCGTCTTGCGGGACGTGAGTTCTTGATATTTTTTAGTTTATAATTTAAAAACGGACTAAGAATCTGAAAATCTAACAACATCACATTAAAGTTCAATAAAGAATGATACCAAACATATACAGTGTATGTAGGTTTTAAAATAAGCTGATTTAAAGCGTGACAAAAAAGTGACATAAAAGTCACATAAAAACGTTGCACAAAATCAATGCAATTTTAGGCTTAGGATTTTATATACTGTATATAGAGTAGATTAATTTAGACCGTTTTGCAGATATCTGTATTTACTTTGACATTAAAAGATCTTTTTCTGTAGATTAGTATGTTCAGTATTAAACAAGCCAAATGGAATCCACTCCGATTCAATGTTGTACCACAATAAAATGTAAAAAACTTTTATAGGCCCAGTGTTCATAACAGACTACATAATAGAAATGTATTAAGGTGTACAAGATACAACCATTAATATACTTGTGAAGACTGACATACTTTATAAGCAACCAACATCTTCTTCCAAGCTTTTAATTCTTGATCTTAAATAGCTTTGATTGACGTGTTTAGCAAACTATACATAAACACAATGTCCTGGGAGGCAATTACATGAATGGGCATTTATTGATTTCTGTCAAAGCAGAAATTCATATTAGGAAATTTGGAATGCAGAATAAGACTATTGATCTTAAACAGTATGAATAGAAATAATGCTTTGAACTCAAATGTTCCATTGATTCTTGAGGGCACATTTCCATTTATTTCCTTCTCTTCAAGATACTGTATTCCCATATAAATATCTAAAACAATTTACCTCTAGTGGCATTTTAAAATTGTTTCTTCAGCTAAATATTAATTATATACTGCATTATTTTGTCTGGGCTTAGGCATTTTTTGATACACAGTCAGGTCCATAAGTGTTTGGACAGTGACTCATTCATAATGTTGGCTCTGTATGCCACCACAATGGATATGAAACAAAGCAATCAAGATATGATTGAAGTGTAGACGTTCAGCTTTAATTCAAGGGGTTTAACAAAAATCTTGTACGAGCTGTTTAGATAAGATAGACACTTTTATACATGGGCTCTCTATTTTCAGGATGTCAAAAGTATTTGGACAGACTAACAATCATAAATATGATCATTTTCAATATTTGGTTGAAAGTTCTTTACAGTCAAAGACTGTCTGAAGTCTGGAACCCATGGCCTTCTCCAAGTGCTGGATTTTCACTTTAGTGATTCTTTGCCAGGTCTTTACTGCAGCTGTCTTCAGTTGGTGCTTGTTTGTTGGTCTTCAGCAAGTGAAATGCATGTCCAGTTGGGTTGAGGTCAAATGCTTGACTTGGCCTTTGAAGAATATTTCACTGCTTTGCTCTGAAAAACACTTCATTTGCTTTCATAGTATGTTTTGGCTCATTGCCCATCTATACTGTGAAGCATTGTCCTGTCGGTTTTCCAGCATTTGGTTAAATCTGAGTAGACAGTATAGATCTGTACACTTGAGAATTCATTCTTTTACTTTTGTCAGTAGTCATATCATCAATAAACACTAGTGACCTTCTTCCATTGGCAGTCAGCCATGCCCATGCCATAAAACTGCCTTCACTATATTTCAGATGATGTTGATATTCTTCCGATCATGAGCTATTTTTTCTCTTCTCCATACTCTTCTCTTTCCAACATTTGATACATATTGATCTTCATTTCCTTTGTCCAAAGAAAATTGGTTTCAGAACTGGACAGACTTATAAAAAATCTTTTCTGACAAAGTCTGCTCTGCCCTTCCTATTCTTGAGATTCACCAGTGATTTGCACCTTGTGGTAAACTCTCTGTCTTTACTTTCGTGAAGTCTTCTCTTGATAGTAGACTTTAGCAATGATAGGCCTACCTCCTAGAGAGTGTTCTTGGCTTGGCTAAATGTTGTGAAGGGGTTCTTCTTCACCAAGGACAGAATTCTGCAATCATCCAGCATGGTTGTCTTCTGTGGTCTTCCAGACCTTCTGGAGTTGCTGAGTTCACCAGTGTGTTCCTTCTTTTTGATGTGACCACTCCTGGTGTTTCTGCTATCTCTCTAAAGGGTTTGTTTTGTTTTCTCAGCCTAATGCTGGCCTGTTTTTACTTGCATGGACAGCTCTTTGGACTTCATATTCAGAGTTCACAGTGACAGCTTCCAAATGCAAATTACACACTTGGAATCAATTCCAGATATTTTACTGGCTCAATAGTTAATGAAATGATGAGAGAACTGCTCCAGACTGGCTATGGAACAGATTGTCAGTCAAATGTCCAAATAGTTTTGAACCCCGGGAAATGGGGGGCTATGCAGAAAAATGTCTGGCATTCCAAAAAGGCTTGTAAAATATTTTTGGTAAATTCCTTAAATTAAAGCTGAAAGTCTACAATTCAGTAACATAAAGATTGCTTTGTTTCAAATCCATTGTGGTAGTTTACAGAGCCAAAATTATAAAAATTGAGTCATATCCAAATGCTTATGGACCCGACAGTATTTTACTTTATTAATTGTTGGATTTGTTTATTAAGAGCTTAGTAAATGCTGAAGATTTTTACACACACACAAAAGAAGAAAAAAGTAAAACACAATTTGCTGGTAGCAGGCTTTATAGTTTGTGTTTGTAACACGTTCATTCACATAGAAACGGATATAAACTCTCAACTTAAATAATAAGCATCACAAAACTTAAAGGGTTGCCTCAGTGCTTATATGACAGACCCAGATTCCTCGGTTCCAGTCTCCGCCTGGCCTGTGTGCGTTTTCTCTCAGTACCTCGATTTCCTCTCACTTTCTAATAACATGCAGGTAGTTTGATTTGCAACTGCAAATTGCTGTGAAGTGTGACAGTGTAGCTTGTGGAAAGAAATCTTAACACATTTTGGAAGTACAAACTTTAATGGTTCTATAATGCTTACCAGAGGGCACAGGAAAAAAGTGGAAAAGCAGAATGATGACTGTCTTTAATAACATTGCCAGCCTTTCTAAGACAGTGTGTTTTAATAGCATATTTGATACAGAAAGCTGTGTACCAATAACAGACTTGGCTGACTTAATTGCTTTGATTTTGAAGCTACGTTGTGATACCTCTTGTTACCACATTTTCAAAAGCAAGCCAGAGTTGGGACAAATCACCTTTTCCTTTCAACTGTCTGAAGTCATAAAGCTTCTGCTGATCCTTCTTTACGGCTTCAGTAACATGTGGGGACCACATTATTAGCATTTTCTAAACGTTTCCACAGTTGCCATTGCAAATTGAGATGTGACCTCCAGCTCACCTCCTAAGGTCAATAAGCAACCCCTTTGTTTTATGGGCATTGAGATAGACATGGTTAATTAAATAAGCACCACTTCAGCCCTTACCCTTTATGCCACTTCATCATCGTTTGTTATTAGGTAGTCATGCCATCCATAAATGGTGCCCACAGATAGAGCTGGTGGTGTTCCTGGCAAATCAAAATAACAAGACCCAAGATTGAGGTCCCCTGTTAATGAAAATGTCAACACATGGAAACAGTAGTCACCAAAGTCAATGAACAGAAATGTAAGACTCCTTAATTCACACATAGATCCTGCAGCTAAATGACTAGACTAGATGGCACTCAGTAGGGATACTTTGATTGTGTGAAACACAATGGAATCATAGCTACCACCTCAGGTGATAAGAATTATCCTGTACCTAATGTGAGACATTAATCACTCCTTGCCCTCCTTCCTAGGGCACCGTCTTCCATGCGTCCCTTCTCTCACTGAGACAGAGCCTTAAGGTCCGTTCCATCAGGGCTTAAATGGGAACCCCCTTCATTGTTGTTTCATTAATTAGCCCTTGACACCTCAGATGGGGATTGACAGTTGATACAGCATTTTATATCTACCCCGTCAGTCCCTCTGCTCCAGTTACCACTCATTTCTGTCCAACTCTCTTCCAAACTCTGTCATTGCTCATTCCTCTTAAGCCAAAACCGCCAGATGACGTCCCCCCCTGTTTGCTGATGTAAGCTACCAGCAGCCTGGACCTCTAAACCTTACTCCAAAGTAAGTTCCCTGAGAATCTCCTACAGCCCACTTTCACTGAGATATTCCAGAAACTCTATCCCTTCTGGTTGCACTCCCATATTTTACAAGCTTACACTTACAAGCTCTGTGTAAGAAAGGACAGAGCCGGTTATACTTCCTTAGAAGGCTGGCATCCTTCAACATCTGCAATAAGATGCTGCAGATGTTCTATCAGACAGTTGTGGCGTGCGCCCTCTTCTACGCGGTGGTGTGCTGGGGAGGCAGCATTAAGAAGAAAGATGCCTCATGCCTGGACAAACTGGTGAGGAAGGCAGGCTCTATTGTTGGCATGGAGCTAGACAGTTTGACATCTGTGGCAGAGCGATGGGTGCTAAGCAGGCTCCTATCAATTATGGAGAATCCACTGCATCCACTAAATAGTATCATCTCCAGACAGAAGAGCAGCTTCAGCGACAGACTGCTGTCACTGTTCTGCTCCACTGATAGACTGAGGAGATCATTCCTCCCCCAAACTATGTGATTCTTCAGTTCTACCCGGGGAGTGGGGGGGGGGGGGGGCTTGGGGGGATGGGGGGGGCGGGGGTTTAAACGTTAACATTATACAAAGTTATTGTCTGTTTTTACCTGCATTATTATCAATCTTTAATATTGTTTTTTGTATCAGTATGCTGCTGCTGGAGAATGTGAATTTCCCCTTGGGATTAATAAAGTATCTATCTATCTATCTATCTATCTATCTATCTATCTATCTATCTATCTATCTATCTATCTATCTATCTATCTATCTATCTATCTATCTATCTATCTATCTATCTATCTATCTATCTATCTATCTATCTATCTATCTATCTATCTATCTTATGTGTTTCCTCAATCCTCTCTTTCCATGGCACTGTAAATTCCAGAAGGACCACCTGTGTCTCCGTGTTGGACCACAGAACATTTTCAAAGGATAATGCACTTATTTCGGTTGCTGTGTTAAAATATTTGGTTAAAGTAACAGCCACTTAAGCAAGTTCAAGTAACTCATCCATTCATTTCTGAACCCTCTCTTTCCAATAAAGAGCTAGAGTTGCAGTTGACTATCCCATGGCGATCTGACCCTACAGGATGCCAGACCATTGCAGGACACATTAATGTAGTCATATTTTGTATTTCCAGTGGCATTACATTACATTCTCTTTTATTACAGTGTTCTTACACATTAACCACTCAGTAACTAACTGCAGTGTAACTCAACCCTGTTACTGTGTACCTAATGTGTCATCCAAGTAATGGTACAGGTAAATACACATTCAGAAATAAATAAGAAAAAAATATGCACAACACTTACACAAGGAATATAATACAATGTAAAGGATAGCCTGGCCACAGACAGACACGACAATGCAGTGTCCACCACACACACGTTTATTTAACAACTATTTACAATATTTACAAATATGCAGTCCTTGGTTCTCTCGGCCGCCTCCACTCCTGCCACGCAAGCTCCGTCCTTCTTCCACCCAACTCCAGCTCCCTGATTGAGTGAGGTGGCCCCCTTTATCTTGTCCCAGATGTGCTCCAGGTGCCTGACAATGTACTTCCGGCAGCACTCCCCAGTGTGGCGGAAGTGCTGCCCTTGCACCCGGAAGTACTCTGGGCATACACCATCCTTGGTCTGTCAGCACTTCCTGGTGTCCCAGAAGTGCTGTCCCCCAGGGAGTAAGGACCGGCCGAGTGCCCAGGGAAAAAAAGTGCCGCTCTTCCAGTTCCTCCTTCCTCCAGGCATCCCGGCGGGGCAGGGTTCCTGGCCATCTATCACAAATGCATACACAATATATACAATTTTCATCTACGTTTTAGTTAGTTTTGTACTTACTCAGTGGTTATGACAAAATATGTCACACTTTTATAATATAATTCTCAGTTTAATTCAGTTGAGTAAAAGGTTGCTGGGAAAGGAGGCCAATCTCCAAAGAATTAAGACATAAGAACATAAGACATCTGACAAACAAGACGAGAACTTTCAGCCTGTCCAACTCACCTGGTTAGCTAATAGCTAGGATATCCTAATGTTTCTTTTTATAAAACACTAAGGCTTTTCCACATCGACTGCATAACTGAAGGCTTTGTTTCTGATTCCTGCAGTCCTTTGTATGAAGGTGTCTTAAACACACGCATGCTTAATTCCTGCTGAAATCCTTGATTATCGATGACTGGACATGATCTGTAGCCCCTCACACACACACACACACTCACTGACGTCATTTAAATATGGATTTACCGATTAAATATGTCCACACCTTTATTTATTAATTTACTACATAAGATTTTTCCAATTCAGGGTTTGCATCATTTGGCACAATTCAGGAACCAACACTGTATCAGGGTGCCAGTCCATCACTGGGTACCTTCACTGACATGCCCACACTCATTAATAGAAAGCCAGTGTATCATTCTCATTCAGCCAAACATGTCTCTGGGACAACATGGGCAGAAGATAACAACTGGGATGGAGTTTCAAGGCCGCAGCATTAACTGGTAACGCACAATTAAAGTGATTCTTATTCTTCTAATGCAATTCATCCTTTTTAATGGACTAAAAACTCTGTACATTTTTACAAATTAATTTGCAGTAAACTACGTGTGGCATACAGAAAGAAATATATAGAAATGTGCAATATCTGCGTATTTAATCTTACACTTTTGGAGGTCCTTGCATTCTGGTGGCAATGTAAGCAAAAATAAAGCAGAATGCTCCAAGGTAAGTTTGGCTAACTCCATTGGCATTCTTAATTCAAATGAAAAAAAGTAATAATATGAAGAATGAATTTTAAAAAAGTTGGAATTCAAATGCAGTTTACGTCTCCATATAATAACAGACCCTGTCCCTTAGCAGTGGTGAGTACTGCTAGTTTTTCAAACAGCTTATCATTGATTTTTTTTTTCCAATACAGCCGATTCATAAACACACACTGCAACTAATAAACCTTTTATTCTGTAGGGAATTGTGGAGGTGGAATTACATGTTCAGTATTGTGTCTGTAAAATGAAGTGTTTACTACAGTAGAATACTAGGCCTCAGTAAGAAGCAGTTTTATTTGAATTGAAGGGGATTCAAAAGGAGCAATAGTAACATTTTATAGCAGCTTTCATTAATACATCATTAGCAAGAATTATGCAATGTCTAATATTAATTCATTTACATTTAAATACAGTAGATACAAATATAACAGTTTATTTTAACTTTCAGTAATACGTCTTCACATCTTTGCAAATCCTTTATTCTTTAGTTGTAGATATTTTTGCAGTAGCTAATTTAAATTTGAAAATATTCCTCGATTGTAAAAGTGTGTAATGTGTATTAATGTAAGCAATGGAAATTATTATAGTGTTACTAGGACAGTTTATTATCGGGCAGCTTTGTCTATACACGAGAAATCATTTTATAGTATGTATGTGGATGCCAGAGATCACAAAATAACCGCTCATGCACTGTTTCATGTTACTGTAAAAATATACTGAAATGTCACTACATCAAGAGTAATCATGTTTACTGTAAATACTGTTTTTCTACGAGTATTAGAGCACATTTGCTGTGTTGAGTTGGCTGCCCAATGAAATTGTAGGCATTTGGTGCATTCTTAAATACATATGAGGTGTCTTGTTGCTAGGCAACAGCCCACAGATGTAATAGCAACAACTATCACCCATCATTTAAAACAGGCTGCTCTTTATTTCGCTTTCCCCTTGAAACCCCGTAGCCTGATAAAACACTGTCTGTGCTCTGCTGATGATGCTGAGGATTTTAGCACTCTGCTGTTGAGGCTTTGTTTTCAATTTCCAACATTCACTTCCATATCAGTGTTATATGTTTACAATTCCATGTTGAATCTTGTTACTGCACAGTATGGAATATTAGTAAACGGAAATATTTAATAATCAAGGAAAATACAGGATTATTGGAGCTTACTGATGAAAAGCAGTGCAGTTTAAAAAGTGAAAGTGGGGTTTTATATTGAGACTAATAGATAAAAAAGTAATTTCTTTGTGATGATGATGATGATGTGTCACTTCTGTAAGTCAACAGCCTTCCATTTTATGAACCCGCTTGATGATATAGTACAGTCACAGGAAGTTAATCTTGGCCTCAGGCACAAGACTAATCTCATATTTGACCAGATTCATAACATTTAATTTTATTTTTATTTTGCTTTGGCACCTTATAATGTACAGTATATAAAAAGTCTACACACATCTGTCAAAATCACAGATTTTGTGTAATAAAAAAATGAAACCAAGATAAATCCTATCAGAAGTTATTCCATTTTTATCACAAAATTGCAATCTATTCAAAGTTTAGTGAAAACAAAATAATAAAAAAACTTGGTTGCATTAGTGTGCACCTTTTAATAATTGAGGATGTGGCTGTGTTCAGAATCAACCAAATCACAATAAGTCTCATCTCAAATAGTAGCTAGTATACATCTGACATCAAATAAAGTGGCTCTGATTGAGCTCAGATGACGTTTAGCTGTTGCTATAGGATTATTCAGATATCCTCTCGGTTGCAACACACTCCAAAAGCCATGGTCCACAAAGAGCTTTCAAAACATGAACGGGATCTCATCACTGAAAGGTATCAATCAGGCCAGGGGTACTAAAAAGTATCCAAAGCATTAAATATCCCATGGAACCCAGTGAATACATTTGTCAACAGTGACTTTACCAAAATCAAGACATCCCTCCAAGATTGATGAGAAGACAAGGAGAAAACTGGTCAGAGACCTACAGCAACATTAAAGGAGGTGCAAGATTTCCTGCCAGGTACTGGTTGTCCCCTACATGTGACAACAATCAGTCATATTCTACATATGTCTGGGTTTTTGGGTAGGGTAGCAAGATGAAAGCCAATTCTCACAAAGAAAAACACCCAAGCCAGGCTAAACATTGCAAAAAACAACTGTGGACAAATGTGTTATTGTCTGATGAGACCAAGGTTGAACTATTTTGCTGTAATTCCAAAAGGTATACTTGGCACAAAAGTAACAGAGCACATCATCAAAGAAACACCATACCCAGAGTGAAGCAGCATCATGCTTTGTGGTTTCTTTTCTTCAGCTGGAACTGGGGCTTTAGTCAATGTGGATGGAATCGTGACTAGCTCCAAGTATCAGTTTGTTTTGGCACAAAACCTTAAAGCATCTGCTAGGAAGCTGAAGATAAAGAAGAGCTTCACCTTTCAGAATGACAACGACACAAAGCATGCACCAAACTCAACAAAGCAATGACTTCATGAAAGGAAGATCAAAGTTCTGGAATGGCTCAGCCAGATCCAAGACCTTAATCCAATTGAAAATCTGTGGGGTGACCTGAAGAGAGCTGTGCACAAGAGAAGTCTTCTTAATTTGACACATCTGGAAAGTTTTTTGCAAGGAGGAGTGGGTACAAATCGCCATGTCCAGATGTGCCAAACTGATAGACTCTTACCCAAAAGACTGAATGCTGTAATAAAATCAAAAGTAATGGTTTAAGGGGTGTGTACACGAGTACAGCCAGGTGTTTGTATGATTTTATTTCTTTTTTTCACTAAACAGTTTCTGATTTGTTTTCACCTTCTTTGTATAGACAGGATTTCTATTGGTTTCTTTTCTTTATCAAACAGAAACTGCCATTTTGGCAAGGGGTGTGTGTAGACATTTTATATTAACTGCATACTTATGACTAAAAACACACATTTTCTATTTGTTTTTCAAATGATTTCTTCTCAAAGGATGTTTTACTTTGGTTTTGACTTTTGCATGTTCCTGAGTTTGAGGCTAACCTTGACCTGGTCTTTTGGTTTTCAGACCAACCAATTCTTCAGCATAAATTTTGCTCAGTCCTTTTTTCCTAAGCCCTGACTAATCTTTTACTAAAATCACTCAAATATAAAGGTCAAATGGGATACAAGAACATTAGAATATTAGAAGAACTGTGATGTGAACAAGCCATTCAGTCCAACAAGCTCAACTATCCTATCCACCTAGGTGGTACAAGATAGCATCAAGTCAAAATTTGAAGCTCCATAAAGTCCTGTTATCTGCATCAGTATTTGGTAATTTATTTTGTGTGTCCATAGTTCTTTGCTTATAGAAAAACTTTCTAACATTTCTTCAAATTCTGCCCTTTACAAGTTTCCAACCACATCCCCATGTACTTGTTGCAGAATTTATTTTAAAGTAACTAGGAGGCTCTGTCCCTTGCTCGCTTCGCTCATCAACCCCCGTGTGGCCCTACACGCTAGTCATTTCCTGGATCTGCTGCTTGCAACGAATCGTGCTGTGCTTTTGGATAAACACGAATATCAACTCTGTCTTTGATATGTCTGTCTTTCAAAACTATTATTGCTTACAATTTGTCACATGTTGGTTTATTATATATGCGAGCGTGATCTTTCGGATTCATGTAGAAATGCAAGAAAACTTCTTTGTCCGTGTTTTTCAGATAAATACTTTTGGACATATGGATTTATATCCATTATTGGCTATAGAGTTTCTAATGTGTCATTTCGTTTAACTCTCTCGATTCTATATTGCATCGCTTCTGGAGTAATGGAGTAATAATTTCCATTTGTTAGCACTAATGCGATCTTTACTATTAGTTTTTTGAGACTTTCGAATTTAAGTACTTTCATTACTTGTAACCTGCTCTGCATATGTATTGCACCAATGTTTTTGAACCTCTTTACGACGTACTACTTTATCTTCTACTCTGTATCTTTTATTTCTGGCCCCGGGCTTGGTTAAATCTCTTGGTACAAAGTTTCGTCTCGTGGGACATGAAATTATCTCTCTGAAAAAGTCTTGTGTCGTTCCAGGATTTTTTTTTATAATACAGAGAATCTCTAACCTGCTCTGCATGTGTATCACGCCAACATTTTTTAACCTCTTTACGATGTCCTACTTTGTCTTCTACTCTTTGTCTTTTCGTCTTCTACTGTTTGTCTTTTATTTCCGTCCCCCCACTTGGACCTGTTAGGTTTTCAATTCATCTTTTTGCACAAAGTCTCGTCTCACTGGACCTGAAATTATCTTTCTGAAAATGTCTTGTCTCGTCTCTCTGAAAAAGTCTTGTCTCGTCACAAGATTTTTTTATGTAATAAACAGACATTAGGGATCTACTTTACTAATTGCTTTTATAATTTTAAACATTTCAGTCATGTCCCCTTTAATCTCCATTTTCCTAAACTGAAAAGGTTCAACTCTTTCAGTTTCTCCTGATAGCTCATACCAATCAACCTAGTCGCTCCCCTCTTGACTTTCTGTTACGTCATTTTTTCGGCAATAGAGTTTGAACCATAAGGGGGAATAATTCATCAGGGGGTCCAGTTTTACACAACCAGCTAATTTATCAGCCTGTCCCCTTAATTTCTAGTTCATGTCTTGTGGATATGGGAGGAAAACTGGAGGACCTTGAGGAAATGCCATGGGGACATGGGTCATAATATCTAAACTGTACCTAGACAGTGAATGGGCTAAGGATTTGAACCCACTTACTCACAAGTATTCTCTTGTCAAATATTTTGCCCTTTTACATGTGGTTTAGGCTGGGCATGAATTAGCATTAACTTGTACAACTGTGACATTTCGTTATTTAGATTATTCCACATATTCACTACAGGAGAATTTGGAGCTTCCAGTTAACTTAATATGCAGAATTTGTAGTTGTATACACTTGAAATGAATGTGCCAAAATGGATCTCCAGAATGATGCCATAGGAGATCTATTTTGGATTCTTAAAAGAACTATTTATATGAGGGTTCCGAAAAGAACCTTATTTATTTATATCTGTCACAGGCTCCATAAGTAAATATGACTACAGTAGATGGTAACAGATTTAAGAAATACCAATGGGTTCTTAATTTTAAAAGACGCTTGCTATAGGTTTCCTTGATCTGTCAGTATCCTGATAGGGCACCTACTATACATTAAAAATTTCTTTTTGGTTCACATGTTAGGAACCTTTTCACAGCTCAGTGACCCAGTTTCATATGAAGAGAATCCTTCCCAGAATTATATATATATAAATATATATATATATATATATATATATATATATATATATATATATATATATATATATATATATATATATAAAATTGTTGTATGGGTGGTTACCTACCAGGTAACGCTTGTGGTTGGTCAGCAAGTCGGCTAACATCCGAATACGAATATGAATACGAATGCCATGAATGTAATTACCCTGATCTACATGCTGTCAAATGAATGAACCACACGCCGTGGTGCAACGTTAGAGGCTCTGCCTCTAGCGCTGACGTCCGAGGTTTAATTCCCCGAGAGGGGGATGCAGTGAGTGTGTACGCCTGATGAGCCCAGAATTAGGGCGAAACACGTGTCGTGTACTCTTTGCATTATTTGACAGTAAACTATTTCAAGCATATATATGCATATATATATATTTTTTTGTCAAACAGTGGTTCTATGAGGATCCACACATCCCAGGAGAGTGCCACTAAAGAACTGTTATTTTTAAGAGTGTAAAATTAAAGTGTAATATCTGGAGGATACTGCTGCAGGTACAGGGAGTATGTTCAGACTCCACATGCTGTCTTTTTACATGGCACATGCTTATTTGCCTCACCATCCTGCCTTGATCCTTCCTGTATTATTTTTAGTAGGACAAAAAATAACTGAGAGTAAATGACATTCTGCTGTTTGTTCTCTTTTAAAGAGTGTGGAGATCAGCCTGACTACAGACAGACACCAGAATACACAAGTTCCAAAACACACATTTTATTTTCTCTCCTCCAGCCTTTTCACAACACAGTGCACAATCACCTCCTTTAGATTCAGTCCCATCTTTCTTTCTCATTTCCCTTCTCCTTCTGCTGCCGCCTCCAATCCTCTCCCGCAAGCTCTGTCCTCTGCCTCCCAACTCTGGCTCATCGAATGGAGTGAGGCGGCCCCTTTTATAATGCACCCAGATGTGCTCCAGGTGTGCCCTGGCTCTCTTCCGGCAGCACTTCATGGTGTGGCGGAAGTGCTGCAGTCCAAGGCTCTGGGATTGTCCAAGCACCCCCTGGCGGTGGCCATGGTTCCCAAAAGGACTGAGCTTCCTAGCTCCAATCCCATGGCCCTGATGCAAACCAGGGGCTGCCCTCTTGCCTCTCTCCCGGTCCTTCCACTCTCCAGGCATCCCGGTGGGGCAAGGTCCCCGGTCATCTGAGTTATCCTATAATTTCTCGATGCATGCTCAATAATCCAGGTAAGGAAATCCTAGAAATTTGATTCTGTTCATCTGGACAAAGTTTTTTAAGTGGGAGAAATATTTCGAGACTTATCCAAGTCTCTTCCTCAGTCTCAATTGACTGCAGGTTTCCCCAACCTTATAAACAGTACCTTTGCTTAATCACAGAAAATCAGATCTCAGGAGGTACCACAGTTCACAGACCACATCAACGGGGTGGACAAACACATCAAGTTCACCAGAGAGGATATGAAAAATAACAAGCTAGCCTTCTTAGACTGTGAAATTTCCATCGTCAACGGGGGACATTTGAAAGTGGATGTGTACCGTAAACCCACACATACGGACCAGTATCTAAGGTTTGACTCTCACCATCCACTAGAGCACAAACTAGGTGTCATTAGGACTCTACAACACAGAGCTAACACCATTCCCACAGACTCAGAGGCCAGGGAAGCAGAAGAACACCACGTCAAAAAGGCCCTGAGTAAATGTGGATATCCCAGCTGGTCCTTTGTCAAAGCAGGGAGGACACCTAAAGAACGCTCCAAGCGATTCATGAGAGAGGAAGGACATCCACTGTCTAAGCGAAAACCCTTAGTGATCCCGTATGTGTCAGGAGTATCGGAACAGCTGAGGCGCATTTTCTCGAAACACCAGGTCTCAATGGCTTTCAAACCCCAAAACACGCTACGCCAAAGATTGGTCCATCCCAAGGATCGGGTCCCACGGCACAAACAGAGTAACATAGTTTACGCAGTTAAGTGCCAGGAGGAGTGCCGTGAATTGTACATCGGGGAAACCAAGCAGCAACTGGCTAAGCGCATGTCACAACACAGAAGAGCTTCCTCGTCAGGCCAGGACTCCGCAGTCTATTTACATCTACAGGATAGTGGTCACTCCTTTAAAGATGAAGAGGTACACATCCTGGACAGGGAGGAGCGCTGGTTTGGGAGAGGAATCAAGGAGGCCATTTACGTGAAAAAGGAACGACCATCTCTGAACAGAGGAGGGGGCCTAAGGGTACATCTGTCGCCATCTTACAATGCTGTGATTGCAGCCATTCCTCAACCCTCTATGAATGGTTCACACGTCTACTAATCAGTGGACAATTTGCATATCACTGATCAACTGGCCCTTTATCAATGGTGCTAGTCTCTGTGATTAAGCAAAGGTACTGTTTATAAGGTTGGGGAAACCTGCAGTCAATTGAGACTGAGGAAGAGACTTGGATAAGTCTCGAAATATTTCTCCCACTTAAAAAACTTTGTCCAGATGAACAGAATCAAATTTCTAGGATATCCTATAATTCTCTGTTACCAGAATTATCTTAGTAGCAATACTGTGTTATTGGAAGTTACTGGTTATGCCAGGTAAAATATTATAAAAATCTGTTCTACAAATAATGATACATTTTTATAACACAAGTCCTGGGTTTTCTACAGTATGAAACAAAACTATCAATTCTGTATTCAACAGGTCAAATAAGCACATGAGAACATTATCACAGTGTAGATGAGCACAGGGAATTCAGTCCAACAAAACTTGCCAGTTCTGTCCAGTTAATTATTTTAAAATAACATTAAGTCAAGTTTTGAAGGTCACTAATGTAATATTGTCTGCCACACTACTTGGGAGTTTATTTCATGGGTCTATGGCCCTCTGTGTCAAAATGAAGTAATAAAACATTCTCTAGCCCACTTAATCCAGTTTAGGTCTCTGGGGGTCTAAAGACTCTTCCAGCAGCACTGAATGCAAGGCAGGGACTATTCCTTTACAGGCATAAGACCCTTGTGGGGTCCACTTATACACACACACACATACTGTATGAGAGCCAATCTCAGATTAACCTAACACTCATGTTTTTGTGACTGTAGGAGAAACCCAGAACACCCTCTCTAAAATATCTGAGGTAGCCACAGGAAGAATGTGCGAACTCCACTCAGATAACATTCAAACACGGCTTTTGAACACAGTATGCTGAATCCAACTCAGCTCACCACCATGACACCCATCCTGGATGCAAATTTCAGAACTCTTTTATTCCGTGAGCTACTATGGTGTTGTCTGACATTGTGGTCAACAGCACAGGAGCGCCGCAGGGGACTGTACTTTCTCCGGTCCTGTTCAGCCTATATACATCGGACTTCCAATACAACTCGGAGTCCTGCCACGTGGAAATGTTTGCTGACAACACTGCTATTGTGGGCTGCATCAGGAGTGGGCAGGAGAAGTAGTATAGGAACCTAATCAAGGACTTTGTTAAATGGTGCGACTCAAACCACCTACACCTGAACACCAGCAAAACCAAGGAGCTGGTGGTGGATTTTAGGAGGTCCAGGCCCCTCATGGACCCCGTGATCATCAGAGGTGACTGTGTGCAGAGGGTACAGACCTATAAATACCTGGGAGTGCAGCTGGATGATAAACTGGACTGGATTGCCAATACTGATGCTCTGTGCAAGAGAGAACAGAGCTGACTATAGTTCCTTAGAAGGCTGACATCCTTCAACACCTGCAATAAGATGCTGCAGATGTTCTATCAGATGGTTGTTGCGAGCGCTCTCTTCTAAGCGGTGGTGTGCTGGGGAGGCAGCATAAAGAAGAAGGACGCCTCACGCCTGGACAAACTGGTGAGGAAGGCAGGCTCTATTGTAGGCACGGAGCTGGACAGTTTGACATCTGTGGCGGAGCGACGGGCACTGAGCAGGCTGCTATCAATTATGGAGAATCCACTAAACAGCATCACCTCCAGACAGAGGAGCAGCTTCAGCGACAGACTGCTGTCAATGTCCTGCTCCACTGACAGATTGAGGAGATCGTTCCTCCCCCACACTATGCAGCTCTTTAATTCCACCTGGGGGGAAAGTAAACGTTAACATTATTCAAAGTTATTGTCTGTTATACCTGCATTGTTATCACTCTTTAATTTAATATTGTTTTTATCAGTATGCTGCTGCTGGAGTATGTGAATTTCCCCTTGGAATTAATAAAGTATCTATCTATCTATCTATCTATCTATCTATCTATCTATCTATCTATCTATCTATCTATCTATCTATCTATCTATCTATCTATCTATCTATCTATCTATCTATCTATCTATCTATCTATCTATCTATCTATCTATCTATCTATCTATCTATCTATATTGTTAGCCATTGTGGATGTATTGAGAAGTTAAGCAAACTGACACCTTTTATTGGCTAACTAGAAAGATTACAATATGCAAGCTTTCGAGGCAACTCAGGCCCAGAGCTAGAAACGTGTTGATTTCTGTTTCTTGAAGGGATGCTGCTATATGCTAAATTGTGTTATCTCATGTTCAGTTACAGGTAATTATTCATCTTTGTACAAATCTTGATTGTTTATATTTATGATAGCACTACTTTTCAGTTGTTGTGTTTTGTTCTTTTTTGTATTTGTGTAACAATTTCTGATATTTTTGGATTAACCAGTAGCAAACGAATTTCCCTGTGGGATAGTAAAGTCTCCCTGCCTACCTACCTGGAAACATGATCTGTAAAAAACATAGTTATGTTTTGAAACAGGAAGTTCTATATTATTAAATCATTATGTGTTTTCTTACAACCTACACATGTTTTACTGTTAGTTTGTTGAACCATAATAACAATGAGCAGGTTTGTTTTTTGAAATACGTCTTGTGCATCTGTGTATTTGCTGTTACATTTAGCTTGTTGTATATTTTTGTTATTTGGATGTTCAACAAGAAATCCCCATTGGCTCAATTAGTAATGCTAATCTTGCGCCTGAATGCAGGGTATTGTCATATACCTTGGGGCATGGACTTATGACGAACAGGGCCCATCCACAGCTTACATTTAGGAGGGGAATGCTAACAGGGATATACTTTACCTCAAGGAAGTTAACGTGTCACAAGACTGGCGTTAGCCCTGAGCGATTAGCATTGCAGCCTGATGATATCTGAAGCCCCAGTTTAATTCTGGGTTGTAAGGGTTTGTCTGTAAACCCTGGATCAGTCAATAAGGGTTTCCACCAAATATCTACAGGCATGCCTTTTGGTAAACTGGTGTAATGGGAATGAAGGACCAGCATGCATTGTGGAATGGGCTGCTGGCTTCCTCTCTGGGTTGCCAGGATACCCTTTGGTCTCCCATGAATTTGAGCCGGAATAAACAAATGTGTAATATGAATGAATGAATAAATAAATGTTAGTTTAATAGGTGACTCTGAATTTGCCTGAAAATTTTAGGTTAATCTTTGTCTGCCATGAACAGAAAACAGGCTGGATGGAAAGGACCTTTTAAAAATTATGATCAATTAGCCTCAGTGCAGGTGATTTGCAAGGCTGTGTGGGCATCTGCTGACATTAATTGTGTCTGGGTAGCAGTCAGAGATAAGGGATTCAATAGGGCCAAGTAGAATGAATCATTATTAAGAATTAAGTGTGACAAATTAAGCATTGCACATATTTTTTTCTTCTAAGTTGATCACAATTTTTAATGTTTACAGTCTACTCCCCCTCATAAGGATTTTTTTTTCAAATAGTTAATAGATATTCTGATGCATGTGGTGGAGAAAGCTGTGCTTTTGCTTTCTAAGAAAGTGTTAGGTACAAAGAAAACACATATTCTTACAAACCTAAATTAGAAAGATGTGCTATCAGCTGAAAGACACAACTCATGTGTGTGTATCTTCTTATATAATACGCTACCGTGGCTGTCCGTTTGTCTGTCCAGGATTTTAAATCACCTGTAGCTTTGCAAACCATTTGACCTATTGACGTGAAATTTGCTACATATATACTACGTGACGTCTAGTGTCCGCTTTTGGAGTGATGATTTTTATTACTATTTTTATTTTTATTTTATTTTATTGTAGAATCAACTCTCAGCAGCGCTCAGCAGGGCGGTCGTGTGCTGCATGCATATTGGCATCGTTCTCATCCCTACCACCATCGCCGTCTTTTACCCTACCTGTTTATATCTTAAATCATTCTTAAGGCAGATTGAACACTTAAGTGCCAGCTTAAGTGAAAAATGGAAGAAAACGAGTATTTTTCTATTATCGATAGAAAAGTACCAAACATACTAAATAATTGCAACACAAAAACTGACTTAATCAGTTTTAACGCAAAAAGACGCCGAAGGAAGAAGAGAAGAAGCGGGCTGCTAGAGTGGAGAAAACAAGAGCTGCTCACGAAGCAGCAAGCACATCAACCTCTGAGAAAATGAATGGTAAACGTACAGAGAAAGAGGATGAAAACTATGAATCAAGCGTATTCACTGCACGTTATCATGCACTACGCTATTACTGGTAACATTATAATAAAGGTCTTTGTGCTTGTATCCCTAATCTAAGTTGCCTTTACCCATCTAGGGTTCCTCTCACTTTCAGATCGTCATGGAAGGCAGCGTTCCTGCCCACCTGCACAAAAGCTCTGAAGAAGATATCTTTGAACTTTATTGAATCAGACGAGAAAGAGATGGAGTCAATTTGTTGATGAAGGTTTACTAATTTTTTTTTGACTCTGAAGTATGCATACAAAATACCTTAACAAATAAGCTTAATGGTTAAAGATCAAGATGATGATTACATCCATTCATTTTCCAACCCACTGAATCCGAACACAGGGTCACGGGGGTCTGCTGGAGCCAATCCCAGCCAACACAGGGCACAAGGCAGGAACCAATCCCGGGCAGGGTGCCAACCCACTGCAGGACACACACAAACACACCCACATACCAAGCTCACACTAGGGCCAATTTAGAATCGCCAATCCACCTAACCTGCATGTCTTTGGACTGTGGGAGGAAACCAGAGCTCCCGGAGGAAACCCACGCAGACACGGGGAGAACATGCAAACTCTGTGCAGGGAGGACCTGGGAAGCGAACCCGGGTCTCCTAACTGCGAGGCAGCAGCGCTACCACTGCGCCACCCTATGATGATTGCAGTATATTAATAATGTAACAAAATAAAACAAGATGCTTTTCTTAAGTAAACTTGCCTCTGAGGTGTTGTCTTCATTTAGGCATCACCCTTGTGGGCCTGCATTTTTTATTAATCCTCCTTACTCGTGCTGCAGCATAAGGCACACAGGACTCTTCTCAGGCACTCACAGTCTTGAGCCAAGCAGATGATTTAATTTCAGATCTTGCCCATCGCTTTCATTTCTTCCTCAAGTCCTTTTCCCTCTCTTTCTCTGTCTTGATGTTGTTCATTTGAGAGCATCGTATACGGAGTAGATGTCCATTCTCATCCATCTGCATTACATGGCCTAGCCACCTCCAACCTCTCTGCTTCACTTCATTGATTATGTTGTTGATGCCTGTTCTTCTGCTGACTTCTTGATTGGTGACATGCTGTTTCCATTGGATTTGGAGGATTCATCAGAGACACCATCCTTCAGACCTTCTGAATTAGTTTTCAGTCTTGTTGTTAGTTGTCCAGATTTCTGCTGCATAGAGAAGGGCTCGGCATACTTTGGGTCTATAGATCTTCAACTTGATGCTCGTTGATGTTTCCATACCAGTACTTTTTTATGTGGTGGGTTGCTAGCTCTATGGACAACTCTTGCTCCTTTCTCATCCTGGGCTTGGGACCAGGCATTAGTGGAGTTCTATAGGGCTGCCCATGGTTGCAGGTTTCCTAGCTTTTTGATTTTTAGGCCATGCTTTAATCATTTATCCTAATGGTCAGAAATGCACAAGACTGAAAGTTGACAATGGTTGTCCTGTTTTTTTACATTTAAGTTGCTGTGCTTCAACAGATGTCAGTATATTGTAGTTTAGAATAAACATGATAAATTAACAGTAATCTTCTTAAATCCATATTACTAAACAAGAATGGTAAACTGGATATGGACACAGGGACCTGCCCGTGGACGCAGGAGACATAGTGCGCAGGCGCCACACAAAGCCCCCCTCCCCAGAGTGAAACGGGAGAGACTACGATTACTAACCGAGAATGGTAAACCGGATATGGACGCAGGAGACATAGTGCGCAGGCGCCAACAGTCACGGCTCAAACTCAAAAACGAAACAGTGCGATCCACCAACGAAAGGCGCATTTGCCTACAACGCGCAACTGAAATAAACTTCCACACTACACAGCAGAATCCACGAACTTCTAAAAAAACTGCAACCAAACACCCGACATCATACAGAAACCCCACAAATACGGACAAAACAACATTTTTGAATTGCATTATCCCCGCCCCAGAGTGAAACGGGACAGACTACGGTGTCCACAAAGGTTCACAAATCAAGCCCGAGATAGTACGGAAATCGCCACATACTACGAAAGGCGTATTCGCCTACAACGCGCAACTGAAATAAATGTACACACTACACAGCAGAATCCACGCATTTCTAAAAAACCGCAAGCAAACACCCGACATCATACAGAAACCCCACACATATGGACAAAACAACATATTTGAATCACATTACAGTAATACAATATTAACAGTACAACCACAGATAACACAGGCGCAACACCTGATGGGTGATAAGAATAAATGAACGATCCGTATTAAACGTGCATCACCCTCACACGTACAAACTATACAGCATAGGTGAATCTCATTACAGTGATGCATTATTAACAATACAGCCACAGAAAACGCTCCATATTAACAGTACGTGCAATCATTCATATTACTTACCCATATTACTAACGGTAAACAGCAGGCATGGGTTCAAAATGCCGGGAGTAGGCGAAAGACATAGTAGAAAACAAAGTAAAATGTCATAAAGAGGTTATAATGCAAGGATGCCAAACACATGCAGAGCAGGTTACAGATAATGAAAAATGGAATTCAAAAGACTCAAAAAAAACGTAGGCACGAAACACATTCAGAGCAAGATACAGAATATGAAAGCAGAAAAAAACGACAGTGTCAAAAAAAGAAAGTAAACATTGCATTAGCGCAAAAAAAGAGAAATTATTACTCCAAGAAATAACTAAAAGGCGAATAGTGATCGAATATATGGACACAGGTGATATGTCAGAAGTATGTAGATATTGTAAGGCTGTTTTACCTCACATACATTTATTACTTACTTTCCAAAAAAAATTATTTACTGCTGATGATGTAGATCACTTTGTCTGTGCTGAAATTCCAAAACCTATCCTGAATTATGGTACAAAGTCATTAAACACAGGTCTCACTGACCTCATTTAAAGGATTCAGCACATTGGGACTCGAAGGATTCCAAATATTGTTTTTACGCAGGTTCTGAAATAAAAGTACAATTAATGAAATAGCAACAATCTTAAAAGTGTGTATCCGGAAAACCGAACACAGGGGGTTGGCGAGCGAAGCGAGCAGGGGGCGAAGCCCCCTAGTAATTGTATAACTATAACATTTACCTAGCAACCATTTATCTTAGTATTGTTTCAAAGGTTTTTCATGGAATTTCTTATATTCCTGTTATGAAACATCCAGAAATATCACATTAGACGTGAGTTTAAAGTTAAGGTTCATATTATTAGTCAGAATAAAAATGATTTAATCACGCCACAGTTATGTTAAGTTGTGTATACCTGTACTAACCAGGAGCAGGTGCCATCATATATTCCACTTATTCCATCCTTCTGTTATGGCATCCCAGCTGAGTAAGGAATTCGCCTCTATCCTGAGCAGGGTGCCCACTCGTCCTCTGGGGCATCTACAGTACATAAAAACTGTGAGTCTAATGGCAAAGTGCAAATCCAAACCCAAACAAATCCAATACGTAGCAAGGCCACACACACACAGGTATGACAAAAAAATAAGTCTTACCTTTAAATTGTAAAAAATTTAATAGAAGACCACTTTTCTCTGTGTGCAAACTGCTCTCTGTCTGAAAGATGCAATACCTCAAATGCTCCTTTTGACTCATGTCATATTTACTAGTATTGACTCCAGGCGCATATTATGGTCTGCTGTGTAATCCTTACAGGTATAGGCAGCCGGCTACATTCACACTGCAGGTAAAAGTGACTCAGTTCTGACTTTTAGTGCATATCCAATTTGAGTTTTCAAATTTATTTTGCAGGCTATCATAATCCAATATGAGTTTGTACAGACATCTGAACTCTGAATGTGCATCACAAAAGAAATTTGCCAGTGCAGATGCAACTTAATAGACCATATGGACACCAACTGCTTGCTGGCTGCTGCACTACTTGTGTTGTTTTTAGCGTTCTTCTATGTATTCATCAGCTCAAGATGGCAAGGAAGAGAATTTATAAAGGAAAGATCATAGGTGCTGTCATGAGCACAATTATCACTGCTTATTATGTCTGTCACTGCACTTTTTTTCCCTTGGCACACTGAACTAACATTGTCATCTGTCTTGACTTTCACCTTTGAAATGTGATAGAACAAACAGTGGAGTCACATTAATTGGAGAAGGTACATCTTTTACAGTTCATTTCTGTTTGAGTGCTCAAACTCTGGTCACATTCCAGACACCTATGACTGTATCAGATTTAGTGTGTACAAGAAAGGGGTGTACATCTGATCTGAAAATTGAATTCTACGTGGTTTGTGCTGTTCAAACTTAAAGATTAGTTTTGTGTTACATAGGCCCGTAACTAAGCCCTTGCTTCCCAACACCTTAAATAACATCAACGAAACACTGCAGCAGCCATATAAACTCCATGCACAGTGCTGCTTTCATCTCTTCTTTCCTAAGGTTAATTCAGTTGAGAAATGCTGTATATTGTCACAACAGACTATGCTAAACAAAGAACATTGAGGACAAGCGTTTTCTCACCGTATGATAGCAATTTTCTGTTCATCTCACAAGGAAATAGTTTGACTATAACTGCAATTGAAGATATTTGGCATGGATAAGGATGAGGAAAAAAGACTTACTCATTAAGACAAAGTTATGTAATGTAAAGAGATTCGGAGCCTCTTCTTCTTTCTTTACCTTGCTCTTAAGTACGTTTGTAGAGTCGAAACTGCAGACAACCAAATCTCTGCACTGTTGACAAGATAATCAAATTACTTTCCATTAAATGTTTGTTGTTTACAGCCAGGGTTTGTTTACTGGCTTTTATTTATTTGTTTTGGGTTTTTTTTGTAATTTTTTATTTATTCTTTAAAATTTTATTTGAAGAAAATAACATTCCATACAATCAAGTCAAACAAAACAGAATGTGTGCTGTTTCTTTAAATGTACACACATTTCCTTTGTTCTGTGGGTGGGATGACACCACTCCTGAGACCTCTCTCTGGCTTTTTAAGTCCAGCAGAAGAAGATCTCAAGCAGCGTTTCAGTGAAGTCGTTCAGTGGAGTCTTTCGTGAGTATTATGTTGTTTCTTTTGTAGTTACTGTTTTTTGTTTGACTGTTTTATGCTCTGGTTTTTATTTTCATGGTTTATGTATTGGGACTTGTTTACCTGGGATTGCCTTTTTAAGGCAAATCATTTTTGCCTGTTTTGTTTTTTTTATTTTATGTTAATAAATTCTTCTTTGATAAAGACTCTTTTCTTTGAATTATCTTCTAAAGCTGGAGCTTTCCCAGTTTCTCCCTCTTGTGGGGCATTTGTGATATTTTGGTCAGGCTGAGCCTGTGGGTAGTGGTTGGGGGCAAACTGGTCAAGGGCGGGACAGTGAAAGTCCTTATTTGCTTTAATTTAATTTTGAAAGGCCTCAACACTCATTTGTCATGTTTGTGACTTCAGTTCACACCAACATCAATCATGCTACACAACACACCCAGTCAGTCTTTTTTAACATGCCAATTTTAAGACATATTGTACCTAATGCACTGTTCTCATTAACATCCTTATAATAAGGGTAATGTAAGGATTGTGGGATGGTTATCTTACTCAGGAATACTGATGACTATTGAATATGAAGTGTGACAATTTAATTCCTGGAATGTGCACATAGTGTGACCCATGACGTAATTGTATCAAAATCACATAAGTATTTGTGTTTGAACATGTTTGAACTAATAACATTGTCAGGCATGCATACAAGCACGTGGGGGCCATACCATCTACTGAATACGATTTGGAGTTGCTGCAATGAAATTTTGCCAAAATGGACTAACATGCTGCATCATTTTTTCACTTTGATTTTGGGGGTCTCTTTGAATTTAGCCCTCTGTAGGTTGATAATTTTAATTTCCATCAAACGATATGGCATCCTTTCGTTCCTAACACATTACCCAGTCCATATCAGTAGAGATATCCAGCAGGATTTTTTTCCCATTGAGATCTGATGTGTTTTCAAAGTGTTCCTTTCATTTTTTTGAGCAGTTTATAATGAATATACTTAGCAAAAGAAAACAACACACAGAAAAATAATAAAAATAAAGCAAAAGAATTTGCCTTAAAAGGCAAACTACAGTCAATTCACAGTCAAAAAGCAAAACCCAAAGACAGAAACAAAATAAATCTTCTAAATCAGAAAATCAAAAGCAACAACATTTACAGAAAACCGCTCAAGGAACTCAGTGATCCCCTACCGGATTGCGGTTTCTGATTGCAATTTATAGGCAGAGAGAAGATCCAGAAGCAGTGACGTCAAGGTGGTCCCGACTTCTGGGGGTCTACCCACAAAGTACTTTAGAGAAACTTTACATAATTAACAAGTAATAAACAAAACTAAAAGAAACAATAATAATTTAAACATAACAAAGATAACTATGAAGCAGCAAATAAATATAAGCCAGGGAAAAAAAACCCTGGTGGTAACACAACAGTAGTAATGTTGCATAGGGCTGTGGGCTGCAGCCAGACCTTTCATGGAGTTTTCAGTGTGTAAGTCACGTGAGAGGACTCCTGAATCGCAGAGACCCTTCTCAGAAAAGTCCTGACTCTCCTGATGGCCAATCTGTCCCTACTGGCAAGCCTAAAATTAAATTAAACAGATTTAATAAATGGATGGATGGAGGCAAGTTGTGTTGTCGTCTTAGCTTTTGGTATACTTGGATGTACTCAATTTATATTTTTTAAATTTATTTTAGTGTATCAGAACATTTCTTTTTGGAGCAAGTTAGAGCAACAGGAGACACAGGCTTTTTCAATAGGAATAGCTACTTTACAGTCATTTGCACTTATGTGCTAATCATCCGAAGGCTGCTTTAAAAATATTAATATATCAAACCACATTTCTTTTTAGGCAGTCTGGTCATGTACTGTAAACACACATTATTTTTAGAAAAAAAAGGTCATACAGCTCAGCTAGAGCATTTCTGAATCAATAAAGTCAATGTGTAATGAGCAAGCAAAAATGTACTAAATTAAAATAGGCATCCAGTAAAGAAAGAAATAAGCTCTAGCTATTAAACTGGATTTAATCAGGACCAGTAGCCACCAAGAACTTCAAGACTAAGGGGCATAGAAATTCATCAATTTAAATAATTACCAATACGCTTTGAGCTTTAAACGGGTACAGCGAGCACACATTTTAATGTCTGTTTTTCTTACACTTCTATTATCTTCTCCTTCTTGGTGGCCTTGGATGACATTTATTGCCACTGTTAGGTTGGCCATTTCATTTTTCCCAGACTTGGGACAGGACCTCAGAATTTCTAGACACAAAGTCTTCACTGGTGAGAGACCCAGTGTCACGGTCAGCCAAATATCATGTACAACACTGAGTGCTGGGTGGATAATTGACGAGAATTTGGTTTACCATTTCATAGAACAAAACCATCTACAGTACAAGTTCAGACATCTGAAAATAGGTTAACTCTGTACAACATCCGCATGATCAGACTTTATCTGACAGAGTATGCAACACAACTTCTGGTCCGGGCTCTGGTCTTATCACATCTGGACTACTGCAACTCACTTATGACAGCAGTGCTGTCAAGCTGCTGCAGAATGTCCAGAATGCAGTGGCCCATCTTTATTTAACCAATCGAGATGGGCACATGTCACTCCTCTCTTCAGGTCCCAACATTGGCTCCCTGTTGCAGAACACATTAAGTTCAACTCTCTGATACTTGCCTACAAAACATTCAGTGGGTCAGCACCTGAGTATACGAAGACACTGGTGAAGTGCTGTGCTCCTTCTCACCCACTCAGGTCTGCCGTGGAACAGCGTCTGGTGGTATCTCTGTGTGGTATCAAGTCAGCATTCAGACTCTTTTCCTGTGTAGTTCCTAGTTGGAGGAATGGACTGCCCACTTCCATCTGTACTGCTGACTCCCTCAATGTATTTAACTCTTCGAGGGCTGAATATTTTTTCCAAAAAACTCAGTTTTCTGAAAAGCACACAATGCACTAGTTTCACGCATAAATCAACGTAAAACATCTGTTGCTACGTTCTGTGGCTGCTGTTGGCGCCTGTTCGGCATCTCTGGCAGCAGTGGCTGCGCGGGGGCAGCTTGATGGACAGCAGGAATGCATGGCGGGCCGGCTACCTCTCAGCCTTCGCACAGCAGGTGGGTGATGGTGGCATTCACAGTGTGACGCAATATGGTTTATACCTCTTGTCATCATAAGTGGTGGTTGTCCTAGATGAACTACACAAACCTATCAGATACACAAACGTGCTCAGCACCACGATCAGCTGGGGACCAATAGGCTGATGCTGGTACCTCACTTTCATTTTTGATATCCATCTCCAGATCACTTGCATCAAACTCAGTGTCCGAAAAGTCAGAGTCTGATTCAGCGATAATACAGAAAACGTCCATGGAGTATTTTGCTTTGCACATTGTTTTAGTCTCACCAGATGCTGATGCCATTTTAAAGGCTGTTTGCTCTTCACTACTCATGCACATGCATAGAATCAAGGTCAAATCAACAAAGCTACATAACTTTCCTTCAAGCAAAGAGATTCAAACTAAAAAGTAAAGATGAGTTTTGTATCAGTTTACAGCCAATTACCATCCTCTACCCCTGAATTTCGACAAAAGTCAACATCAGCCTTGAAAGAGTTAAGAAGAGATTGAAGACTCTTTTGTTCTGTGAATATCTGTGTATTTGATAGAAGGAAAAAAGACAATGCTATGTGATCTTTTATACTTTTGGTTGTTTGTTGTTAGGTTAATTGCCTTATTTATTATAATTTTTTGACTTAGTAGAGTAATATATTACTCATACTTTCCCTTTTTGTATTATTATTATGTAGCCTTTGTCAGAATGCCTCAAATCTCCCAGACTTACCACTGTTTATAAGGTATTGTACAATATAACTTCTCCTCACCTTCCCTTCTACATTTATAACCTCAGGCAATTAGGTGTAGTAAAAGACAAGCAGGATTTCAGAATCAGAATATCTTTATTGTCATTCTAACAAATACAATGAAATTAGGTGCAGTCCCTGCAGTGTTAAAATATAATTAAAAAAGGATAAGAAAAGATAAGAAGAAATAGAGGTGCTAGTCATAAAATTAGAATATCATGACAAAGTTGATTTATTTCAGTAATTCCATTCAAAAAGTGAAACTTGTATATTAGATTCATTCATTACACACAGACTGATGTATTTCAAATGTTTATTTCTTTTAATGTTGATGATTATAACTGACAACTAATGAAAGTCCCAAATTCAGTATCTGCAAAATTAGAATATTGTGAAAAGGTTCAATATTGAAGACACCTGGTGCCACACTCTAATCAGCTAATTAACTCAAAACACCTGCAAAAGCCTTTAAATGGTCTCTCAGTCGAGTTCTGTAGGCTACACAATCATGGGGAAGACTGCTGACTTGGCAGTTGTCCAAAAGACGACCATTGACACCTTGCACAAGGAGGGCAAGACACAAAAGGTCATTGCTAAAGAGGCTGGCTGTTCACAGAGCTCTGTGTCCAAGCACATTAATGGAGGGGCGAAGGGAAGGACAAGATGTGGTAGAAAAAAGTGTACAAGCAATAGGGATAACTGCACCCTGGAGAGGATTGTGAAACAAAACCCGTTCAAAAATGTGGGGGAGATTCACAAAGAGTTTACTGCAGCTGGAGTCAGTGCTTCAAGAACCACCACGCACAGACGTATGCAAGACGTGGGTTTCAGCTGTCGCATTCCTGGTGTCAAGCCACTCTTGAACAAGAGACAGTGTCAGAAGCGTCTCGGCTGGGCTAAAGACAAAAAGGACTGGACTGCTGCTGAGTGGTCCAAAGTTATGTTCTCTGATGAAAGTAAATTTTGAATTTCCTTTGGAGATCAAGGTCCCAGAGTCTGGAGGAAGAGAGGAGAGGCACAGAATCCACGTTGCGTGAGGTCCAGTGTAAAGTTTCCACAGTCAGTGATGGTTTGGGGTGCCATGTCATCTGCTGGTGTTGGTCCATTGTGTTTTCTGAGGTCCAAGGTCAACGCAGCCATCTACCAGGAAGTTTTAGAGCACTTCATGCTTCCTGCTGCTGACGAACTTTAACAGGACCTGGCACCTGCACACAGTGCCAAAGCTACCAGTACCTGGTTTAAGGACCATGGTATCCCTGTTCTTGATTGGCCAGCAAACTCGCCTGACCTTAACCCCATAGAAAATCTATGGGGTATTGTGAAGAGGAAGATGCAATACGCCAGACCCAACAATTCAGAAGAGCTGAAGGCCACTATCAGAGCAACATGGGCTCTCATAACACCTGAGCAGTGCCACAGACTGATCGACTCCATGCCACGCCGCATTGCTGCAGTAATCCAGGCCAAAGGAGCCCCAACTAAATATTGAGTGCTGTATATGCTCATACTTTTCATGTTCATACCTTTCAGTTGGCCAACATTTCTAAAAATCCTTTTTTTGCATTGGTCTTAATTGATATTCTAATTTTCCGAGATACTGAATTTGGGACTTTCATTAGTTGTCAGTTATAATCATCAACATTAAAAGAAATAAACATTTGAAATACATCAGTCTGTGTGTAATGAATGAATCTAATATACAAGTTTCACTTTTTGAATGGAATTACTGAAATAAATCAACTTTTGTCATGATATTCTAATTTTATGACCAGCACCTGTAAGGTACAACACAAACATTCAACATAAGACCTTAATTGCACATGAACACTATTACACAAGATGTCATCTATTGCACTGCTGCATTGGAGGTGATTAGGTGGCATTCAGTGCCCTAATAGCAACAGGGTAGAAACTGCTATTCAGTCTATCAGTCTTTGTTTTAATGCTCCTATAGCTTTGGCCTGATGGCAACAGTTGGAACATGTCATGAGCGGGGTGTGAGGAGTCTTTAAAGATGTTTTCCGCTTTCCTGAGGCAGCGAGAGCTGTACAGTTCATCCAGAGAGGGCAAAGAACAGCCGATGATCTGCTGGGCAGTCTTTACGATCCACTGAAGTGTTTTCCTCTGCGCTGTTGTGCAGCTGGATAACCATATGCAGAGGCAGTAGCACAGGATACTCCCGATAGAGCAGCGATAGAAGGACACCAGCAGTTTTTGGGGGATGTTATTTTTCCTGAGGACTCTCAGGAAATAAAGTCTCTGCTGAGGCTTCTTCGTCAGCTCAGCTGTGTTCACACCCCAGAACAGGTCTTCCATGATGTGGACTCCCAGGAAGCGAAGTCTGACACACTTTCCACACAGTCCCCTCCAATGTAGAGTGGTTTGATGTCCGTTTTCTTTTTCCTGAAGTCCACAACGAGCTCCTTGGTCTTACTTGTGTTCAAAAGCAGGTTGTTGTCAGCTTCTCCACATCGTCCCTGTAGGTGGATTCATCCTCCCCAGAGATGAGCCCCACCACAGTTGTGTCGTCTGCAGATTTGACGATGGTGTTGCTGTGGTGGGCGGGGGTGCAATCATGTGTGTACAGCGTGAAGAGTAGGGGGCTCAGCACATCAGCTGGTGCTGATGCTGAGCTGATGCTGAGGAGATGTGAGGGCCGACCCTAACCCTTTGTGTGCAGTCTGTCAGGATGTCTTTAATCCATAGACTGGTGGAATACGGGAGTCCCAGGGCTAGCAGCTTGCACACTAATCTGTGGGGGAGGATGGTGTTAAAGCAGAGCTAAAATCAATAAAGAGGAGACGTGCATAGCTCCCCTGGTGCTCCAGATGGGACAGGGTAGCATGGAGAGCAGCAGCAACAGTGTCCTCAGTAGACCTGTTAGCCCTGTAAGCAAATTGGTGTGCATCAAAGTTGGGAGGGATGAAGGACATGATGTGACTCCTGACCAGTCTCTCAAAATACTTCATCAACACCGGGGTGAGCGCTACTGGCCGATAGTCATTCAGGCAGGTTATGGGTGATTTTTTTGGTAGAGGTAGTAAGATGGAGGATTTCCGACAGGGAGGAACTGAGGCCTGGGACAGTGACAGGTTAAAGATCTTTGTAAAGACCCCAGCCAGCTGCTCTGCACAGCTCCTCAACACACATCCAGGGACACTGTCAGGACCTGCTGCCTTCCTAGGATTGACAGCCTGGAACGAGCGTCTCACCTTGTGTTCCTCCACCCTAAGGGAGGGGGTGATGTTGTTGTGAGTTGCTGCTGCAAGTGTAACAGCTGCCGCTGGTGGTTCCATCTCAAAACGAGCAAAGAAGTGGTTCAGCTCCTCTGCCATTGAGGTGTCACGTTCAGCAGCTCCATGGCTGGTCCTGTAGTTGGTGAAGTGCTGGACTCCCTGCCAAACCTGCCTGCTGTTATTACTGTCCAGGTGCTCCTCAATCCTTCTCTTGTAGTCCCTCTTAGACTTTCTGATGCCTCACTTCAGGTTGGACCGTGTCATGCTGTAGAGAGCCTTGTCACCACACCTAAAGGCAGTGTTCCTTTCCTTTAGCAGCCACTGAACCTCTCTTGTCATCCAGGCCTTCTGGTTTGGATAGACACGAATATGTTTCTCCACTGTGACAGTGTCAATGCAGGTTTTGATGTAGCACAATACACTGTCGGTGTAGAGTTCCAGGTCTGGATTTTCAAAAATGTCCTAGTTAGTCCTGTTGAAGTTGCAATTTAAATAATATATTATTGATAATATTCATAAATAATAACAATGTGAAAAGTACATTTGAATATTGCCAACCATACGTCGTGATAAATGGTGATGTGTAATTTCAGGCGGCACAGACTTGTTAGTTACTTACATTTACATTTACATCATTTAGCAGACGCTCTTATCCAGAGCGACTTACAACAGTGTTTGTTAGTTTTTTTCGCATACCCCTTGGGGTCAGAGCGCAGAGTCAGCCATTGTACAGCGCCCCCTGGAGCAATTACAGGTTAAGGGCCTTGCTCAAGGGCCCAGCAGAGTAGGATCTCTTTTGGCACTGACGGGGATTCGAACCGGCAACCTTCGGGATACCAGTGCAGATCCTTAGCCTCAGAGCCACCACTCCACCCTATGGATTACTTAAAATGTCTCTAGTTAAGGCATCATTTGTGGTCAGCTTTCTTCAGAACAGTCCGCATGCCTATCTCATGCTGTGCTCTTCATTGTGTTGTCCTTTTCAGTTCATGATGTGTGAGATGGTCTTTCATCAGTTTGGTAAGAGAGAGAGGGTGAGGGGTAAAGCAAACAAACTTATAGGTTTTCTGGCCAACCCCTACAGCCAATAGGGGGTCATGGAACTTAAAGGCTTCTGATAAAAGCCAATTTCAAACAGCCATACTTCAGACCAATGGGGCAGAGAACACCTTCACACCTGCCCCCGTGAAGCTTGTCAGTTTGGCAGTCTGGCTTTCCTGTGGGGGTTGATTGAGAGAGCCCAGCAGAGAAACATTTGCCAAAGTTGTTGGAGGCTCTTCCTCCAACCCTGTCGTAATATTACAAAGGACTGGCTCTTTAAAGGGGGGAAGATGTTCTTAACCATCAAACCATTGCTGTTCTTATCAATGATATACATTAGTGTTACAAGTTACCAGGAAAGACATACAAAATATTTATCAACTTATATGCAAAATTTCACACCACAATAATAATCTACTAATGTAAATTATGTTATTATATCTTTCACTTGCAGCAATCAACTTTTATCACCTCTCCTTCTACACTTGCTGAACAAACAGGCCCTAACTTAATGTTACTCAACTATGTTTACCTCTGGTGAAGGTCACTTTGGATAAACACGTCTGCCAAGTAAATATATGTAAATGTAAATATTTCCAGATATCTCACAATAGCTTCACATCCATTTTCAGATATATCAAATGTATTTCAAGATATCTTAAAATTGATAGGAAGACCCATTGAAAGAATATGATATTTTACAGGAAGCAATTTTGGGATGGTGGCACAGTGGTAGTGCTGCTGCCTCGCACTAAGGAGACCTGAGTTCGCTTCCCGGGTCCTCCCAGTGTGGAGTTTGCATGTTCTCCCCATGTCTGCCTGGGTTTCCTCCCACAGTCCAAAGACATGCAGGTTAGGTGCATTGGCAATCCTAAATTGTCCCTAGTGTGTGCTTGGTGTGTGGGTGCGTGTGTGCCCTGCGGTGGGCTGGCGGATTGGATAATGGATGGATGGATAGATGAATTTTGGGATACCTTCAAATCTATTTCAGATATCTAAAAATGCTTGCAAGGTCAATTTGAGATATTTCAAAATGTATTTGAGATATCTTGAAATGCATACAATTATCTTGGGATGTTTCAAAATATCTTTGAGATCTCTTCAAGTGCAGTTGAATGTTGAAGTTTATTGGCTTTGAAACTGGGACGATGGAGACAAGTGATAGGAAGTCTTCTGTGATTTACTGTATGTGATCAGCAAACAGGCAAACAAAAGTAAGCCTGGTGCTGGGGCATGTATTAGACGCTGAAGAAATGGTCAGAATCTGTGACGTGTGGCAGAACATTGTGTGCAGTGTCCATAAATGTAGCCTGAAGTCTGCACAATGATTTCTTCACAGAAAGGTAAACATCTGTTCTTTTTTTCCCCGCTTGATGCTGATACCAATTGAAGACACAAATAAAGCCAATGTCACACAGGGCAGCTTTATCTACAGCAAAAACCTTGAAGAGTCATTTTACAGGAAAGGGGATTCCTAAAATAGGTGGTAATAAGCTGTGATTAGTGTCCTTTTACTGTGTTTACATATACCATATATGGTGTGTGTCTATGTGTGTGTGTGTGTGTGTGTGTATATATATATATATATATATATATATATATATATATATATATATATATATATATATAAAATATATAAATACACAGTATATACACTGCATAGGTATATGGAAGTCAATGTATTCTGAGCAAACTATCTGTAATAAATATTGCTCAATGGAAATAATTGTTTTGCATTTTTTGTACACATGTACACAAATTTTTAACTGCTTAATTCACATCTTTATGTCATGTAGCAGGGCAAGTGATGAGGCAGGGCAAAAGCCAAAGCACTGTTTAATTCCAACCAAAGACAAATAAAAGAAGATGTGCTTATAAGTGTTCTTTGTGATCGACAATTCCCTTTAGCTATCGCTCAACAGAACGTTGTAGTCTCGGTCTGCGCGTTATCATGGTCAGCTCCAAAATAAGACTTTTGTAATGGACTGACCGGAAGAGATGGGGCTTCCTTGGCTTCGTTGCCCTCAAGGGTTTCTTGAGGCTGTGATGAAAAAAGGAGACAAGACTGTTAGCAATAGCGCTCTCTCTCCTCCTGGGCTGGTACTACTTACTTTAGGTGAGCCAAGAAGGTGACCCTCTGGCGTGCATGTGTGACCATGGGGAAAGCTATTTGATGTGCTCATCAGATTTTAATTTTAGAGTACAAATACCATAGGGATATAAGAAAAGTATTGTGACAGGGTCAAAATTCAGACTTTGGGTTTTCAGTGGTATTACATGTTTTAGGCATCCCTGAATATGAGCAGTAGACGTTCAGAGTGATGCCAGAGTGTGTGCCTGTGTGTCAATATGTGTGTCTCTGGACAAGATAAATGAAATGTGGTAGAGTTATTAGCACACAAGTATGCCAGTACCCTACTGATTTTCAGACAGTTTTGCTCTGCAGACATGGTTATTTTGTAAATGAACACACATTTGCACATTTGTACAGTGGATTCAGAAAATATTTAGACTCCTTCACTTTCTGCACATTTTATTGTGTTCTGGATTTACAGATAAACCAGCTTTGCTTCTCATCTGAGATGGGTTGAAATCTAAGTAATAGATGTTAATATTTGCAGTGCACAATCTGTTGGAATGTATTTTGTAACGCATGTAGTAATAAAATGCATCATGTGTGTGATTCCATTACAGTTGGTGCATCACAAACATTTGTAGTAATCCATTACTACAAATGCTTGTGATGCAACATCTGTTGTAATGAAAAATGCAATTCGTATGTCTCCATTATAAGTTAATGTTTGTGATGTGCCATCCTTTAGAATGACAGGCATAACAACCAGACAGACACACAGGTACACAGGCACACAGACACATGTCCTTTTATTAAGGTGGATTTGCCATTGAGAGTGAGCTGGTACACTGTATCTTGGTGTGGTATTCCAGCTGCTCAGTAGCAGACTCTTCAGAGACTTATAAATGCACCACAGAATATTATCAGCTGTCCATCACCCTCACTAGAGAATGTTTTCTGTGTGATACTAATATCTCAAAAAGATTTTTCACATCCTGGTCATTATTTATTTAAATGGCTGCCTTTGGACAGGCATTACAGCTCATTCAAAACTCAAACTGATAGAATGAAAAACAGTTTTTTTTCGCAAGAGTTATATGCAACTTAAATTCTTATATCTACTGTCATTCAACATTCTAAATTCTGCATAGGAATATAAATGATATTACACTTTATATCTAAACTTGAATGTATTTACTGCTGCTGTTGTGGTTGTGCGTTTGAATTTGCATTGATCAGGAGTAGCATCTCCCAAATTTCATTGTGTGTGCAATGACAATAAAGGCTTTGAATTGAATCGAATTGTATTTGTCAATTTATCCCATGGGCGGCACGGTGGCGCAGTGGGTAGCGCTGCTGCCTCGCAGTTGGGAGACCTGGGGACCTGGGTTCGCTTCCCGGGTCCTCCCTGCGTGGAGTTTGCATGTTCTCCCCGTGTCTGCGTGGGTTTCCTCCCACAGTCCAAAGACATGCAGGTTAGGTGGATTGGCGATTCTACATTGGCCCTAGTGTGTGCTTGATGTGTGGGTGTGTTTGTTTGTGTCCTGTGGTGGGTTGGCACCCTGCCCAGGATTGTTTCCTGCCTTGTGCCCTGTGTTGGCTGGGATTGGCTCCAGCAGACCCCCGTGACCCTGTGTTCGGATTCAGCGGGTTGGAAAATGGATGGATGGATGGATTTTATCCCATCAATCTACCCTCAAAAACCCACAATCACAAAGGGAAAACATGATTTCAGAAAGATCTGCAAATGTATTAAAAATCAAAATGGAAATCTCTCAGTCATAAAAGTATTCAGACAATTTGCTGTGGCACTCCAAATTGTGGTCAGGATTAGCCGGTTTGCTTTAATTGTCCTTGATGTGTCCAGAACTTGACTGAAGCCCATTTGTGGTAAACTGAATTGATTGGACCGCATTTATAAAGGCACACGTCTGTGTATAGAAGGTCCCACAATTCACACTGCTTGCCAGGACAAAAACCAAGCTATGAAATCCAAAGAATTCTGTAGACCTCTGTGATCAAATTGTGGTTAGACATACAGTATATAATGGAAAGGGTGAAGATACACTTCTTAAGCTTTAAGTCAATAATTGTGAAGTGGAAAAAGTTTGGAACCACTAGGATTCTTCCTAGAGTTGGCTGTATGACTAGACTTAGTAACCAGGCAAGAAGAGTTTTGGTCATAGAGGTGACCAAGAACCCAATGGTCAGTCTAACAGAGCTTCAGAAGTCCTCTGCTGAGATGGGAGAACCTGTCAGAAGAACAACCATCTCAGCAGCCCTCCATCAATTAGGTGTTTATGGTAGAGTGACTAGACGGAAACCACTCTTGAGTGAAAGGCATATGACAGCATTTAAAGGTCTCAGAGTACGTGAGGAAAAAGATTCTCTTGTCTGATGAGACATAAATTGAACTCTTTGGACCAAACTTCAAGCACTATGTCTGGCGAAGACCACATGCTGTTTATCATCTGCCTAATACCAGCCCTGTGGTGAAGCATGGTGGTGGCAACATCATGCTTTGGGGGTGCTTCTCAGTGGCTGGGACAGGAAAGATGAATGCAGCCAAATGTAGAAAGGCAAGAAGAAAACCTGTTTCAGGGTTCATGCGACCTCTGACTAGTGCGAAGGTGACCTGAAGCATACAGCAAAGGCAATGCTGCAATGGCTTTGAGATAAGTCCTGGAGTGACCCAGCCAAAGGCCATACGTGAACCTCATAAAACATCTGTGGAGAGACCTGAAGATGGCCATTTACAGAGGCTTCCCATGCAGTCTAATGTAACTTCAAGGGATCTTCCAGAAAGAATGGGATAAAAATGCCCAGATACAAGTCTGCAAAGCTTGTAGAGCCTTACCTAATCCCAAGGAATCTGTCTCCTAAGAATCAAAGCTGCAATTGCTGCCAAGGGACTCCTACAAAGTACTGAATTAAGAGTCTGAATACTTACATGCATGATATGTTTCAGTCCTTGGTTTCATTAAATTTGCAAATCTTACTGAAAATAGCTTTATTATTATAGATTAATGAGTATAGATTGATGTGAAAAATGTCAAATCTATCCATTTAAAATTAAAGGTCCAACACAGAAAAGTGTGTGGAATGTGAAGGGACTGAATACTTTATGAATCCATTGTATTTTACAGCTAAACACTTGTCTTTTTGAAAAGAAAGTCATGTCAAGTTTTTGCAATGTGGTTAAGCTAAACATGCAGGGTCAACTTGGTACCATTCAACTTTTAATGGGCCAGTGGAAGGATCAGTACAGACCATTAAGGAACGATTACAGAAGAAAAGTGTTGTCTGAACTGGGTTGCATCATTGCACTGAAAGATGTTTTTTATCCATTCATTTCCTGAAACACATTAATTTCAATACAGGATTACGAGGTCGATGCCCACAGCTCTGGGTGAAGGGCAGGGTTCAAGCCTACCAGGATGCCAGTCTACAATCAAACTTGCACTAAGGGCCGTGTTCACTCATACAGAGCTAGTTTTGCTTTGCCTATAAACCTAGCCCGCCTTTGGGATGTTGGAGTCATACGATTCACCTCATCCCAGTCTCAAACCATCATAGAGTACTTGAAGGCTCCACACACACACACAGTAACTGGGCTGAGGTCTGAAGTGAGAGCTCTGGAGCACGGAGGCTGAATTATTAACCACTCCAGCATATACTTAAAAAGTATCCTAACAAGTCTTGTTTATTGTGGAAAGCACAATAGGTATGAAAAATGTTTACTATATGGCCCTGTCTCTGAAATTTTATCCTAAATAAAGGTATTTGAGGGAATTGTTTTCTTTGGAACAAGAAATAATAGGAAGAATGTCTTCATCCTTGATACTTCCTCTTAAACACAGAAGTTTAGAGTGAAAGGGCAAGCATACTCATGACCAAATACTACACATGAAATGAATTTTCATATAATTTTCAATCAGTGAAGTGAATCGGTGATTTTCTTTTAGGGTGTTTCAGTCAAACTGTGTTACATGACTCCGTGCTTTAGTTTTTAGTCAAATTATATGGAAAGCACTGTACAAGCTGGATGACATCAATTTACACACTTTCCTTTCTATCCTTTAACTTCACAATTATTTTTTGATTTTTCTAGTGTAATATAATATGGTCACATCTGAACTTCATTTATCATATTATGAAACAAGTGGAACCAAAGAGGTTGGTGTTCCAAAGGGAATATCCACGTTTTAATAAGGTTGTAGGTATTTTAACATGGCTTTCTCATAGCTTCATTTTAGTTTAATCCTGATATTGTGTATATGCACTTAATTATCATTATCATTCATGGTGGCCCAGAAATCTGTACTACTTTCTCTTCTGTTCTTTTTCCGGTTTGCTGTGGTGGTGATCTGCGCCACCACCACCCGATCAAAGCACCATGCTGTCCCTACATTGATGGATAAAAGGCCAGAAGTCCACATGACCGTCATCATCAAGTTCTTCCATGAGAACCCTGAATACCATGAGGACCAGTGCCGGATTAACCAATAGGCACATGTAGCATATGCTACGGGCCCCGCAATTTCGGGGGCCCCCAAATGGTGGACCCAATATTTAATGAAAAAGTGTAGCATTGAAAAACTGGTCTTTAAAAATATTATCTTTACGTTTTTAAACTGTAAATTTCTTACACAACAAAACTTTAGGGGCCCAACACATAAAATTCACATAAATATTATAAGATTCTTATTATAATCGAGAGTAAAATAATTATTTAGTCCGGTTTGAACTGTTCAGAATCTAAACTTCAGATGATGCAGACCAAAAGGTCCCCCAAATTTGAAATGTGCTACGGGCCCCCAAAGCTCTTAATCCGGCCCTGATGAGGACTGATTGAGGTCAGTTATGTTAGGTAGAATGCCCAGAGGGGGCTTGGTGGTCTCGTGGCTTCGGAACCCCTGCAGATTTTGATTTTTTTTTTCTGTCCTCCCCGGCCATCAGACCTTACTTTTATTCTATGTTAATTAGTATTGCCTAATTTTATTTTTATATTTTGTGTTTTTTCATTCTGTAAAGCACTTTGAGCTACATCATCCATTCATCCATTATCCAACCCGCTATATCCTAACTGCAGTGTCACGGGGGTCTGCTGGAGCCATTCCCAGCCAACACAGGGTGCAAGGGAGGAACAAATTCCGGGCAGGGCACCAGCCCACCGCAGGGCACACACACACACACACACACACACACACCAAGCACACACTAGAGACAATTTAGGATCACCAATGCACCTAACCTGCATGTCTTTGGACTGTGGAAGGAAACCAGAGCACCCGGGGGAAACCCACCCAGACACAGAGAGAACATGCAAACTCCACGCAGGGAGGACCTGTCAAGTAAACCCAGGTCTCCCAACTGCGAGGCAGCAGCGCTACCCACTGCGCCACCATGCTGCCCTTGTATGAAAATGTGCTATATAAATAAATGTTGTTGTTGTTGTTAGTAGGTATAAAAACGGATGCATGCAACAGCACACCACGAGTGATGAGTAAAACACTGAATACAGCAGTGATCTTCAGTGTGGTCTTCTGAGCCTACAAGGGTGCCCCTGCAATCTTTTGGTGATTCTGTGGTTATGTGTGAGAGTGGAGGGTTGGGTAGAGTCAGACAGGGGTTAGTGATCATCCTTTAGGTCAATAAGGTTGTAGACAAAGATGTAGCTTCCCTTGTTTCCTCCGACATCCCTTCTTGTGAAGGAATCGCTTACCTTAGCCCCTGTGGGCACAGCTAAAGGAATATATAGGTTACTTCTTAAGAGCAAATTTCGCACAAACATTAGGATGGTTTTCTGCACAAAGGGAACCACAGACACTTGGAATGAGTTACCAAGTAGTGTGGTAGATAGTAGGACTTAAGGGACTTTCATAATTAAAAGACTTGATGTTACATTAGAAGAATTAAGTGGATAGGACTGGCGAGCTTTGTTGGTCTGAATGGCCTGTTCTCATTTAGATTATTCCAATGTTCTAATGTACATAAATATATTCCTGTGTAACTTAACAAGTGACATATAATTGGTAACCACTACTGCTTTAATAATATCAGTGAGCAAAATTTCTGAAAACCATAAGGCTCTAAGTAATAACAATGAATGTAAAGAAAACGATCATCAGGGGCAGATACATGCAGCGGCATGGCACAATCTAACAGGCTGATATAGCGAGGCTGTGACCTGTTAATATGGTGCCAACGTCTGCAGCAAAAGATGAGTGCAAAGAGATGGCGACAGACTCTTTGGAGAGCTATTAAAAGGATCTTTAATGTGACAAGTTGTATCATAGGCTTCAATGTGTTTCTTGTAGTTGGTGCTCTGTGACAGGTTTGCCATTTCATTGATGCCATCTGGTGGACATACGATTTACTGTGTGATGCATTAGTCACAAAATCTGAAATATGTGAATTATTTAGTACAACAGTGCATACTTGTAGGAAGAAAAGATGCCTCAACAATGTGAAAATGTATTTAACTAGTCCAAATATATGGTCTTAAATAAGAAAGTGATGTTTCCATTTTATTATTTGTTGGCTTTTGACAGATTTATTTTTTTTTTTCCAAGTAGTCAATCATTCTGAATGACCTGAGTGTTACAGATGCTGATGTTTAACATTGAAATGCAAGGCAACATTTATAGCAATCATTTTTCAAAATGTTTTTAGTGTAAATATGTACAGTGGATTGAGAAAATATTCAGATTCCTTCAATGTGCACACATTATAGTAGGTTTACAACCCCAAATCATTTAAAAACTGTGACTGTATGGAAAATACAAAAAAAAAAAACAGCAATGCAGTGATTCTTAAATTTACTTTGAGTTTTATTTCATTGCAGATAGTATGAACCTAAGATATTTCACGTTTTGTCTGGTCATTCTCATTTCATTTGTTAATATACATCCATTCCTGCATTTCAGGCCTGCTACACATTCTAAAATAAGGGACGGTGCAAATTAGGGCCAATAATGATGTGATTTCAAACAAGTGACTCTAGTCATGATTTGGCACGAAAGCAGTATCCACAAAAGGCTGAGTCTTTGAGGAGCACAGACGGGTAGAGGATCTCCAGTTTGTCAACATACAGCCGAGACAATCGAATGGAGCCTGAGAGGATCTGCCAGAAAGAAGGGATAAAATGCCAGGTGTGCAAAACTTATAGAGACCTAATCAAGAAGGAATTTTACAAAGTACTGAATTAAGGGTCTGAATACTTATATGGATAAGAGGTTTCAGTTTTTAGAAACTGTGCAGTCCTTTCTTGAAAACGTTTTTTCACTTTGTCGTTATGGTTTATTGAATGTAGATTGATGGGTAAAAATGGCACATTTATTCATTTAAAATTAAATCTTTCACACAATAAAGCATGCAGACAGTGAAAGGGTCTGAATACTTTGTATATATTAGCTGTAGAAATTTTCACCGTATGGGCTGCTGCTCTGTTCAGAATCGGTTTCTTTGCTGCGCTCAGTGCTTACAGAGTAGAGTCTTGTTAGTCAGTTACAGTACCTTGAATTAGATTAAGCAAGTTAATGTACATTATGTTATGTTGTGTTAAGTCCAGTACTGGTGCTGAGTTATTTTGCACCCAAGGCCAAGCTCATTCGTGTGGCCAGGTTTTTCCCACCCTTATGATCTGTGCCCTAGATAAATACCTAATTCCCCTTAATGGTGGCACCGTCCTTGGTTATGTCATGTTAGTTTGTGTTGTGCTGTGTAGCTATCCTGCTGGGACCTCATGGCTAGCAGCATACGAGGTGCAAATTCATATTATATTACAAGCTGTCACTATTGTCACTTTTCAATATACCACAGAAACTTTTAAAGGCAGATGATAATAATATTGTGAGTAATCTGCGCAACAGTTCGCTTAGATGAGGCTAAAATGATTTCAGTAATTCCAAATTGTCATATCAGCTGTATGGTTTCATATAGTAGATCAAGCGTCATTGTAGTGATCACACATAATTCTGGTTACAGAGCTAATTTCACAAACTTGTCATTGAAGATGATAAAATATCAGCAAAACACATGACAGGTGGAAATGTATTCCATATCAACTGATTTACCCTATTAGGTTCATCAATAATGCAGAAAAATCAAATCTCCCACCAGTTACCAAAAAATCAACTCTACCAGCGGTTCTCTGTCAGGAAGTTATCATGAATTCAACAACTTCCTAAAAGACCCCGAGTTTTTGTTCAGTGATCCGTTCAAGCAGTGAATTTCACAAGTCAAGGCATTCATCTCTAGAAGCAGCTGCGTCTGATTTCTTGCCTACAATCTCCTTTTGTTCGGCTTTACCGTGCTTTCTTTGTGTAACTCCTTGTTTTTAAAATAAAAAGCTTATCTTGCTTGTATCCGTGACAAACAGCAGGAATTTTTCTTTTTGAACTCACCTTTTTTCTTTTTTCATTCCTTTGCATTTTTAACTCTGAACAGGGATTGATGATACTGCTGGTGTTTTAACAGTTTCAAGGGGATCAGCAGTGCCTTTTGTATTGTGCTTTTGACAGAATTTCACCCGGTTCCTCATGCGCTCTGTAATTTCACCATCAAACTTATTGTTCTGTTCATGTTTATTTCATTATTAGATGTTATTATCCCTGGCAGCCAGGTGGTGTAGTGGTTAACGCTATTGCCTCACACCTACAAAATGCTCAGATCAAGTCCCGACTTCCTCCTGCGTTTGTGGTGATTGCGCATTCTCCATCTGTGTCTGGCAACTTTGACTTTCCTCCCATATCCCAAACACATGTATGTAATGTCAGAACATTAGAACAATCTAGACGAGAACAGGCCATTCAGCCCAGCAAAGCTCGCCAGTCCTATCCACTTAATTCTTCTAAAAAAACACCAGGTCTAGTTTTGAAAGTCCCTAAAGTCTTACTGTCTACCACACTACTTGGAAGCTTATTCAATGTGTCTGTGTTTCTCTGTGTAAAGAAAAACTTCCTAATGTTTGTGTCAAATTTACCCTTAACAAGTTTCCAACTGTGTCCCTGTGTTCTTAATAAACTCATTTTAAAATAACAGTCTCGATCCACTGGACTAATTCCTTTAATGATTTTAAACACTTCAATCATGTCATCTCTTAATCTCCTTTTGCTTAAACTGTATAGACTCAGCTCTTTTAATTTTTCTTCATAATTCCCTGTAGCCCTGGAATCAGCCTATTCGCTCTTCTCTGGACCTTTTCTAGTGCTGCTATGTCCTTTTTGTAGCCAGGAGACCAAAACTGCACACAGTACTCCAGATGAGGCCTCACCAGTGCATTATAAAGCTCCTTGGACTTGTACTCCACACATCATGTTATATAATCTAACGTTCTGTTAGCCCTCTTAATGGCTTCTGAGCACTGTCGGGAAGTCAACAGCTTAGAGTCCACTATGACTCCTAAGTCCTTCTCATAAGGTGTACTCTCGATTTTCCGACTGCCCATTGTGTATTCAAACCTAACATTTTTACCACCTACGTGTAATACTTTACATTTACTGACATTAAATTTCATCTGCCACAAATCTGCCCAAGCCTGTATGCTATCCAAGTCCTTCTGTAATAATATAATGGATTCCAAATTATCTGCTTATCCACCTGTCTTGATATCATCTGCAAACTTAACCAGCTTGTTACTTATATTACTATCTAGATCATTTATATATATTAAAAATAGCAGCTGCCCTAGCACTGACCCCTGTGGAACACCACTCTTAACAGTTCTGATGAGGTTCCTCACACCATCTTCCTCTGCTTCCTGTGTCTGAGCCAATTCTGCATCCATCTAAAATCATCACCCTGAACTCCCACTTCTTTTAGTTTGATGCCCAACCTCTCATGTGGCACCTTATCAAATGTTTTCTGAAAGTCCAGATAAATAATCTCATCTGCTTCACTTTGATCGTATACTTTTGTTGCTTTCTCATAGAATTCCATCAGTTTAGTAAAACATGACCTCCCTCTTCTGAACCTATGCTGACTGTTCAGTAAAACTGTAGCACTGCCACATAAATTTATTTGCTAGTTTGTCTGTTGGCTCTCTATGTGATCCATGTCTCCATCTGAGCACTTCTACAGTAGGTTAGGTTTAGGTTTAGGTTTATTTGTCATATATAGGTTAACACAGGGTCAACATACAATGAAATGTGTATGACGAGAAAAACAAGTCACTCAGCCTAGATCCAATAAAGCTAAAAAAAAAAAAGTGTAGGATGGGCAGGTAGGATATATGTAAATAGGGAGGACCTTTGTGAGGTATGGGTCTGTTGCCACAATTTCCGGGAGGGTGCCATGGAAACAGATGCAGATATACTGTTAAAAAAGAGCGTGAAAAGGCAGAAAGAGAAGAAGAAAAACAGCCCAAGCTTTATGGTGGAGGGGAAAGGCGTGATCTATCTGTTTGCCAGGAAAGAGATTGTTTCATGTGAAGCACCAAAATCCTACAGAGCTTGGTGGTGACCACCTCAAAGAAATCCCGATACACTGAAGGAAGTGGACTGGATAGTCGAAAGGATCAAGATCAGAGTGAGCAATTAATATTCTTTTATTCTGGGAAGGCACGCCTGAATAATTGAAACTTTAGGAGATATTTTTTCTTATAAAGACACTAAACTGAGTGGATGTTGTGGGATATTTTGTGTCCATGATTTTTATGTTATATTTTATGTATACTGTAGGTGTTGGAAGAGGGGGTGGGTAGTTTAAGAATTGGCACATGTGTGGGGAGTTTGTGTGATTTGCATATAAGTCATTAATTACATTTTTCTCTGCACCGTTTCTCTTGGTCATTTTTGGATAATACAATTTTATTAGTTGATATAATCTTTCAGCGCTGCTGGAAGGGGTCCGAAAGCAGTTTGGAGTTGACGTACAATCCGTAATTAACATATCACTATAAACGTGGTGAATCATAGTGGTTACGACCGCTACAAAACTCCTGTATTTGCCATGTGCTGCTCAATCTTATCCTCAATAATTCCTTCCATTAATGTACAGTATCTGTGATAGATGTTAAGCTTACTGGCCTATAGTTGCTTGGATCTGCCCAGTCACCCTTTTTATACAACAGGATAGCATTTGCCATTTTCCAGTCCTTCAGAATCTCCAAAGTGCTCAGTGACTTCTTAAAAATATGTGTCAAGGGTTTATATCTGTACTCGTTAACCTCCTTAAGAATTCAAGGGTGAATATTATCTGGTCCTGATGATTTGTTTGATTTCATCTTATTTAATCTGAGCACTACTTCTCCCTCTACAATTTCCAAATCCTTCAGTACCTCCTTAGTAGTCCCATTTACCGCTGGGAGGTTATCTACTTTCTCACATTCGAACACCTCAGTAAAGTTTAGAGCGTCTGCTATTTCACTGTCTGTATCAGTGTCAGCTAAAGGTTATAAGTTGTTCTGCTTTTGAACATGGAGGAGGAGGAGCGGACCACCTGGATTGGGATCCAAATGCAGTGGATTACACCTCAACACTGGAACAGAGTTCCTGCCACCAACCCCAAGTTTTCCCTATATGTTGGTGAACCTTTAATGACTTCTTGGGCACAGCCATCAGCAGTGTGTCTGTCTGCAGAGAGAGTGTCGACCTTGTCGAGAGGTTTACTTTACCTTGGCAGTGACATTCATGTCTCTGGTGAGTCTTCCTATGAAGTCAGTAGACGGACTGGGAGAGCATGGGGGGTCATGTGGTCGCTGGAAAGGGGTGTGTGGCACTCCCGATATCTATGCAAAATGATGAAGGTCCAAGTCTTTAGAGCCCTGGTGCTTCCTGTCTTGCTATGTGGTTGTGAGACATGGACGCTATCTAGTGACTCGAGACAAAGGCTGGACTCCTGCGGTACTGTGTCACTCCGGAAAATCCTTGGGTACTGCAGGTTTGACTTTGTGTTAAATGAGTGGTTGCTCATGGAGCCCCAAATGAGACACATTACCTGTATTGTGAGGGAGCGTCAGTTACAGCACTACGGCCATGTGGCGCGATTCCCCGAAGGAGACCCAGCTCATAGGATCCTCATTGTTGGGGAACCGAGTGGCTGGACCAGGTCAAGGGGTCTCCCACGTAACACCTGGCTGCAGAAGATTGAGGGTCATTTCCAAAGGGTGGGACTGGACCGCGTGTCTGCTTGGGGGGGGTTGCCAACTGAGATCCTGAGCTGTTTCATTATGTGGTGTGTGCAGCAACATGCTGTACCAGTGCATGCTCCCCAACTTGACTTGACTTGACAAAGACTTCCAACATTTTCGACTCAAAGACCCCCACATTCTAAAAAAACTTTAAAAGCATGAGCAGATCAGGTAACTTGTCTTTAGCTTCATGGTGTTAAATATCAAACTGACCAAAATGTGGGCAGCCATAGTACACACTATAAAAAAATTGTATGCTTGAATTTTCACCTTTTGTCCCTCAAGGTTGATGCATTTTAGGAATCAGTTTAATTTTTGTAGAACGATCCACATTGAGTGCAGGCGCAGATCACTATGACTACATCTCTGGTAAAATGCAAGTATGCCTTTTCACAAATTATTAAAGTACAGAATTAGTACAAATAAAGACACAAATTTGTTTAAATACACAGGAAGATAAAGTACAGTAAAACCCCAATTAACTAAGGAAAACATGAGTGTAATACACTGCTTGTCTTGTTATTATAAAAGCTTTACCGTGAATACTGAACTGAGCACTAAATACTATACCTTCAAGTAAGCAGTCGAGGAGCTGGTGATTGTGGGAATGTGAATGTGACTCACTCACCCTTACCAAACTGCTCCCCTCGGCTGTCGTCAGTGTGTCACCACAGTTGACCGTGTACACATGCTTTACTTTTTCGTTTACTTAGTCAGTCAGTCAGTCAGTCATTCTCCAACCCGCTATATCCTAACACAGAGTCAAGGGGGTCTGCTGGAGCCAATCCCAGCCAGCACAGGGCACAAGGCAGGAACATACCCGGGGCAGGGCGCCAGCCCACCACATGGCACACACACTAGGGACAATTTTGAGGATCGCCAATGCACCTAACCTGCATGTCTTTGGACTGTGAGATGAAACCGGAGCACCCGGAGGAAACCCACGCAGACACGGGGAGAACATGCAAACTCCATGCAGGGAGGACCCGGGAAGTGAACCCAGGTCTCCTTACTGTGAGGCAGCAGCTCTATCACTGCGCCACCGTGCCACCTGTTTACTTAGGAATTTCAGATTTTTACATTGAGGACTACACAGAAAATCCATGCAAGGTTTTTCATACAGACAGTCGTTTGGCACTTTTGTATATTGAAGACACTACATGTTCCATCCATCCATCCATTTTCCAACCCGCTGAATCCAAACACAGAGTCACGGGGGTCTGCTGGAGCCAATCCCAGCCAACACAGGGCGCAAGGCAGGAACCAATCCCGGGCAGGGCGCCAACCCACCGCAAGACACACACACACACACACACACACCAAGCACACATGAGGGCCAATTTAGAATCGCCAATCCGCCTAACCTGCATGTCTTTGGACTGTGGGAGGAAACCGGAGTACCCAGAGGAAACCCACACAGACACGGGGAGAACATGCAAACTCCACACAGGGAGGACCCGGGAGCGAACCCGGGTCTCCTAACTGCGAGGCAGCAGCGTTACCACTGCGCCACCGTGCTGCCCGACACTACATGTTTCAACATTTATATGCTGAAGTGACTGCGATAAACATTGTGGCAAAGAAGGAAGGAACATTACATTTACTACGTTATGAAAAGAGGCTTAAAATTGATACTGTGATGAGGACTCACTTGACCAAGACACCAACTTGAGACGCAGACTCAGGCTGCTCCATTTGTGACAGCGTGTCAGTAAAAACACAAAGATGTTTCAGGAAGGCTTGCTTTGTACTGTAACAAGAGGAGTGAAGATCAGACACGTCATTTTCAGGATTCTTTATTGAAGGCTTGTGCTGTGTTCAGTTATAACAAATTCAACAATATACAACTAGGCATCTTGCCATCTTATGCATTTAGTTACAAGAGTAAACAAGCAGTATTTGTAGCTCAGACAAAAAGAAATTAATGCCACTATACTTTCAGTCTTTCAATAAAACTATGGATTGCAAAACAGAACATTAACTTGTATTGTTTATACCGCATGGATCTCGACCTTAGTGTACTGATCCACACCTTCCCACCTGCTACACATCAGCCCACCAGAGCTGCTTCTACAAATTTGATTAGCTCTGTCTTTCTTACAGATAAAATTGGCAAAATTTTAAACAAGATAGCATCAATCCACATTTATCCTGGATAGCCGTGGTTCTACTGCAGTTTGAAATTGAGCTTCTTTTAGAAGGAAAGCTGAATAGAGTACAAAAGGCAAAATAGAATTGTCTGTAACACAAAGGAATACAAAACAAACAAATCCCAATACAGATATTTAGAAGAGAAGTCAAAAAACTCAGCATATTAGTGAAAATCCAGAAAATTCACACACAAAAAAAATAATAAAAGAAACACAGCAAAAGACACAAAAAACTCACCAGGTACAGAGTGCATTCAAAATGAATTGCCAGAAACAGTGAGAGACCTACTGGATCAGTCAAAAAATAGAAAAATGGGGTCAAAAACCAGAAAATCAGAAAAATGTCCTTATATTAATAACATCCACTAAATACAATGAGTATTTTTTTCGCAATGCTGAAGATCTGAATTGCAGTGCTGGTTTCCTTATAATTGCACTGGGGTAGGGGGTCCTGCCCCATAGGCTTAAACCTTAAGAAGCACTGGGTACTGTCAGTCACATGTGATTGGGCAGCATTTCATGGGTTTTGAGAACAACAAGATTATGGAGAAGTGTGACACAACCGTTAATATGTCTTCGGCTTGCTTCTCTAGAGTGGAGGAGATACCCACAGAGAACAGCTGACATCATGTGAGTAGCCCTGGTCCTCCATATTTGTTCAGTCACACCCAGAAGCTGGCATTCACCTTTAGACCAACTTAAAACCAGGATGGAACTTCTCTAGTCTTTTGCTGTTTTGCAATGTCTTTATTCTGTTTGCACGACATTAATAAAATAAAATTTTACAATAAAATCACTAAACAAAAAGGAAAAGACATCTGAGACAGGGCCGAAACCCTGGCTATACCATAATAGTTATTAGCATTCATTGAAACATTGTAAGAGCATTTTTAATATTAATCAGGAGATGTGTAGTATGGGATCAAAAAAATAAAAAGGTTATCAAGGATGGGATCAAAAAAATAAAAAGGTTACTAAGACATAAGAGGAAATAAAATCAATGACTAAACATCAACACAAACCAGGAATCAAAGTAAACAAAAAGAAGAAAAAAAAAGCTGAAATTCTAACACTATTTTGAGAGTTTTTTCTCCTAATCATCACTAACGCAAAGTTGTATCCAACACTAGGATACAAAGACTAGTACCTGCCATAATTTATAGCTGTAACAAGAGGGCACACACCATCACATGACTATTGCATCATGTGACCGGCCACTGGCTTAGCAACAGTAAACAACATGGCTGCAGCTTTACAAAAACATCATAAAGTTACAGGGATCATAGCAAAACACATTCCACCATACTGCTGATCTAATGCCACTTGCATAATAATTATAATGAAAGACAGTGGAGCAAAACATGTACAAATTAAAAGAATAATGCGAAATCATTTCCAGACTTCCAAAACACAGAATTGTTACAGTAAATGCAAAAGGAAAAAGGTTTCCTTTTCATGTTTTATTTGGTTATTCTAGTTTTTACCTTGATTTTCTTTTTCATTTTGTTAATTTTGTTTTCCTTTTATTTTGCCACTTCAGTTTAGAAATCTTTACCACTTTTTAGTACTAAAAAATATATGTATAGTTTACTGTAATGTAGTGCATAGGTTGCTTAAGGTATCTCTGTTTCGAATTAGCAGTCACTACTTTTGTCTGTTCTTTGGTCTTCTAGATTGTGACAACTGACAGCCTGGCACATTGCCATAGGAACAGTTTATTCACAAGGTGCTGGCTTACGGTCACAAGAACTTAAAGTGTAGGGAATATTCTGTCATATCCTTTACTTTACCTTTCTAGAATAAATTGAATCATTTTTTGAGAAGTTAAAGCATCTTTTGCCGACATCATTTTGGTGCTACCTGTTTTTCCACCTGTTGTGAACAAGTTTGTCTCCAATCCAAAGATGGCCACTGTCAGTCCTCAACCCTCACAAGTGCCAGTCAAGAATATGCCAGAGCCCTGTAAACCTCTGTAGAATATCATACAATATCGGTACAGAAAGCTTTCCAGTAAATCTTTCGCCCAAGAGAGTGCACATTTGCGCCTAAGTTAAAAGCGCAGGATGTCGCTCTTAATTGCAGATATTTTTCTTTCCCCCAAAGTGAAACTATCTGACCTGATGCATTGTCCATCATCAGCACAGTGAGCAGCCATTTACTTGGTAATCGTAGACACTCATGAGGCTGAATGTTTAATCTGATTAGAAAAAATGTCTTAAAGAACCTTTCTGACCTAAGGCAGGGAGTTTGGAAGGATTATATGCTTTTCAGTTTCATACTCAATTATAACGCACTTTAACGCATTAGGCAGACATTTTAGCAAAAATGAGCTGTCACTTAAATCAGCATTTACAGAAATCCGGAGAAAGCACCATTAGTTGACGGCAGGTGTATAAATAATCTTAATGACACAAATCATGGTCTGTCTATCGATTATGATCGCACATCGTTTGTGTTCAGTGGCACAGTAGTGCCATGGCCGGCTGCACTTCCTCACTGATCCAGCGAGTTTACATTCTAGCCTGGTCTTTCTCAATGTAGAGTGGACATTATATTATTATAATGTGATTACAATATCATATGATAATTAATAATATCAATATTATTATCAATAATATAATAGTTATTATAATTAGTGATTATAATGTGGTTATTATTATAAAATGACTTGTATTACTGATTGTGTGTGTCTGTGTCTGTGAGTTTGCCTTTTGTCCCATTTGGGTCTTGCCTGGTGATCGACATTGTTGTGTTTGGCTGTGCTAGTCTGGGCTTGTGGAACTGGTGGAAGGCAAAATCCTAAAAATCCTGTGCAGTTGGGGGATATGTTTAAATGTTATATATTAATTGATTTGAGTTTTTCAGAAAAACGTTTTATAATGAGGAAGAACAGTTATTGTTAATTGTATTTTATGACTTACTGGCAAGTACATGAGAAAGCAATTGCACGTTGATTCTTCTAAGAACACTGAAAACCGACTGTTACTTTAAAATAAGTTGTGCTTCCAAAACATTGGGACCCAGATGGAAGATTGGTTAAGGCAAAAGTTTACACAAATGTAACACTGTTTTTCTTCATGTGGAGAGTCATAGATATAATGCCCTCTGTAATGTTTGGGACAAAGACACAAGCAAATCTCCTTAAATGAAAGTCTGCAACTTTAATCACGTCTCAATTGTTTCATTTGTAATTTTAAACTATGGAGCAGAGAGTTAAATTAAGGAAAAATGTGTCCCTTTCCCAAACATTATGGAGGTCACTATATGTGAAATAAGTTATGAGGCAGTATGGCAGGCAGCACTACTTTTTTGCAAATGCTACAGAATTGACAATTTACTGTATGTTGTTGTTAAATGGCGTGTTTTTATCAAAATTATTCATAAGTTGTTAATAAGATTCACAAAGACTAACATTCATGGCTAGGTTCTTCAAATTCATTTATCACATTACTTTAAAAACTCCATCATCTTGAATCCTACGTACAAATGCTAGAAAAAATGAGTAACTGAGGCACTTCACCCTTTACCTCCTTTAAAAATGGAGCTGTAAGGTCCTTCCTTTCAGACTGTACATGTGTGGTTAGAGCTGAGAGATATGGATTTAAACTGATGTTGTCATTATTTTGACCCAAAATGAAATATTCTATATTTCTCAGTATGTTCTCCAAATACCTTAAAGGTCAAACACTGATTAACACTGAGGACCAACAGCAATACTTCTGCACAATGTCTCACTGGGACTGGGACTGACGAGTCAGAAGTTTCTTTCTTTTTAATTTTCTTACTTTTTAATCATTCTTATGAATTTTCAGGCCATTGTGTGTGATGTGTATATATTTATGTATCTATATATGTATTTATTTATTTAAAGAGCTTCTGTAGAAAGCCAACTTTCCTCCTGTGGACAAATAAAGTTGTCCCATACTATGTAAATCTATCTATCTATCTATCTATCTATCTATCTATCTATCTATCTATCTATCTATCTATCTATCTATCTATCTATCTATCTATCTATCTATCTATCTATCTATCTATCTGTCTATTTTTTAATGATAACAATTTCATGTATAGCTGTACCTTAAAGAAACATTTTTCCCAACCATTTTTGCTTTATACCTCCTCAACTTATATTTGAGTTACCATTACATTTATTGCATCAGTGTCTGCCAGTCAGTAAACAAATATTTGATTCATTACCACACATGTAATGTTTTATGATTAACATCATAGAGATATGAAAATTTGGTGGAAGTGGTTTGATGACAGCCTCAAAGTTAGTACGAGAGTCAAGGTGGTGGTGGGACAGGTATAGGACTGGATACAAAGAGTGGAAAACAGTGGCCTACCAGGGAAATACAAAGCTTGGTGTTACCAGAATGGTGTCTTGCCAAGGCTTCTATGGCACCCGCTTGTGTGTAATGCCCCCAATACAATAGTGGAGATGATGGAAAGAAGCATCAGATGCCATTTGTGAAGGTGGCTTGGCATACCAAAGAGCTTCAGCTGTATTAATATCTACAGCTAGGAGACCACATTCCAATTTCCAATGAGAGGTCTAGTTGAGGAGTTCCAAATGATCAAGGTGAGACAAGTGTTGATATTCCGTGACTGCAAAGACAACAAGGTCAAGACACCAGGAACAGAGGTCCACAGGAGGTGGAAGTGGTCAGCTATAGCAGCAGTGAGTGAGAACATACTGTTAATCTGGTCCAGGACAGTGAAGAAGCTGAAGATGACAATACCATCGATAGAGTGCATGGATAAGGCCTACGAGAGAAAAGTGTGAAAATGCCAGCCACTGGTAGATGACTGCAGTGATAAGGAGTGGAGTGGAAAGTGCCTGCTGATGGAGGCTGGAGAAAGAGGTTTCCTAGGAGCACTGCAGTTGGCCTAGAGGAGGAGGAAGCGTCACAATGGCTGTGGCTAAGGAGAAAAGAGCAATGGTCAAGCCACCTGGCTCCGGTTGAGCATAATCAACCAAGCCAGTGTACCTTTCAGAGGATGTTGTGACAAGAGCCAGTAACAAAGGGAGCCACCTGATGATGAGCTAGGTAGCAGCAGTACCATCCAGCTGTATGTACATAAATGTATTAACTTGAGTAGATGGGGAGACTTGCTTGTTGTGCCGGGAAGCTTTGAGGTGACCTGTATTTTAACTGGAAGAGGAGGAGGAGGACTGATGACAGGTTTATTAGAACTGTCATCTCCTCAATAAAAAACTTTGTCAGTAGCTCTTATGTTTTAGCAAAGGTCTAATTTAAGGCTTTGGTATGTTTTCATTGCTTTGATCATTTATGTTGTTTTGGAATTATTATTTTATATGTGTTTTTGTCATTTTGTAATTTTTGTATTTAATATTTTTTGCTTGTTATATAAATGCAGCCCCAAAGGACGGATCCATTACATTACATTACATTACTGCTGAAGGACCACCCTCAGCCTGTGTATCCTGGCTGAAGGCTCAGATCCTTCAGAAGTCATTAAGTGTAGTGGAATAAGTATTGTGCAGATTTGTGGTTTTTATGGATTTTTGATTCTGTTTTGAGAATTTTATCTTTGGATTTCTGATTAGTTGTTTGCTTTGAGTTGCATTTTTTAGAGAAACCTCTTTTTGTCTTATTTTTTCATTGTTTCTCCTCTGTCTTTTATTTTTTGTGCCTTCTTTTTATTTAAATAAGTTCGCTATTTATGTAGGAACTTTTTATGTGTTTTGTTCCTTAAGCCAGAAGTTTATGACAATCCTATCCCCTTAAGGATATTTTTAAATGCTTAAAAGGCTTGAGCTCAGTTTTTGGGCCTGTGCTGCCTTTTAAGTTTAGAGCTAGATTATCTAGGGTGAGATGTGTTACTAAGGTCCAGACCTAGAGGGATCCTGTTCTGGTTTTTGTTTATTCTCAGGCCTGCTTACCTTTTCTGTTATGTTGGTATTTCTGAACTTCATCAATAGCTAACTGAAGTTGAACAGTTTAGCACTGTAGGGTATCTGCTTAAGGCCCCCACATACATTAGATATGTTTTTTATTTGTCTAAGTTAACATTAGTTTACTGTAATGTTGTACTATACTGTATGATCCCATTTGCATATTTCCTTTTTTAATCATTAACATCATAACAGGGTTCATGGGACAGTGTTTACAGTATCTGCATATTGTACATATGTAATATCCATCCATCCATTATCCAATCCGCTATATTCTAACTACAGGGTCATGGGGGTCCGCTGGAGCCAATCCCTGCCAACACAGGGTGCAAGGCAGGGCATACAGTTAGGTCCATAAATATTTGGACAGGGACAACTTTTTTCTAATTTTGATTCTGTACATTAACACAATGAATTTTAAATGAAACAACTCAGATGCAGTTGAAGTGCAGACTTTCAGCTTTAATTCAGTGGGGTGAACAAAACGATTGCATAAAAATGTGAGGCAACTAAAGCATGTGGAAGATTTTGATGTGAACAGGCAACATGTGGTCAAAGGAGCTCTCCTTGCAGGTGAAAGAAGCCATCCTTAAGCTGCGAAAACAGAAAAAACCCATCCGAGAAATTGCTACAATATTACGAGTGGCAAAATCTACAGTTTGGTACATCCTGAGAAAGAAAGCAAGCACTGGTGAACTCAGCAACGCAAAAAGACCTGGACGTCCACGGAAGACAACAGTGGTGGATGATCGCAGAATCATTTCCATGGTGAAGAGAAACCCCTTCACAACAGCCAACCAAGCGAACAACACTCTCCAGGGGGTAGGCGTATCGATATCCAAGTCTACCATAAAGAGAAAACTGTATGAAAGTAAATACAGAGGGTGCACTGCAAGGTGCAAGCCACTCATAAGCCTCAAGAATAGAAAGGCTAGATTGGACTTTGCTAAAGAACATCTAAAAAAGCCAGCACAGTTCTGGAAAAACATTCTTTGGCCAGATGAAACCAAGATCAACCTCTACCAGAATGATGGCAAGAAAAAAGTATGGAGAAGGCGTGGAACAGCTCATTATCTAAAGCATACCACATCATCTGTGAAACACGGTGGAGGCAGTGTAATAGCTTGGGCGTGCATGGCTGCCAGTGGCACTGGGACACTAGTGTTTATTGATGATGTGACACAGGACAGAAGCAGCCGAATGAATTCTGAGGTGTTCAGAGACATACTGTCTGCTCAAATCCAGCTAAATGCAGTCTAATTGATTGGGCAGCGTTTCATGATACAGATGGACAATGACCCAAAACATACAGCCAAAGCAACCCAGGAGTTTATTAAAGCAAAGAAGTGGAAAATTCTTGAATGGCCAAGTCTGTCACCTGATCTTAACCCAATTGAGCATGCATTTCACTTGTTGAAGACTGAACTTCGGACAGAAAGGCCCACAAGCAAACAGCAACTGAAAGCCGTTGCAGTAAAGGCCTGGCAGAGCATTAAAAAGGAGGAAACCCAGCATCTGGTGATATCCATGAGTTCGAGACTTCAGGCTCTTATTGCCAGCAAAGGGTTTTCAACCAAGTATTAGAAATGAACATTTTATTTCCAGTTATTTAATTTGTCCAAATACTTTTGAGCCCCTGAAATGAAGGGATTGTGTTAATAAAAACTGCTTTAGTTGCCTCACATTTTTATGCAATCGTTTTGTTCACCCCACTGAATTAAAGCTGAAAGTCTGCACTTCAACTGCATCTGAGCTGTTTCATGTAAAATTCATAGTGGTAATGTACAGAACCAAAGTTAGAAAAAAGTTGTCTCTGTCCAAATATTTATGGACCTAACTGTAAACCCCAGGCAGGGCGCCAGCCCACAGCAACATATGTAATATTCTCTTCTTAGTTATTGTTTTTTTTCATTCTTATAAAATTACAGCATTTAAATTGAAAAGGAAACACAAATACTTTCAGCTTTAAGTTTATACATCTTTAACTAACTGAAAAATTTCAGACCAAATTTGGCAATTTAAATGGTGTGACAGGTGGCCGATGTCCTTACCTGGACGGGATCTTCAGGAGATGGAAGGATGGGGAAAGTTGCCTCTTTTGGGGACTGCCTTCCCCGGAATGCTAGATGGCAGCCATCCTGGGTAGCAGCTGTGCCCCAGCTTCCCACAGGGCATCATGGGACTTTGAATTCTGTAATTTAGCTCTATTAGGTGCCATGTGTGCCGTTAAGCAGTGCTATAAGGATTGAAGAGCCCTGTATCAGGGGGTTTCTGCCACACCCAGAAGTGCTGACAGACCATGTGGGCAGATGTTTGGAAGCACTTCCAGGGTGGCTAAAATAAAAGGAGCTGCCTGCCTCACTTCAGGGAGCCAGAGTTGGGTAAAAGGTGGATGAATCTTGTAAGGAGGCAAGAAGAAGGCAGCGACAGACAGAAGACAAGGTATTGTCTAATTTTGCCACTAAATTGTACTTGTACTTGTGACAGAGTGGGAAACACTTGTTATAAGAGGAGTTTCCCATAGTAAAAGAGGCTTTGTGTTTTAAACTTGTGCCCTGTGTCTGTCTGTGTTGTGTTTAGGGAGCTTGAGTGCCCCCTGGTGTCCACAAGTTTGCAGGATTTCTGGCCATCTGCTAGCAGGAACCTGCATTAATAAATTTCTTATGGACACACACTGACACAACAGTGCTGCTGCCCACCAGAAAACCCTTGCTGCTCCAAGATGGGGAAGTGGAAGAAAAGGCAGACTGACAACACACTGGGAAGCCAGGCACCTGACATCATCAGCGTTACAGCCAAGACGAGGAGCTGCCGCACCTGTAGGGAGGAAGGACCTCCAGACCATGCCATCCAGGAAGAGGTGCATGCTGAGGATGGAATTAAGATGTCTCCGGACTCTGTAAAGTGTGTCCTGTGCTTGCACCTCTTAGGGGAAGAACTATCTGGAGATCCATCAGGGAGTGAATCATGCACCTGAAAAGGATGGTGACTCTGAAAGGTCTCCAAGCACCAAAGACCAGCTGTTTGCCAGAGAGGGACACATGACCTGCTCCAAGGAATTGTTGGATGGTGAAGTTCACTGGCAGCCTGTCGTCTGCCTGGGACACAACCTGATGGACTTGGACTCCCAGAAAGGGAAGGGGAAGGTGAACGATGGTCAAGGTGACTGAACAGTCCACCAATAAATTAAAACAGGTGGATCACAGTCAGTAAAGGGCAAAACCCCAAAACTCCAACTACCATGAGCCTGCATGAGACCTGACAGCGTATGCATAGGAGAGCTGCATGTCTGGCCAGCTCACAAATGGTGGACGGGGCTTATGAATGTCCGATTCCGAACTAATCAATAACTTTGATGTGCGGGCTCTTTTATAGGCCATTGGAAGCCTGAAGGGGATGATCAAGGAGCCAGCATAGCTTGTTCCCCCCGAGAACGATAGCCCTCGCGGGACCGAATGCTGTGCCCCATAATGCTAAGCTGAGGGAGAGGCCATGAGATGGATGGCCAGTGTACTTACCCGGCTGGGATGAGCAGGAGATGGCCCAGACATTGGTCCTGCATTGTGCCCATTTCTTCCTGGGATAGACTCCTGCTTCCCCTTGACACTGCTCTGGATGAGCAAGCTAAGAAAACGTATGGATGTATGGATAAATGGTCACAACAATAATAAAAAAAAAATCAATAAACACACAACTGTCATGAAGCTAGTAACAAACATACAGTATCTAAAGCAAATTAACTATTTAGAACAGAATATGGATGATACCAGAATATATATACACAAAACAAAACTTTTTATACCCATTCATTGTTCATTATTTCTTTTTCTAATTGCAGGAACAATAAAAAATGTCTTCCTATCTGAAATGTACCACAATCATATGATGTTGTTCTATGAGCAGTACAGGTGAAGTTGTTTGATCATACGTGAGGAGAAGATTAAAAAGAGTACTTGTGTCTAGCTGAGCACTTTGAAGTGTAACTAGGTCAGAAAATAACATCAAGAGTCTCAGTAATGTAACGTGAGAAATGGAAATTAAATAATCATTTTTCACTTTATGGGGTTGTGTTTGAATATTAAGTGACTTCAAAAAGCAGCTGGAAGCATACTTAAAGAAATAAAATAATTTGTTCCATCGCTACAGGACAGATAGATAGATAGATAGATAGATAGATAGATAGATAGATAGATAGATAGATAGATAGATAGATAGATAGATAGATAGATAGATAGATAGATAGATAGATAGATAGATAGATACTTTATTAATCCCAAGGGGAAATTCACATACTCAAGCAGCAGCATACTGATAAAGAACAATATTAAATTAAAGAGTGATAACAATGCAGGTATAACAGACAGACAATAACTTTGAATAATGTTAACGTTTACCCCCCCAGGTGGAATTGAAGAGTCACATAGTGTGGGGGAGGAACGATCTCCTCAGTCTGTCAGTGGAGCAGGACATTGACAGCAGTCTGTCGCTGAAGCTGCTCCTCTGTGTGGAGATGATACTGTTCAGTGGATGCAGTGGATTCTCCATAATTGATAGGTGCCTGCTCAGCGCCCGTCGCTCTGCCACGGATGTCAAACTGTCCAGCTCCGTGCCTACAATAGATCCTGCCTTCCTCACCAGTTTGTCCAGGCATGAGGCGTCCCTCTTTTTTATGCTGCTTCCCCAGCACACCACTGTGTAGAAGAGGGCGCTCACCACAACCGTCTGATAGAACATCTGCAGAATCTTATTGCAGATGTTGAAGGACGCCAGCCTTCTAAGGAAGTATAGTCGGCTCTGTCCTTTCTTACACAGAGCATCAGTATTGGCAGTCCAGTCCAATTTATCATCCAGCTGCACTCCCAGGTATTTATAGGTATGCACCCTCTGCACACAGTCATCTCTGATGATCATGGGGTCCATGAGGGGCCTGGACCTCCTAAAATCCACCACCAGCTCCTTGGTTTTGCTGGTGTTCAGTTGTAGGTGGTTTGAGTCACACCATTTAACAAAGTCCTTGATTAGGTTCCTATACTCCTCTTCCTGCCCATTCCTGATGCAGCCCACGATAGCAGTGTCGTCAGCAAACTTTTGCACGTGGCAGGACTTCGAGTTCTATTGGAAGTCCGATGTAAATAGGCTGAACAGGACCGGAGAAAGTACAGTCCCCTGCGGCGCTCCTGTGTTGCTGACCACAATGTCAGACCTGCAGTTCCCAAGACGCACATACTGAGGTTTGTCTTTAAGATAGTCCACGACCCATGCAACCAGGTATGAATCTACTCCCATCTCTGTCAGCTTGTCCCTAAGGAGCATAGGTTGGATGGTGTTGAAGGTGCTAGAGAAGTCTAGAAACATAATTCTTACAGCACCACTGCCTCTGTCCAAGTGGGAGAGGGATCGGTGTAGCATGTAGATGATGGCATCCTCCGCTCCCACCTTCTCCTGGTATGTGAACTGCAGAGGGTCGAGGGCATGGCAGACCTGTGGCCTTAGGTGGTGAAGCAGTAGCCGCTCCATGGTCTTCATCACATGTGACGTCAGAGTGACAGGCCGGAAGTCGTTCAGCTCACTAGGACGTGATATCTTTGGGATGGGGGTGATGCAAGATATTTTCCAAAGCCTTGGGACACTCCCCTGTTCCAGGCTCAGGTTGAAGATGCGCTGTAGAGGACTCCCCAGCTCCAGCGCACAGGCCTTCAGCAGTCATGGTGATACTCCATCTGGACCCACTGCTTTGCTGGCACAAAGTCTCCTCAGCTCTCTGCTCACCTGGGCTGCTGTAATTGTGGGTTGGGGGAAACTCTCTCCTATGCTGGTATCAGCAGAAGGATGGTTGGAGGGTGCAGTACTCTGAGGTGAGAGTGGGTTAGGGTGGTCAAACCTGTTAAAAAAGTTGTTCATCTGGTTTGCTCTCTCCACATCTCTCTCGATGATGGCACCCCGCTTCGAGCTGCAGCCAGTGATGATCTTCATCCCATCCTACACTTCCTTCATGCTGTTGTTCTGCAACTTCTGCTCCAGCTTTCTCCTGTACTGCTCCTTTGCTGCCCTCAGCTGGACTCGGAGTTCCTTCTGCATGCACTTGAGCACATGCTGATCACCGCCTTTAAAAGCCCTTTTCTTCTGGTTCAAAAGGCCCTTGATGTCACTTGTAATCCATGGCTTGTTGTTAGCATAGCAGCGTACAGTTCTTACTGGAACTACAAAGTCCATACAGAAGTTGATGTAGTCAGTAGTGCAGTCAACAACTTCCTTAATGTTCTCACTATGTGACCCCTGCAGGATATCCCTGTCCGTAGTTCCAAAGCATTCTCTCAGAGTCTGCTCTGCCTCAGGGGACCACTTCCTGAATGAGTGTGTGATTGTAGGTAGGACCCTCACTCTTGGTTTGTAGTGAGGCTGAAGCGGAACCAGATTATGATCTGCTTTCCCAAGGAATTATTAAGGATAAGATTGAGCAACACCTGGCAAAGACAGGAGTTATTCTGAACAGTCATCATGGGTTCAGAAGAGGGAGGTCGTGTTTTACTAAGATGCTGGAATTCTATGAGGAGGCAACAGAAGGATACGATCAAAGTGGAGCATATGATATTATTTATCACAGGAAGCAGAGGGTGATGGTGCGAGGAACCTCTTTAGAATTGGTCGATGTTAAGAGTGGTGTTCCACAAGGGTCAGTGCTAGGGCCGCTGCTATTTTTAATATATATAAATGATTTAGATAGGAATATAAGTAACGAGCTAGTTAAGTTTGCAGATAATACCAAGACAGGTGGATTAGCAGATAATTTGGAATCCGTTATATCATTACAGAAGGACGTGGATAGCATAAAGGCTTGGGCAGATTTGTGGCAGATGAAATTTAATGTCAGTAAATGTAAAGTATTACACATAGGAAATAAAAATGTTAGGTTTGAATACACAATGGGCGGTTGTAAAATCAAGAATACACCTTATGAGAAGGATTTAGGAATCATAGTGGACTCTAAGCTGTCAACTTCCCGACAGTGCTCAGAAGCCATTAAGAAGGCAAACAGAATGTTAGATTACTGTATATGACACAATGTGTGGAGTACAAGTCCAAGGAGGTTCTGCTCAACCTTTATAATGCACTGGTGAGGCCTCATCTGGAGTACTGTGTGTAGTTTTGGTCTCCAGGCTACAAAAATGACATAGCAGCACTAGAAAGGTCCAGAGAAGAGCGAGTAGGCTGATTCCAGGGCTACAGGAGTTGAATTATGAGGAAAGATTAAAAGAGCTGAGCCTATACAGTTTAAGCAAAAGAAAATTAAGAGGCGACATGATTGAAGTGTTTATAATTATGAACTGAATTAGTACAGTGGATCAAGACTGTTATTTTAAAACGAGTTCATCAAGAACACGGGGACACAGTTGGAAACTTGTTAAGGGTAAATTTCTCAGAAACATTAGGAAGTTTTTCTTTACACAAAAATGATAGACACTTGGAATAAACTGCCAAGTAGTGTAGTAGACAGTAAGACATTAGGGACTTTCAAAATTCGACTTGATGTTTTTTTGGAAGAAATAAGTGCATAGGACTTGCGAGCTTTGTTGGGCTGAATGGCCTGTTCTCGTCTAGAGTGTTCTAATGTTCTAAAACATCGCACTTCTTTGAAGTCCACATTTGTCTTTGTCTGTTTTTGAAGGTGGTCCTTTGTTTAGCCAATAACCTCATACAGGTGGTGAGAGCCATTGCCCACTATTCTAACAAATTCTCAAGTGAGTTCAGCCTAATTCCTAAGACATTTCTAAATCAATCTAATGCCTCCTGAAGGTGGTGCTCAAATTGGAGGCTGTGATTTTAAACTGCAAAGATTGGAGGTTCTCTCATTAACCTGGTCTGACAGAGAGCAAGCTTCTGTTTACGATGAACCATCTACAGTCAAAAAGTCTCCTAAAAAAATTGTTAGACTTATAAAATATATGCTGTGTGTGTAGAAAGCCCATCTCTGTTTTGAAAATAAACATAACCTGATACAAAGGGAAACCTTTCTGCAGTGTCAGATTATAGATTGGCATTAAACGTCATCAATGGAGGGGTGGTGAACGTGAATGGTATGTTATTGTAGGTCCTGTGTGCTCCCTGTTGTTCAGCCTTATGATGACAGTGTAGGAATTGTAATTGTAAGTAACTGGTAGCTATATTCATGGAAATATGAACTGCAAAATATGCATTTGAAGTAAACAGTGTGTCAAAACAACTGCCGATAATGAAGAGCCTCAGGATTTGTAGATTTCAGTACTCAAATGGGCCAAATTTTGTTATGTTGCAGCCTTGTGGTAAAATCATTTTAATTCATTTTTCCCCCACGTTAAGCAACACTCAATACCCCAGAATGACAAAGCAAAAACAGGATTTTAGAAATTTTTGCAAATTTATTTTAAAAAAATGAAATATTGCATTGACACAAATATTCAGACCCTTTACTCAGTACTTCATTGAAGCACATTTGGCAGCCAAAATAGAATGGAGTCTTCATGGGTTTGATATGACAAGCTTCACACACCTGGATTTGTGAGCTTTCTTCCATTATTCTCTGCAGAACCAGTCAAGCTCCGTCAGGCTGGATGGAGACCGTCCGTTGACAGCTATTTTCAGGTCTTTCCAGAAATGTTAGATTTAGGCACTGGCTGGGCAACTTAAGAACATTCCTAGAGTTGTCTGTATATCACTCCTGTGTTGTTTTTTCTTTGTGCTTAGGGTCATTGTCCTGTTGGAAGGTGAACCTTTGGTCCAGTCTGAGGTCCAGAGCTTTCTGGTGCTGGCTCTTCATTAAGGATATATTTGCACTTCGCTCTGTTCAGCTTTCCCTCCACCTGATCTAGTCGCTCAGTGCCTTCCACTGAAAAACAATCCCACAGCATGATGCTGCCACCACCATGCTTCACTGCTGGAATGATATTTGACAGGTGATTAGTGTACGTGATTGTGATCTGGGTTTCATCAGAGTAGAGAATCTTGCTTCTCACAATCTGCGTCTGAGGTGCTTTTCATGCATCTTTTATTGGGGAGAGGCTTCAGTCTGGCAACTCTGTCACACAGATCAGATCAGTGGTGTCTTGCAGTGATGGTTGTCTTTCTGAATGTTTCTCCCATTCTCACTCAGGTTCTCTGGAGCTCAGCAATTATTACCCAGGAATTCAAGAGGATTTTAAGAAGTCATCTAATCTCAGATGGCATGGAAGTGCCTGGTGCTGCCCTTTTCTCCTGTTTCAGCAATGACATCACAGATTGTGCACTTTCGGGTAATTTCCTTAGTGATGCTGTAAACAAAATGGTGGCAGCCATGAAAAATAAATATTTTAACTAAATTAATACTTTTTTTAAACCTATAATAAGAATAAAAACACAATGTTAACATATGAAAAAGTGTCACAACAAAGTCATTCATAACAATCAATGACCTTAAAGAGGGTAGCTTCATCATCTGTGTAAGTGGGTCTCCTGATCCCCCTGGGTTCAATTAGCACTGACAGATAATAACAGATATAATTAGCCAAACTGAAACAATTAATAAACATTAAGGGGTGAACCCAGGGGTCACTTTCTGCCAAGCATCTTAATGACTTCCAAGGCCAGGTCTGTCCTACATTTGCTTGTGGGACACTCCAAAGTGCAAACTCCTGCTACTGGCCTGTGGTGTTGCCACATCCTGGAGTTTTCTGAACAGCAAAACAAGGCTGACTCTTAAAGCATCCTGCAAGCTGACACCTCTGTTACAGGTTTGATATATATTGCACTGAAAATATGTACTTAATGTGATCATTGTTACATATGTAAATATAACAGCACTCTTGAATCATAAACTGAAGGATACTGAGCATCACACCAAAAAGATCCATGGCCTATGAATACAATGTGGACAGGCAGAGCCTTGAAAATATCACAATGCACACAAACACTGTTGTTAGTTAAAGTAATTACTGATAATTACTTTAAGTGCAGTTAGTGACACTTTGCTAGTTATCTATTTGTGCCCCATCCTAATTTAAGCGTTTATTAAATAAATAAAACAGTTGTCTAAAAGGGAGAAGTCTTATGTCTTGTATTATGTCTGTGCACTATTATTATTTATATCTGCTCATTGTTGTTAATCAGCAGTTAAATGGCATGACCATTTAGCAGAAGTCATGGAGTACACAGGGTATTGTGGACGACAAGCAGCTAAAAAAAAGGATTGTGCCTCAATGAAAAGGCTCTTTTCTCATAAATATAGGAATATCACCACAAACACCAGTGATATCTTATTATAAATATACCATACTGTAGCCCAAGGAGAAAAACTATGCTCATGAGGGATTTTGAAAAGACTGCAGTGTAGACCCCCATTCCCAGAAGACTACCACAATGCACTGCTTCAATCAAACCAGCTGGATGCAGAATAAATAATTAATCAGCTTTTGACACCTCGGTGTTATGATAGTGTAGCACTGATAATTAGAGTCAATGGAGGCCATCTACTGCTGCAAGAAACAGACAGGCACTTATCCAACATGCATTGTTAGAACTTATCTCTACATCTAGCGGTCACACACGCAACCCAAAGTGAGCCGTATGCAAAGAGATTCATTAATCTTCACATGCATTGTCCTTTCATTCTTACTTAATTGCTTTGAAGTACAATAAATCTTCATTAAAAAGGATTTATGGAAATTTGTGACTCAAACTATGTGCAGATGGCAAGCAGGATGTCATAGTTTAAATAATATCAGAGGTCGCATAAAGGGATATGTTTTAGGCAGACATGAGGAGGAAAAATCTTGTGCTACACATTCACTGCTCTTTACTGCACACATGTATGACTCGGAGTTTTCTTGCCTTTTTCCTAGTCAAGTGCTCACCTCTGTGGTGCAATACAATAAATTCATTGGTTTACTCGATAAAATACTAGACCAGGAGGCTGACTTCAGTAGAGAAGATTAGACAGTAGCTGATGATGTGCTTGCTTGCTTGCTTCCAGGAGGCAGAGAACAATGATCAGACAGCTAGCTCATCCTGTCAAGCTCTTCACTTTAGTGGATTCATACAAAGTAAAAACTGAAAGGGACAGCAGCTTCATAGCAGAAGGAGCCATGCTCAGCATTCCAAAGAGAGCTATCTCGGAGATGAAAAAGTGATTTGATAAAAGAATTTACATCTAATGAAGGCTTTGTGTGGTCTCGTATGGCACCTGGGATTTGTATTTCATGACAATATGGAATTTAAATGTGTTCAGTTCATGTTTATTTTTAAAGTGGTGCAACTAAAAGGTTGATATAAAATATAAGTGGAAAATAATTTTTACAATGGCAGCTGATTCCAAATCTGTTTATTATTTTATATATTTTTTGCTGTATGTCAATATTTTTTAACTTCCACTAGGCATTCATGAATCTGCAGTAGTCAATATATATAAATGACAAAAGACAAATTCAACAGAAAGACAAAAAAGTCTCTGATATTTATGATCGCAAAAGTTGGTGGAGATTCAGAAGATATATCCTATGGTTAAATGGTCAGGGAGGAGAGGAAAGTTAAGTTACACACCTGTGTGGCACCCGGACGGTGTTCACGCCCAGCCGGGACACCCAGGAGGACAGGAGGAGAGCTCATTCCTCCTCCAGAACGCGAAGGGGCATCCGCCCTGGTTGTATAGGGGGGCCAGGGGGTGCCCTGATGCCTTGGGGACCCTGGACTCCAGCGCTTCCGCCACACCCGGAGGTGCTGGGGGGAAGAGAAGAAGGGACACCCGGAGTGCTTCCGGGTACACAGCTGACACTTCCGCCACACTGGGGAGTGCCAGTGGAAGATTGTCGGGGAGCACCTGGAGCACATCCGGGTGTGTATAAAAGGGGCCGCCTCCCTCCAGTCATGGACAAGAGTCAGGAGGAAGTAGGATGACGTCGGGTGGAAGACAAGGAGGCGGCCTGAAGAAGGCATTGTGTTGTGGCCAGGACTTTGGGGTATGTGGGCACAGGAACATTGTAAATAGTCAATTAAATAAACGTGTGTTGGGTGACATGTACGTGTCTGCCTGTCTGTGTCCGAGCCAGTCTTCACACCTGGCACAGAAGTCAGAAAAATTAAAATTCCCAAGCCTAAATGACCACCTAAATCCAAAAACAAACAAAAGAAAATCCTTCCCTTCACCACACCTACCCAGGATTTTATTAGTAAATGTGACAAAGTGCTTCATTTATGCCTAAATATGATGTAACCTCCCTAAAGATTTGTATGCAGTAGGTGTCATCTTAGTTGTAACATCCAGCATCCTTTCAATCCTGAAGGTGGCTGCAGAGTACTTTGGCCAGGTGGCAGTGGTACAGAGCACCATCAAAGCATACTGGAAAGTGAAAAAGACAGAAGTAATGATTGGTAACTGGTAGGAGTGACTGATGCATTCAATGTGGAGGTGGGATTACATCAGGGATCGGCTCTGAGCCCTTTCTTATTTGCAATGGTGATGGACAGGTTGACAGACGAGATTAGACAGGAGTCCCCGTGGACTATGATGTTTGCTGATGACATTGTGATATGTAGCGATAGTAGGGAGCAGGTTGAGGAGACCCTGGAGAGGTGGAGATATGCTCTAGAGAGGAGAGGAATGAAGGTCAGTAGGAACAAAACAGATACATATGTGTAAATGAGAGGGATGTCAGTGGAATGGGGAGGATGCAAGGAGTAGAGTTGGCGAAGGTGGATGAGTTTAAATACTTGGGATCAACAGTACAGAGTAATGGGGATTGTGGGAGAGAGGTGAAAAAGAGAGTGCAGTCAGGGTGGAATGGGTGGAGAAGAGTGTCAGGAGTGATTTAACATTAACATTATAAGTTAACATTATACAAAGTTACTGTCTGTTATACCTGCATTTTTATCACTCTTTAATTTAATATTGTTTTTTATCACTATGCTGCTGCTGGAGTATGTGAATTTCCCCTTGGGGATTAATAAAATATCTATCTATCTATCTATCTATCTATCTATCTATCTATCTATCTATCTATCTATCTATCTATCTATCTATCTATCTATCTATCTATCTATCTAATTTGTGACAGACAGGTATGAGCAAGAGTGAAAGGGAAGGTCTACAGAAAGGTAGTGAGACCTCCTATGTTATATGGGTTGGAGACGGTGGCACTGACCAGAAATCAAGAGACAGAGCTGGAGGTGGCAGAGTTAAAGATGCTAAGATTTGCACTGGATGTGACGAGGATGGACAGGATTAGAAATGAGTACGATAGATAGATTCCCTTGCACAGTCAGTCCACATTAGTAAAGGAAGCTTTTTTGGTTAATCACACAGAAACCTAAAACCTGGGCATTCACACCATAAATTCACTCATGGATTATAATTGGAGATTAACTTGAGAAGGTGAAGCTTTTTTCCTTCACTGTTTAAAGAATTTCAGAATAAATAAGTCATTTGATATTAGTTCTCAGTTGATCTCCTCATTCCCAGAATATATTTAACATTACATATTGTACATTGTTTTCTTGGCAATGAGAGTGTCTTTGTCTGCTGTAGCTTCTATTTTTTGTGATGTGAGAAGCTCAGGGTGCTGGTAGCCCAGTACGTTGTTATCAGATGATAATCTGTGCAATGTATGGTTCAGGTTGTGTTGTGGAGGAGTACGTCACCATCAAGTAATACTTCTTTTACCTGACTCAAACAGACTATGATATCATTTGGTTTATTAAGGCCTAAAGGATATCTGCTTTTCAATCAAGTTTACATTTACTTACTGTATGACAGGGTGCTGCCCAAGTGTAATGTTTGATAGTCTGCTTGTTATTTTTGTACTTTTCCAACTGTTTTTTTATTTTTGTTGAAAAGAGTAGGTGCAGATGTTGCTTTTTATTTGTGCAGTACTTTAACTACGTACCTACATATTTGTCATTTTGTTGGAGAAATATTGTACAAAAAATGCCTTTCTTGCTCTGCACTGCTAGCTACCGCATTACCATGCAAGCAGTTCAACCGGCTTTAGCTACAGCTGTGAAGAACAGTGTTTAATGTCTTCTAAAACGACCTTCAGATTAGGAGCAGCACCTCAAAAATTGCAGACCAAAGCAGCTATACTAAGAACTGAAAACTAGCAAAGGCAAAAACTAGCACACACATTCTCTGTCTCTCTTTTATCATTTCATCCAGTCGTTTCTTTAAACCTCAATCATCAGAAGCTAGGCCGGTATCAGCCCTACACAGAGAGCCAGTCTACCACTCTTTCCTCTCATGCACCCACATTTATTCACTCTTTGCTAAAGTTTTAAAGTTGCCACACAATCCAATATGCACCTTTTTAGAACGTGAAAGTAAATTAGAGTACCTCAGAAAACCCATGTGGGTGTTTTAACTCCTCTCTCAAAGTACTTGGGCTGGGATTTGAGTTCAGCTGCAAGGTGGCCAGTGTCTAAGGTGGTGTATATTATTCTGGGTGACGGAAAGAAAAGAAGAAAAATACAGCATTCTGCAGGCAAAAAATTGTATCAAATTTTATTTTTACCCTGTTAATCAGAAAATTCACATTTTCATGCAAGAGCTCATTTTCGTCTTCTGTTTTTCAGTGTGGGGTTATGTTTCATATGAGTAATTTAAAGCATATAGCATATATGGAGAGGTTTGTGAAGGCGTTCTTAAAATTCAATACATATATCTAGTGTTATAATGCTTTTACAGTAAATGTAATGTTTTAGTGCTTTATAAATTATATCGTTCTGCACCAAAATACTCCTGCACCAGAAAAATCAGTGTATTTTGTAGATATGGATGTGTTAAATCTATTCCTGCAATTGGAAGTTCTGTACCACAAACTCTTTCTGCAAGATGTTGGATTCACTGAAAAATGCTTTAAAAAAAGTATGAGCGAAAAATTCAGATCTAAATACGAGCATTGGCTCGCATAACGAGCCACGAGCCAGGCTGTGGGTATAGCTCGCGGCTTAGCGAGGGGGCGTGGTAGCTGTAGCGAGCCGCAGGGTGATGTGCGGTATCTGCGTTTCTCACCTAAGTGCACAGGTGGAAAACTGCTAACATCCATGATTGTTCCTGTGGCTGATGGACTGCAGCTGCCATGTCCTCCCCGCATATATAGAGAAGCGCGAGCCGGTTAAGGGGGAGAAGAAGTAAAAGAAAAGAGAGGAGAGAGAACGGAGGTTGCAGGAGGAGACAGGAAGCAGCAGGAATCGGCAGCAGTAGGAAGTCGGTGCGGGAGAGCGAGTGAGTGCAGGCTCGCGTGTAGCTGAACAGGCGAGCCAAACAGCTGAAGCAGGACGGTGTAGAGAAGGTCAGCTGCATTAAGTGTCTCGCCTGTTGCAGAGCCCGCATGGGAGAAGCAGGTGAGACGCTAACAGAGAAGAAGCACCGGGGATTGTCATCTGTTTTTTTAAAAACTGCTTCCTGTTGACGTTTTAACCTCGTGTTAAAGGATTGTTATTCTTGTGTATTTTAAACCTCCACTTCACAACTGTTTTAAGGATTATTTATTTAAAGATTTATTGAATGCTCTACTGCACTTTGGACACCTGTTTTGATTCTTTTAATAATCAGTTATATTATTTACCAGTGTTATTTATTAAAGGTAGACTACAGTATATATAATTTATCAGTGTTATTTGTTAGGAAAATTGATTTTTATGTTGATATATTTGGGGTGCGGAACGGATTAACTGGATTTCCATTATTTTCAATGGGGAAGTTTGTTCTAGATACGAGAAATTCGCTATACAAGCTCAGTGCTGGAACAAATTAAACTCGTATCTAGAGGTTCCACTGTATATATATATATATATATATATATATATATATATATATATATATATATATATATATATATATATATATAGGGGAAGACGGGGCAAGTTGTCTCAAGTTTTACTTAGTCAGCTGTGGATGGGTCAAATATAAAGTTATTGCCAAGTAAAGGCCTGCATTGATTAGGTAAATTACCATTAAACAGATACAAAATAACAAGCATTATCAACAGAGATACTTAGTATGTAATAAACTAATTTAAACCGGGACACTTGAGATGTGATAACATACCTCACAAGCAGGGGCATGTTGTCATGAATAGTTAAAGCTGTCATCAAGTAGACCTTTAGAACAAACCAACTACTACAGACTAACTCAATTGCAACAGCATTATGTTCCTGTAACAAAACACAGTTTTACAATCATAGGCTGCTCACTGTTACAGGTCTTGTCCAGGCCTATGTCAGCACCATAGTTGCACAGCAATCCATAACGCCATCCCCTTGCTGTGTTGTTGCCTCACTGCTTAGCTCATCGGTAACATTACCGACGGTGACGGGTTGAAGGGCTCCCAGACAGATGATGGGAGCATGTATCAAACCTGCATCGTTACAGGGTCGTATCCCATAGTTTTTACACTTACCAACCTTTAGGGATATACAGCTCACAGTTACAAGGCATTTACAACCTGAATTATAGTCCACTACTTTAAGGCTTCATCCAGGTATGACTCTTTCTGTAGCTACTCTATTGGGAGTGTTCTCTCTACCTCACCTTGACTGAGCTAGCTGAGAAAACAACTCAGATTCTCAACTCTTGATAATAAAGCAACACATAAAAGCAGGAAAGTAGGTTTAATAAATTTTATTCTTCAAATATTATTGTTAATACCATAAACAAAAGCAAAGAGAATAGTGTAATCAATACCATACAACCTGAATTGTTATGTAGTTCTGACGAAGATCAATTCAGTATTTCTGTTGATTCCAGGTAGCTCTTAATCTTGTTACACTAAGTTGTTTCCCTTTTCTCTGGTCATCATCAAGTCTGATTTCTGGTCAGCTCTCCTCCTCTTTTCTTAGCCAGTTTATTGTCTTAATTTAGCCAACTTACTTAACTAGTGGCCCTACCCCAGTCACATTTTGTCCAGGCTCATAAATCTAAAACTCTAAATCTCTTATCTCCTCAGCTTTCTTCCTAGATGGGTAAGAGGCGCTAAACTTTTCTCATCTCTGATATTTGGGGGTCACAATGAGTCAAAACTGGAACATGTAGCAAATTTGTATTCAGACACATCACCTCCAACCCTCAAGCCACAAATGGCCCACCCTAGAGTAGCATTTAACAGAAGTTTATCAGTGACAGCATTCCTAGAAATCATAGGATTATAGTGAAGTAGCTTATAAAATCATAAAACAGCTGTTCTTATCAGTGAAACTCCCCTTCCTAAAAACTCTGGGCTTACAATGCCTTAGAGTCATTTTACACTTGTCACTTAGAATATAAAGTATGTTTATGTTCAGAAAACTTTTTTCTTTTAAATTTCCCTTTCAAACACATCTTATACAGACATCAATGGAGTTTAATGAACATAACAGGTCAGGAGACAGCCTGTGGCAAAACCCTTACAGGGATTTGGAACCATTTGGAACTGGGTGTATTTGATCATTTTAATTCCTAGAGCATACAGTACTTTAATATTCTTGAAAAAGATATTTCACATAGTGAAGGTTCCCAGAGGAGACCTCAATACGCAAAGTGTTAAAACTGGAAAAAGGATGATAGAAGGTGTGACAAAGTATAATGTAAAAAGAAGAGAGCTTTTCTTATTAGCCAATGTAGAACATATGACATGATGTGTGTGTGTTTTTTTCCTGGACATTTTGTTACATTATAGGGGTTTTGAAGGTTATTGAATCTTATTTTAACATCTTTAAGTGATGGCGTTTTGTTTTAAATGGGGGACTCAGTTTGTGTACTGTTGCTAGGCATGTTGCTATGCAAGACAACAAGAGATCATGACTCATGATGTCATAGGTTAGAGGGTATAAAGGTTAGCTCAAAGACTTCCTGGTTATCCAAGTTCTGGATAAACATCTTTAGTGGTGAGTGTATTTTGTGTATTAATCTTCTAGCATGACTCAAGTCTATGTCACATTGCAGAACCTTTTCATTCATAGTCTTCATTTACATGATCTTAGCAAGTTGTAGGTTTTCATCTGCATGTTCCTGCAAATTCCAGTCATGTAGTCTTAACATACCCAGTGATTCCTTCCCAGTTATTACACAACTTACTCTGATAAAATAAAAATTTTGTCTTTAGTCATAGTGAAGGCCTCTGTGTGCTCAGAAGTTCAATACATAGAATGCAGTGAAGAGGAATAAGGAACAAAGTGTTTTGGAACTTGCAAAAAGAAGAAAAGCTCATCTGTCTGATGTCTCATGTTTTAAGTACTATGACAGAACAGAAAAAGAAGAAAAAGGCAAAGATTTCGAGTGAAATAACTACCTGTTAACCCTTCATACAGAGTTGGCTCCATCAGGAAGCATGTTATTGACTATCAGAAAAATGGGCTGACATAGTTATACTGGATGGTCAGCACGCAATCTCAAAATATCACATGCCCAGTGATTTTCAGTTGTTTAAATTGACATGGTCCTAGGGCTGACTGATGGTTTTTTTTCCTGGTTTCTAACTTTGCAAGGCTTTAGACTACGATTCATTTCCTGATTCTTTTTCATTAAAAATCTAACTTCTTTCTGTTGCAGAATTTGTAATAAGATGTGCATAAATCCTGCACTATTCAAACCCATTAAAGATATTACCCAATGTTTGCATACCCTAATTAATACACGAAAGAAAATTACAAAGGAGTCCATCGTACAGCAGCACGATTATTCAGAAAATATTTTGAACCATTTAAAACCATGCTGAATTTTGATCAACCATGTTAACACAATTTTGGAGCCCATATTGTCATAAATTGTGTTTATTGGAACTTTCTTAATATTGGTTTAGTTTTTCTTAATGTTATAAAAATGTATTATTATTTTCGTGATATTTCTCTTTTTTATTATTGCCATTTTGTTCATTAGTTGCACTGTACAGCCATATTGTTTATGGCAATGAAGGACATTATGTGGGCATTGATTGACGCCATTACATAATTGCTGTAAACTATGCCAGTGTGATAGCTCAGGTGTCCAAGTTTTAGAATCATCAACAAATTATGATTTTCTAGTGTAGTCAGATGTTTTGTTTTTTTCACATCAGTTTTCTTGTGTTCATTTTACTTTTTGACTTTAGCCTGCTTTGATTTTTTTAACACTTCATCTTTTGGTAAAGTATGCCACTTTAGCCTAAAGCAATCTTTTTAACCACTCCAAGCAAAATACTTATACATTTAAATTGAAAAGATCCATTTTTAGTGTTTGTAAATGGACAGTCCCTTAGATTATAAAGATCTGCTGGACAATTTTTGATTGGAAGCCAGGATGTTAGAGAGAGGAGAGGTCATAAGACATATGACCATTGATATCTTTTTTAGGTTAGAGATGGAAAGGTGCCCCTTTCATAAATAAGGATTTTATTGCTCCCGTTTAGGTCTCCTACCATTCCAAATAATTTGTGATATTAGCTTTTGCAAGAGAGACCAGTATGAGGGAGGTAGAGAATGAGGGATCATGGAGTCAATGAAACTGAACCAGAAGGCCTCAATCATTTTACCACTGTATGTCAAATCTGTAGGGAAATAGATCATTTTGTCCGGGAGACTCAGATTTTCTTTACTTGATTAATGTTCTTGTAATAATTGACAGTTGTTATTTTGTACAGATGTCGACATGGAGGTATGTAAACTGCTCGGTGATGGGGAGAGATGGTGGAAAGTCTCAATTTTGATGCTGCCAAAGTGAGGAGGGCAGATTTTGTCCAGTTAATCTTGTTATGAGACAAATGAAAAGAACAGGTTTAGCATTTTTCAGGGATCCATAGGAAAATATCCTACAAATGGCAAGATGTCATCAGAATATGGAGGTCAAAATGACAAATTTTTAATTTCATTGGGTAAAATAATGGGACCTTTTACATTAAGAATATGAAGTAGGCATCTGACATCATCAAACGTGTTATGTTTAAGCCAATGTTCCTCCCTTGATTTATATTTATATTTCTTTTTTATTTTTCATTCATTTTTCAGTACTGTTCATTTGTTATGTTAGTGTCTATTAATATTGTACTGTCCAGTTAGTGTCTAATAGTTATGCTTAATGCATTATTGTTTTTGTTATGTTCAATAATATATAATGGCTGTCTTTTTAAATGTCATTATATTTCCTTTGATTTTGGGGGTGGAAGCCCTAAGGAGGTGAGGCCATCTTATCCATCACTGTTGGGACCACCTCAGACCATAAAAGAAGACTTGGGAATGAGACCCTTCTGGTTCATTTGAATGCATTCTGGTGATGTTTGGTGGTATTGAAGGATAACTTCTGTATTGTTCAAGTCAAATTTGTTTCTTCACAATTATGTTGTATATTAATTAGCAGCTTACAAAAGGGCTTAAGCACACCAAAGGTTAATGAAATAGCCTTTAAACTTACCAAATATGTCCATTTTGAACCAGCAAAAGTTTTGAATTAAGAAAACTTCCCTTCCATGTTAATGAGGCATTCTTGTGATAACAATACACGAGGAAATAATTATTTTATCACACATTCTTGGAACTAATTTTCTTGATTTAAGAATACATTTTCTGATCGCTTATCCAATCACAGCCTCCTTATGACACTCCAAGCAGCCCTCAACGCCAATTACTACTCATCTTATTATCCTACTTTGCTTCTGCAGTTCTATTTCTGCCATGACCTGTAACAGTAGACAGATATTGCTCATATAATATAATGGCAAACTGGCAATGCTAAAGTGGCCCAAGAGTGTGTGTGTGTGTGTGTGTGTTCACCCTACTGCCATGTCCAGAGACTGTTCCTAGCTTGTGCCTGATGATTTCTGGCATAACCTCCATCTGCCCTGGATAAGCAGAATAAGAAGATGTATGCATGCTTTATCAATCCAGTGGCACCAGGCAATCTTTGTGACATAAATATCCCATATAATGAAAGAATAAAAGTGATCATAAGTGTTCCTTTTTCAGTCATTATTTTTTAGTTGTCTACAAAACAGACATAGCAATTCACTTCTGTGCATCAGCATTCTATAATGCTAAAAATGGTGTTTGGTGATGGCTTTCTAAAGTGAATCCACATCAAAGAAGATAGACGAGGTAGTTGGTGGCATGAAGTGCATAGCTGGTCTCCTTTTAAAATGGTTAAATCTCACAACAATGGTTTATTTTTTGCTTTATACCTTCATAAAACAACATAGGTTCACAGTTTTGTAATATGTATATAATTCGAAGATGCTGATGAATACTCAACAACATTTTATGCTTGAAAAATAGGCATATTCAGTAAGCTTTAAGGGTTTTTATTCATCTATGACAGGGTTTCTTAAACTATGGGTCACAAGTTACCATTGTATTTTGTAAATTTAGAAATTGGTCGTGGATGATTTACAAAGAGGGTAGAGGTGGGCTGCCTCGGGTTGATTAAGCAATTGATATTGTTCCAACTATCATCCTCGATTACTACTTAAAAGAGCAAAGCTGGGTCATGACAAAAAAAAAGTTTAAGAATCCCTGTCCAATGTACCCTTAAGGCATATTGCAACCTGCTATAACAGAGTAGGTATTTTTAAAATATATAGAAAATGCTGCACTTTAGAACCCAATTTTATGTGTCAAATTAATATATACTATTATTGTGAATAGACAGCTTCAAATTGAAAAACACCAAACTTATCCTTTAATGTAATATTTTGGTAATTATGATTACTGGCTTTTGACTTTTACTGCTGGGGTTATTGGATTCTTCTTGCAGATTGTGTCATTGGTTTAGGATTGCCTGTTGTTCTTTTGAGCCTTTTCATGAATTGTGCTTTTTTTGTAAATAAATATCCTCTTTAATAAAGTTCTTGTGGGAACTGTCTTTTTGGTTTTGATAGTTCATTGGTTCTCCCTATTGGCAGGCCAATAGGGAGTTAAGCTTGCTTGTTGGTTCTGTTTTAGCAGCCACATACAAATTTGCCATACTTGTAAGTGTGAAATACAACAGTAGTTTTGTATGAAACCAGTTTGGTCAAGGTTTATCAATGTGTGTATGTTGTCTCTGGGCTAGAATTTTAGAAATCAATTTTTACATTCAAATTTATTAATGAATATATTTGGTTGTCTTTATTTTATCTAAGTAAACATTTATCTACTGCAGTGTTTAAATCTGGTTTTAGACTTTAAACAAGGAGGACTAATCAATTTGAAAAAGATGGTGATTCCAAAAGGTTCAGTTGAAATCTAGAGGGAGTCCACTGAGTCCCGGTGACATTCCAGTTTTATTGTCCCCAGGAGCTAATTTTTATCTCTAACAATGTAATCAGGGCCTCTAACAAGGTATTATCTTCCCCAGATTGATGGGCCAGTTTGAGTTTGTGTGGAAAAGCATCTATATAACGTGAGCAATGGTATGAGAATGAAGTCAGAGTTCTTTTTTTGGGCACATACACCATCAAATCTAAACACTAGTGTGGAGAGTCGCTAGCGTACTGAAGAGTCTATAGGTGCAAGTGGAAGCTGCCGTCGCACTTTTAGTGGCTTTACACATACAGGTATACTTTGTCAGCATGCCCATGTCGATCAAACACAGGAAGTTCTGCAGTCTACTTGTGACTTTACGCTGTAGGAAAATAGGTAAATAAATCCAGGTAAACAGGTAAATAACATTCGATGTGGCTTTTATATAAGTAACATATAAATGTTTTTTTTATGTAAGGACCATCACAAAACATAATCACAAACAGCACTTTGCATGATATCTTGGCGAGCTTGGCATGCCTTGCTCATCCTCATCTGAGTTCACCTCTATTATAGCCCGTTTTTATTTGAAAACACCATTATCAGATTAGGGGTAGCATGAACACGACTGAAGAATAAAACTGAATAAAAAAAAAAAATGCTAACCTTTACAAGTACCATAAATTTACACCGGCTGTTGCAGACTCAAATCAAATGTATGTTTTTATTGTATAATAGTAACAATAAGAGCAGCTCGCTACTCTAAATGTTAATTCTGGGAAGCGGCCAGGATCAAACCTCTTGATTATGAGTCAGCAGTTCTTACTGCTGTACCACCAAATTGGTCATGTCAACAATCTACCATAACCCGGTTTCTTTTTCTTCGGTTATATTCTTGAATAAAAGCGCATTTGTTCTTTTATACATGTACCCTTTATGTAAGTGTCTATTTGATATTTGGACTTCACACATTATACACTTCATGTCTACATTTTGTCATTAGTACTAAAACATGAAAAAAGCTTGTCTTTTAGGTATGTGTTCAACATTTCTTGTCATCCTACACTTACATACTGTAGATCATTGTAGACACGGAACACAAATGAAATGCATGTGTTCCAAATAATTATATATTATTTACCCTCTACAACTATAGGTACCTCACTACTAGATAAACAAGGCTTGAGCTGGGAGAGCTTTTTGCTCAAGATGAGCTCCAGCGGTGGGGGGAATGGGACGGTAGTCTGCTTGCTGCTTGTGCTGATCGACACATTTACAAAACAAAAGACGCAGATGGTAGAGGTGCGAATGGATTTATGGTGGGCCAGGATTACAAGTTTTTTAGTAGGCTTCTGGAATTCTAGTGTTAAAAGTATGTCCTGATTTGGTTTAAAACATTCTAACAAATGATTCATTCCTACTTAATCAGAAAGTAAGGAATTTACCAAGTATTGCCCCTAGAAAATAAACACGTCTCACTTAAAATTCTGCCTGTCTAAACAATAACTGGTTCGGTTCAGCCATCACTGCAGTTTTTTGAGTATTCCAATCCTGATTGACTGCCTGAGGTCATGCTTTCTCAAGCAATGCTAGCTTTAATTTCAGTTCTTTGATCTTAATAGTTCTAGCTTGTGAATAACTGCAAAGAAAATGCCTTCTTTCTTCTAAAGCTTTTAATCGCCTCCTAGTGCACAGAGCTAAAAAGAACATAATAGCACAAGTTAAAGTAGCTACTAACATACATGGTAAGAATATAACATCAATTATGGACTATGCCTTGTTTCTATTATGATAAAAAGAATATTCTTTCACTGACTGGTGAAGTCAATGCTGTCTATTAACTGAGGTCCTCAGAATTTGTGTAGTGTCAGTATTCAAGTAACGCACCTCAACAGGTTAATATGGTGTTAGTCATTCAGAATGCATTAGCAGCAGCTCTCTTGTGGTAACAGAATAACAGAGCACCTCTAAGAGAGCCACAGAGCAGTTTTAAGTGTCTTGTACAGTGTCAGCTTTATCTTATCTTTATGAATTTGCAGGCACTGCCGCTTTTGCATCTGTAATCAACATTTTCAACTACACACTAGAAATAAAATTATTTTAACAGCTTGTAAAAATGTGATCTACTTGAAATAAATGCAACAATTTACTTTTCCAAATCTTACACACAGATAAAAAAAATCTAACCTTAGCTGCAAAAGCATTTTAGCTTTCTCGATTCTTAAGACAATTAATCACTTATTCGTTGTTAGAACAAAAAGGTTACTCATTGACAAATGTTTCAGATATTCAAATTTAGTCCCCCAATTTTATTGTTGCTTGATCATCATACACTTGCACGGGTGTATGAGCTTAACCTGGACATATGAACAATTATTGCCAGTTGTGGCATAAATTCGTATGATTTAAATAACAGCACAAAAGCTGCTGGTAAAAACGGGTGGGATTTGATGCACAGAACAGTGTAACATCCAAAAATCGGTGTTGAAAAATAAAGCAAGGGAGAAAGGCTAGGAGAGGTGTAAAAACAAGTAATTTCAAGAGACTAAAGGAGCAGCAGTGAGTGAAACTACACAGCTGAACTGAACTTGGAGATCTGAAGCTTAACCAAGTGCAGACAAAGCTTACAAAAAAGTGAAGTAAATAAGGGAGAAACAACATTTAAATATGAAAATATAGCATAGCCAATCTCTGAGTCCTCCGGTGAAATGTATATATTTATAAAGATTATTGTAAGTAATGTCAAAATATTGCCAAAATGATTTGACTCGCCCAAGATTTCAAAATGTCCACATTTCTGTTTTCAGTTTCACTGCTTGGCAATTTGTTCCATGAGTTTATGTTTCTCTCTGTATATTTTTGAACATTTGTAGAAAATACAATCATCTATGCCCCTGTGCACTTGCTGAAGATCTGATTTTGATGTAGCAATTGGTTTATTTCTTACTCTAATTTTAAAGCTACACTCCCTAGGTTGGTTTGTGAGGCTCCATCAGTCCTAATATTCAGCTCACACCAACAAATCCATGTTTCTAATCTTGAATTTCCAATTTTAGATCTAGTGTCTCTGTTTGTTTTAGATTTGACTCTTTGGCAGCTGTCACACTGATACTGACTATCCTGTGCTATCAAATCTCATATTTAATTGACTCTGATGTACCATATATTTATTTCATTGTTACTTTATGCTGGAACATTTGTAGATTTATGATATAATCTGCGGCACGGTGGCGCAGTGGGTAGCGCTGCTGCCTCGCAGTTGGGTGATCTGTGGACCTGAGTTCGCTTCCTGGGTCCTCCCTGCGTGGAGTTTGCATGTTCTCCCTGTGTCTGCGTGGGTTTCCTCCCACAGTCCAAAGACATGCAGGTTAGGTGGATTGGCGATTCTGAATTGGCCTTAGTGTGTGCTTGGTGTGTTTGTGTGTGTCCTGCGGTGGGTTGGCACCCTGCCCAGGATTGGTTCCTGCCTTGTGCCCTGTGTTGGCTGGGATTGGCTCCAGCAGACCCCCGTGAGCCTGTGTTCGGATTCAGCGGGTTGGAAAATGGATGGATGGATGATATTATCTAAGAGTTTCTGTGAGAATTATATTGCATTCAGTTTTTTTTAACATTCTAAACTGCTTTCTCTTTTTTTATACTGTTTGGACTTCTGGGAATACAATAAAAACTGAATGACAGACGTGTACAGGTGTACGGACTACAGCACTGAACTTTAAGATATAAAGTTTTCAGCTTAATCCCCCCATAAGTCACTCAACATGTCAGCTCCAGTTGTAAAAAATGTGTATAAACAATTGAATTGTATCCTTAATGATGTCAGCTAAATACACAATAATTAATATAGTATTCTTAAACTCACTTAATCCGATGTAGGGACACATTGCACCAGAGCCTGTCCCACCAAGACAACTGACTGCCAGAGCAGAACTCCTACCTAAAGACAATGCTTATTAAAAAAGTACTCACCTCCTTGGATGTTTTCACATTTTGTTATTATAAATTATATAAAACATTGAATTATATTGGATTTAATTTGGCTTTTTGACATCAATCAACAAAAAAAGACTTGTATATCCAAGTGAAAACAAATCTCTGTAAAGTGGTCTAAATGAATGCAAATATAAAACACAAAACAGTTGATCGCAAAATTATTCCCCTCCTTCAAGTAAGTATTTAGTAGATGCACCTTTGTCAGCCATGACAGCCTTGAGTCTGTGCACAGGTTTGTCTCTATCATGTGCCTTTTTTCTCTTTGCCAGTTGTGTTTGGGGGATTGGAGCCCCCTGAGAAGCAACAGAATAGAGTTGACAAGCTGTGTCCCCCGATAACACCTGCAATGCAGTTCAATAACAGATGTGTCCACACAGTTAAAATTGCTGCATTACTGCAGGAGCACCAGCAGGAGAGAAGGGTTAAGTATAGGTTGGGAACCCCTGGCTTGACTGAATACTCAGTGACTTGGTTATTTTTTTGTGTCCGTCCTCTGGCTTGAGCTTTTCAATCACTTATTCATGGAGTTGCTTGGAGTGTTCAATTGTCTCCATTATGTAGGTTAGGCCATGATACTGAGTCATTAAAAGTTGGACCTTCCAGATCAGGTGCATTTAGACTACAATCAAAAATGATTATCATCATTTTCATTTTCTTTCTAATTTTTCTCATGAAAGAGATAATTTAGCAAGTCTTTTCTGAAGGAATATTAGCTTAACCTTATGGTCTAGCATAACAGAGAGTGGGCATTGTTTAATCTACTGTATATCTATTTATATGTATATATATATCTATATATATATATATTAGTGCAGGATGCAAAAGAAGAGAAGGATGGGGAAAGCAGCTACTGTGGGACACTGCCTCCCCTAAGACGCCAGATGGCGAGTTCCCTGCAGCATAGTGGTGCCCCGAATTCCCTCAGGGCATCATGGAACCTGTAGTTTGGCATTATAGCCCTGCTAGGTACCGTGGGTGCCTTCAGGAGACACTGCAGGAAGATCTGGGGATTTTAATTTTCCATATAGCCCGGAAATACTTCCAAGTCATGGAGTTGGGAACCCCAAAGTACTTCCAGGCTGAAGAAAACCTCAAGTCCTCCATCTGACTCGGAAGTGCTGGCAAGTCACGGGGACAAAAGAAAGGAAGCACTTCCTGGGTCAAGGACTATATAAAGGACTGTTGGGAACCCAGCAAGCAAGCCAGAGTTGGGAGGTTTGGAGGAAAGAATTGTGATTATTGTGTTTATTTATTTATTTGTGTATGTTGGCTGTGGTGCTTAGAACAATATTAATAAGAAGAATAAGAATTAAAACTGTTCTTAGTACTTTTACCTGGCATCCTGAGCATTTGTCTGTCGGGTTGGAGGAGTAACAGAGACTCCTAATGTTGCTATATATACTGTATAGGATAAGTCAAAATTATGTTAACATTTGAACAGTGGAAACAATTTATTCATAAAACATACTTCATATGTGCAAGATGATTTACAGGAATGTCTCTACCTGTTCGCCGTCATGTTCAACACATGTACCATATGTGGCACATAAATTGTCCACAAAAATTGTATATAAGTATATACAGTACATAGCAATACCATCAATGTTAACATAATTTTGACTCACCCTAATATATATATAGTGATGAAAACCGGTATGTCAGGGAGCCCCCAACCCCGACACGAACACACAATTACAGTCCTGGGTTCAAACAAAGGTTGGTTTATTCACTAAAATCTTTTTCAAAGTTGTAAAACCACAAAAACACAGGTTTTCTCTCTCCTCAATTCAATTCACCACTACAATTTCTCTCACCATCACACTGCCCTCCTCCAGTCAAGCGTTGCCTCTCTTCCTCCCAGCTCTGACTCACTTGGCCAAGGGAGTGCAGTCCCTTTTATTAAACACCCGGGAATACTTCTGGTGCCAGGGCCATTGCCCGATGGAAGCACTTCCAGGTCATACGGAAGTCCATCACAGCAGGGAGGTTGACTCCCTGTAGTGCCCTCTTGCGGCACCCAGTGACCCCAGCAGGGCTGCTGTGCCAAACTACATCTTTCTGCATGCCCTGCTGGTTTCCACTAAGCACTGAAAACCGGGACTATTGCTATCTAGCGTGCTGGGGGAGTAAACAGCCCCCAGCAATATTGTTTCCTTTCAATGAGCTGTCCATCCTTCCCTTCTGATTCTTCTTCCCGGATCTGCTTCCTTTTTCCTCCCGGAATGCTTATCTGTCCGTTAGGAGTCTCCCATCCGGGCAAGGAACCATCCCCTCTCCTGGTCTCCAGCCCATGTGGCATCTACAATATATATATTGTCACACACATGTGAGTAGGAGACAGCAAAAGAGTCTGAGTAAGTGTAATAAAACATCTGACTGGGGGGCGGCGGAGTGCGCTGACTGTCTTTCTCAGTTCCCTACAGACCTTTCCCGGGAAATCCTGCAAGGTTCCAGCGCCCCAGAAGATGTCACTTCTGAAGCCGGCCCCTTTGCTGACGTCACTTCTGGTTCCGGCCATTTTGATGACATCATTTCCTCTCCAGACCTTTAAAGCCTCTATCTTGGACTACTATAGTCAGTTCTGTCTTGGACTCGGTGAAATGCACATCGTGCTTGTGATACAAAAAACCCTTTTGCAGCTGCGAAAAATAATATACGGGTGGCTGCCCCAAACCTTTATAATGTCTTGAATTATTACTATATATATATATATATATACACACACATACAATGCTAAAGACTGTCCATCTGTCACAAGATTGCCCGCAAACTCCTGGGGATAGAGCCTTGATCTTCATCTTAATCAAAAGCTTATGACCCAATATGTTCTAGAAATTTTGGGTAAGGGTAGCCTGGTGGGCACTTTTCTTTTGGTAGAAAAGTTTACTGTAATTAAAACATGGTCACTGTTAGCCCATGTATATTGATAATACCCTAGGACACAGAATTCATAATCAAGTGTAAGTTTGCATTTTATTTTAAGACCTCAGGTCCACATGTTTCATTAGTTTAATAATAAAATCTAACTGGCCTATATTTTTAATATACTAGCAAAATATGGGAATTCAAACGTCTAGGCTAACAACAGCCATTTGTTATACCTCTTTTCATTAAAATGAATTTAAAACTGAAGTGCTGATACAACACAAAAAAAGTCTTTATTATTATTATTTTAACAAACACATAATGGCAGAATCAAAATAAGCCCATCATCCTTCTGTTTGCCCTGGTGCTGATGATCTGCGCACTTAGAATAAATAATTTAAAGCATGATAAAAGAAAGTGAATTTCCTTTTCATCCTGTGTTCACTGCACACATCTTGAAAACCCAAAAATGCTTCATGAACATCAAAAGGTTGTTGACAAAAGATGCCTGCTGCTAGTTGTTTTTTACCGTGTATACACTTGGCTCTTACTGAGCAGATGTTTCTTAGAGAAAGAGAGAGGGGGCGGCAGGGAGAGAGACAGAGAGAGAGAGAGAGCGAGACAGGGAAAGGGAGAGAGAGAGAGAGAGAAAGGAAAAACGTGTTTTCTGTGTTTTTGACTGAGGAATATTTCAGCGGGGTTGTAGGTGTGGTTTAATGACTTTTGTTCCTGGCACATCTTGCTGGCCTGCTGTTTAGGACTGAGAGTAAAATTCAAAAAAAATTTGGAAACTGTTTCTTCTAAAACAGATGATGATCAGGCAGTGGCAGATTACTGCATGGGGTCCACTGAAGGGATCGTCGGGGTCTCCAGCCTACTTTACTGACTCTTGGACATTTCTTCTTGTGAGATATGTGCGCTAAACATTACTCTGACTGGATCCCTTACAGGTAATATATTTAGTAGCTTTGCACCAGTAACTCTTGTTAAATTGTGTACCTCAGTCTATTAAATGTATGTGTATATGAAATGCATACATTGTATGTACAAGTATATACATTCACAATATACACAATATACTAAACACAAGTATATGTTTAATTTTTTAAATAAGCTATCAATGAGAGGAAAGAATGAATTTTTAAGCTGCAGTATTTTTATATTGTAAAAAATACTTTGAAATACTCAAGTGCATTGCTGGTCTAAAATACTATATTGATTGCAATAAACAAGAAAGGATATGTTCCTTATTAGCACAGTGTTAGTGCTTTTTAATGTAATATGAAGTTTTACTATATACAGTGATACAAAATGGTACAAAGTAACAAATTTGCACATGTACAGATATTTTCTATTGTTTATCATGCACACATTTTAAAGCTATATAGTAATTCAGCCACTTGTTATGACTTATATAAAGTCATAGGGCACTTTCTCATAAAGTCTGCTTCAGACAAGATAAGTTGTTAAGCAGCTTGTTGTTTTTATGCATTCAAGGAACATGCAACAAAAGAAATAAAAAATCAGACTAGTTATTTTGTGCAGGCCATATTGTGTTTATCTGTTCAGTTTTAAACATTATTTGACAGATGACAAAATTAATTAAAAATGATGACATGTATTGTTACATGCATTAATCTCAATGCCTTTAAATAAATTAATAGTAAGTCAAACAATATTTACATTATAGAGAATGCAGTAAAAAAAAATTTAAATACCCTTTAAAACGGTGCTTGTTCTTGTTCTTCCACAAGAGCTGAGCAAGACAGCTATTTCCGTATTATTGTCTTAAGAAAATGAATTCACTGGACAGAGGGGGATTCAGAGTACAGTGGCCTATTAAGACCTGCAGCTGCCTGACATGACAGCAACTGTAATTTCTTGTCCTGATGATTGCCACCCTTTTGCTGTTGTTTGAAGTTCAGGGTCCCCTCATTTCTTGGTGTCTTTTGTGCATTACTTTAAAATGCACGGTTCTCTAGTTGATGCGTGGCTATAGATTAAACATAACAGCCACAGAGACATGCTTTTCTTATGTTAACATAATGAGGAGGAATTTGCAGGTAAAGCTTTTCCGTTCAGAATGTTGGGGTGTGCCTGTTTTTAGCCCCTTGTGTCTGTGTCATTTGGAAAAAGAAAAGAAAAGCCTGCCCTCGCTTTGAAGTGTTTAATAATGTCCATTTACTTTACAAAAGAAAATGTGGCCCATATATGTGTGACTTCTTCAGAGATGCAGTTGCTGCTGCTGCTGCTGCTGCCATGGAGAATTTGGATTGCCATGACAGCACTGCTGCCCTGCTTTTTATTGGTTTGTGGTTGCTATGAGATACCAAGCCTGCCTTCCACATATTTCACAATGGGGCTGTTTTATTGTAGCTCATCTTACCTATCATGTCATACCAATGCTTACATTAAATGTGAATGATTGTAATTATCATTACTGTTATTCATCAGGAGGCTCACTTTCAAGATTAGAGCAGGGAGATTTGGGGAGAGGGTGTAGGAAGCAATTTATGTTTTAAAAGAACAGGCATTATTAACTGATAAGTGATTACTAAGATCTAATGCTTTTTGCATGTTAAAAGATGATGTGTGAAAGGATTAAAACTGTTATCTTAGGTAAGCTCACTGATGAAAGCCATGGTTAAAATGCAGCACTTTATTATAAGCTAACCACTGAAAAATCCTAAAAACACTCGTCCTTGGGATACAGAATTGCTTAGCATATTAAAACCAATGTAAAAGGAATTAGCTCGACACACTTAAAAAGGTTTGGGGCAGCCACCCGTATATTATTCCTGGCTGCAAAAGAGTCTTTGATAAATACAGAGATGTTCTCTATATCGTGTCCAAAACAGAACTGATGAAGGTTTGTCAAGATGGCGGCTTTAAGGGATAGGACAGGAAATGATGTAAGGGGACCGGAAGTGATGTTCTTCATTAGTCATAGCAGGTGCCGGAACCAGAAGTGATATTCTTCTGGGCGCCGGAACCGGAAGTGACATCATCGGTTTTAAATCAGACAGGTTTTCCCGCGGCTGGTCTGTAGAGATAACAGGAGAAGGTTTAGTGCACCCCACCACCCCCTGGCCTGGCGTGGAATTACCTTTGCTTGGTCCATACAACGTCTTCCTAGTCACACATGTGTGACACCAACAATCTAATTTTACTTTTATCCATTAATAAATGTGTGAGGCCAGAATTCTATTCTTTTTGAAAAATACAATACAGTACAGGGTATAGTTTAGTTAACAATCAAAAGAGTCTAAAGTATTTAAAACACAATATTTAGTTATCTTCATTTAGACATGAATACCCCTGAGTATTTTTCTGGTCTGCGGTGGACTGGCACCCTGCCTGGGGTTTGTTTCCTGCCTTGTGCCCTGTGTTGGCTGGGATTGGCTCCAGCAGACCCCCGTGATCCTGTAGTTAGGATACAGCGGGTTGGATAATGGATGGATATTTTTCTGGTGCAAACATAGTTGAGCATTGGAAAATACCACAGCCTCATGTTTGTTAATAGAGTATTTAAAAAAAAAATGTTAACACTATTTGTATACCCCCCCCCCCCCCCCCCATATAATAAATTGATATTGTCACAAAACAGTCAAATATTTCATTAATTGCTGCCTACAAAAATACATATTTAACTCCAAGCATACTTTAAGGATTAAGGCTGAATCATTTCTGTAGTTTATTTATTAATCCTCCACTGAATTAGATGGTTATTGTTGTTAGCATACATTTTGTAATTTAGCAACTAAAACGTTTTGTACAGCTCTCTGAGGACAGAGTAAATACAAAGTAATGACAAAGACAGTTGTTGCATCGCTAATAGCATATAACAAATGCAGTTTTCATTAAAAAAAATTGAGATTACTTCAATATAGAAACATTTCCATAAAAAGTTGGAAATCTGTTCATAGTTTCTCCGTTTTTTTGGGCTACATGCCTCATAGTGCCATAGGCTGGCATTGCCTGACTAGTCTTTCCATTCATTTACACCTTTAATGACCTCTTGGGCATGGCCATCAGCAGTGTGTCTGTCTGTGGAGAGAGTGTCGACCCTGTCGAGAGGTTTACTTACCTTGGCAGTGTCTCTACACCACACTGCCCGTCTATTTAATTGTGACATGAAAAACTCCTGACAAAATGAATTGCACAACAGGAATACAGTAGATATTGCTTTTCAGCATGTTTTACATGTTGATTGAATTTACTGTAGTTTTGCCACAGTTAATACTCAGCCGATCTCACTGATGCCATTCCAAAGATGTGTGTGGACTGGCATCTCATCCAGGATTCATTATGAATTTGCAGCTGTTTCTGTCAGGGTATTGTTAAGCTCTCTGTGTATTAGATAAAGGGAACTCAGAAAATCAATAGTTAGATGGACTTCTTCACTTCAGGGAAATTACTCTCAACAGACGTGAAGTCATTTATCACTTTAGCACTCTATTCCCACAATTTCTTGTTAGTAGTGTCTGACACGCCACAACTGAACCTGCTGAAGAATATATTCTTTTTTTTCTCTCTCTCTACTGCATTTGTCAGTATTTCAATTTGTGTCTCTATGAAAATCTTATTCTGCTGCTGTAGGTTTCGTAATTTTAAAGTCTGCCCTTATATGATATTTGGGGAACAACGCATTACAATAAGTACAGAACAGTTTCATAATCATCAGGAGGGGGCGCCACCAAGCCCCAAACCCAAGTTGCGGGTTCAAATAATGGATGTTTAATCCACCAAGCACTGCCAATAATCACACAAAATCATGAAACACTTTTCTCTTCCGCCTCTAGTTGAGTGTTGGATCTCAACAGGGTTGCACTTCTGGACTCCAGTTCCCATGAACCCTTGAAGGTGTCCAAGCTGGGCTGCTACCAGTGGACCACTGCCACCTAAAGTATGAGGGATGAAACTACTCCAGGCCTCCAGCTTCTACTTGTCTATCCACTGGCACCTTCTGTCTTGGTAGAAGGTCATGCCATTGTACAGCCGGGGGCATTCACAAAGCATTTGGTAATTGTTAGCATATGCACATTGATGCAATCTAATCAAACTCTGATCTCATTTGTGCCACAGAGATATGCAAATAAGAATTTATTTGTAATATGATTCTTGACTTAATTTGATAGTAAGATCTTTTGGGAGTAAAAATCCTTAAACCTTCTATAAAGATTTCATGCACTAAACAAGACCTTGATGAATTACTGAGGGAAGCTTATTACTTTTGCAATAGCAAGAAAAATTCGCTGTGCCCCACTGATCCATCCATCCATCCATTTTCCAACCCGCTGAATCCGAACACAGGGTCACGGGGGTCTGCTGGAGCCAATCCCAGCCAACACAGGGCACAAGGCAGGAAACAATCCCGGGCAGGGTGCCAACCCACCGCAGGACACACACAAACACACCCACACACCAAGCACACACTAGGGCCAATTTAGAACCGCCAATCCACCTAACCTGCATGTCTTTGGACTGTGGGAGGAAACCGGAGCGCCCGGAGGAAACCCACGCAGACACGGGGAGAACATGCAAACTCCACGCAGGGAGGACCCGGGAAGCGAACCCGGGTCCCCAGGTCTCCCAACTGCGAGGCAGCAGCGCTACCCACTGCGCCACCGTGGCCCCACTGATCCTTAATACAAAAAGGCCACTGCAATCTTCAGCAAAATAAGTAAATAAAATAAAATACAGTATAAAATAATAATTAAAATTATATACTTTCAGCAGTGTGTTCCACAAATACTCCTACCCATTATAGCATTCTTTCCTTAATTCTCAATGAATTGCAGACCTTAGGCCTTCACAGTAAATAGCAATGGCCACAGGCAATTCACCAGCTGGTGTAATGATTTTGTTATTTTTAAACATACATAATTTATTTTTGCATACGATATATTTTGTAATTCTCTTTTCATTTCATGAAAAATTAGCATCATGGTATTTAGAACTCACATTGCCAATTTATAATGTTGCTTTTATTTTTGGCCATCACCTTCTATGTGTTTTTTGGATGGTGTTGTTGGCAATGACATGCTGTTGTTACCATGTGGTGAATGCTATTTAAGATGGCCACACACTATTAATCACATTTAAGTTTCTGGTATAGTAAAAACTACTTCTTATGTCTCAACTCTCAGAAAAATCTTATAGGTTGTTAGGGCTTCTTGTGTGTTTATTTTGACTTTTCTTCTGTTTATCGTGTTCTGGGGGGTATTTTCTGTACGTCGCTTAAATCATCCGAGATCAGGTGCCTCATCTTGGATAAGTTAATGCTGGTAACACTCATCCGGGATAGGTCGGTTTTTCAAACGCAGTCGTGTATTAAATTAGTCGAGCTGGATCTAATCATACGAGATGAATGCGCGCGCCCGCGCTGAGTGAAAAGCCCATATATATTGAGTCTAGAAAACATGATCAGCAAGTCTTTGAAAGGCTGTAACAAAATGACGAAAGAACGGGGGCATTTTTTTTTTCACACACGCGGCGCAAGACCTTTTATTCGAAGGACATGAAGAATTTCAAGATTTAATATGCACAAGGGGTAACACTGCAAAAGCAGCCCAGACCAGAAAAAACGGCTGGCAAAAAGTGGCCGTCAAATTAAACGTTAAGTAGTGTGCATTGTACTTACTGAATGCAGCGTTTCATTTCCTATGTGTCAGATTAATTATTATTTAATATGTCATAATTCCAGATCAAACGTGAGCACAAGGAGAACATGGGAACAGGTTAAAGTGAAGTACAAGAATATACTTCAAACTAGTAAATATTGGTATATAACTATTTAAAGAATTGTTGACATAAAGACTTATATATAATATAAAAAAAACATTAATTTTAAAGCTAATAAGGAGGCAGACAAGCAAAAAACAGGTGGAGGTCCACGCGGTCCAGACCTAACCCCTGCAGAAGAGTTGGCTCTCCAGCAAAATGCCCATCGCCCTGTTTTTGAGGGCATTCCAGGGGGAAGCTCCTCCTCAGAACCAGTGGCAGGATGCAGTGGTCACTTCATTTCAGGTAAAGGATGGTCATTGCATATATTTGTCCTCCATGTGTGCCATAGGTATGTTCCATATAGCCTTCTTTTTTGTTGGGTCAGTTGCAGGGAATGTCATATCCCTTGAACCTGTGTCTGACCAACGAGATATTGACGAAGGTCAAATATTTGATGAAGACACTGTGTCTGATTATTCATCAGGAGGAGAGGTACATTTTCCAAATAATGTTTGATCAAACTCCACTCTGATCAGTCCCATGTGCCCCATTCACATTTGGAAATCCTGGTAATGAGAATGTTAGGCTGATTGAGATTCTTCATGGAACTGTGGGTGTTTTAGCCTGTGTATTACCTACATGCAATGGCATGAAACGCCTCTTTTATTGTCTGCACACGCAGGTGTCCAGGAAACACTATGAAAACCCGAAGGAAATATTTCAGAGCCAAACAGACTTTACGAATTGCCTGGCAAACTGCACTTTTAGTTAGATGTTCCGCATCGCCTGCAGTATATAAAAAAGTGCCGCTTGTAAAAAAAAATAAAAAAGCAATGCATACTGTCTGTGTGGCTGTGAGAGCCCGACTTCGCCAAGTTTGACTTTGAATATATGGAGCTAATAAATCTTTGAGGTACAATATTCCCCCTCGGCTAAAGCGGTATCTTTCGTACAGAATTTCCTCCGGGTGCAATAAAGGATCTTGCCGATCGCGCAAAACCCTCTCAATATGAAATTCTCTTCATATAATTTGCGCACCAATATCAATTGGTCGCTAATTCATAAACGGCGAAGCCATGACTGGATGACTTCCATGCACCGTCACTGATCACATGTGTAAACTAATACTTGTTTACGTAGAACAAACCTGCTCCGAGCAGGTTTGCGGATTAGGATGTGTTGCTATGACAACACTTCCAGCAAGAGTTTCGAAAAACCGACAGATCCAGGATCAGGCCAAATCATCAACAATTACATCCGTCTAAACGACTAATTCACGTACGAAAAATACCCCCCAGGTGATGAGTTTCATTTTTGTTTTTCTGTCTATTGACCCCTGCTTTGCTTTTCAACACTCTCTCTCTCTCTTTTCTGTATTTCTGATCTACCACTTCCACCTTGTAATAAAAAACCTTGGACTATCCTTGTTCTACCGGACTAGGAACTAAGCAAGGAAAAATAGGAGGACAAGGAGAAAAACAAGACAAAAACAGTGGTTGTCAGAGAGAGTCATTATGAGAAGTCGAAATATACCAAACTACTGATCCATTTACATTAACCAAAACATTGAAATTCAAGGGGACAAGCAATAATTTCTTAAAATTCAGATTAATTTCCTCCTTGTTAGCATTCAGAATCTTACTATGTCAATGCTGATATCACACGCTAAAATTTCTAGCTTTCACATGGTATCGATGGGGATGGGAAACCAAACATTCTGCTATGCAAAATGACAGCACCCATAAGAAAACAATATAGTGGTGTGTCAAGGTGCTACCTTTTTTTGGTGCATGATCATTAAATTGATTATAAAGACAGATTCTACATTTAAAAAAAAGAAAAAACACAGAAGAAAACAGCAGCAAAACATGTCATGACAATCTAAACTGTGAGTTACCCAGAGATGAAGACATTTTTGGTGAAGTGAAACAAACCCAGAATGATGTGAAGGTGTTGCAGAACGAGACTGCCAATTTAATGGCCTTGTGCAAAAAATTGTTTTTGAAATTTAGTTATAGCAATAGCACATTGTTCTGATTGAGTTAACTATTAATTATTCATTTTGCTTTGACAATTTACAAGGTTGAGCACTCATTTTGGGGTTTCCTTGGCCCTATTTCCAGATCTCTTATTAGTTTTTGGTTTACTTTCATTGTTGTGAATTAGTTTGTGCTGTTTTTACCACCATTTCGGTCATCCCATTGTTAGGACAGCTCTGTGTTATCAGGGGGGAGGTCCTCGGAGGCTGTGAAATGCCGGTAACAATGTGATGAGTTTAAAAGGTAGCCTTTTTGTCGTCCTGTTTTTCGTTTACCTTTTTCTGTAATACATTTTGGTCTCAACTTGTATCTGAATGTTTGACTAAGATTTTTTACTCTCGTTCAAATTAAAGTACTAGAGTGCTATTTTTTGCACTTCCAGAAGTATGGGTGGCTGAAACAAATTCATCTATCCATCCATTTTAGGAACTCTAAATAAAACGTATGAACTCGACAGTTTCAACACCTTAAACAAAGATAAAGAATTTAGATGAAAATGGTGTACTGCATCTATAGTGTCTCCTTTTAGTTTTATGTTCATTATATTCCCTCATTTCTTTACCCTTTATTGTGTCTTAATTTTTCAGGGTCTTTATTTTCTCCATTAAGGCTACAGTTACCTGAGAGGACCGTTAAAGACTCTTCTTTTCTGTGGCATTAGGTAGCATAGCTGTTGTGTTAGTGGCCTTTCATTTGACACATATATTTTTCTTGCCCCTTGAGATATGTTTCAGGTCTTGACTTTTTCTGTCATGTTTTGAATTAAACCTTTTATTCTTCATCCACGTCTTATAAAGTAATTCCTAGTTTTGTTTATGTTTGGCTTTGTCTTCTTAATTTTGCCTAGACTTTGTCTTATTTTGTCAATTGACATTATTTTGTCTCTTTGTAAATTGATATTTTTTTAGATTATTGTTGTGGCTTGGTTTGATTTAATTGATTGATGTATTACATGGAAAGTACGACTTTACAGTAATTATTTTTCTAAAAATAAATTGTAATAGCCTTAATTGGATGTTTTCTTTGAGACTGGGTTTTTTTAGTATTGCTCTTCCCTTTTGAAGAAATAATTATAACAGTAATAAGATAAGGTAAGAAATATTGTTAAGATGTTATTAAAAACTAAAGAAATTAATATGAAGCAACACAACTGTAGTAGGCTAGCAATTCTAAAGGAATAAAGGTGTGATAAGCATAATCAAGAATGGGTCATGACTATACTCTCCCCTCAGCTTAGGCACAGCACCCTCCATTAGGAAGCCTACTATTGAGAGGGCTAAAATAAAGAGGATAACAAGCTCTTTGCAAAACATTTTGGGGCAGAATTAGCTTTGTGAAATTGAACTGGTATTTTTCTAATATGAAATATAAATAGTAACTTAAATTGCCAAGTAATAAAGTATATATTTGAAAGCACATGAGCTCTGATCTCTTGCATAGCCATTGCTGCTTGCTCTTCTCTTTATTTACTCTGCTAGTTCCGATGATCATCAAGGCCTTGTGCACGTTCTACAAAGACTAATTTTTTTGAAGAAATCTTGTCCATCTCTCGTGCTCTTTCATAATATGATATTGCTGATTATCTAAAGGTACAACCACTTCAAATTTGATTTTTTCTTGCAAGCTGTCTTATGAAAGTCTTGTTTTTGAGTGACTAGCACTGCTTGAAAGGTGTTGACAATACAATTATCAGCAACGGGTTTGTTATTGTCATTGTCAATGTAAAATGTAGGCCCCTGTTTGGTTGGGTAGGCTTAGATGCAGGCAATGTAGCTTAATGGCTATGGAATTAAATTTTAAAATGCTGCAGGCTAAAATACTACATCTGACTTCCTCAGGGACAAGTAGTGCACAGAAGTGCTCATACTGAATATACTGTAACTGGAAAGTAGTGTACCATCGTAAGCTTTGTGGCTAATCCTGAATGATTTTGAATGGTATTCGATCAGCCTTAAAAATTTAAATTAAACTAGAGGTAAACATTAAGCAATAATATTTTGATTGCACAATTACATGGAACTATTGTTACAACTATGAATGATTTTACCTGAGTCATGCTACATGTTTCTTACCATATAGTAATAATATATTTTTCTTATAGTCATTTATTTCGTAATTATTACTGTGAAATAACTGAACATCTTTATCCAACTTGCACTTAACCTTAATCAGGCTTGCAAGATGTTTTGGTACTGACTCTGAACTTCAAAAACTGAACCAGTGAAAAGTCTTTAATATTCTTACTGCAACATAAAGTTCATAGAAGCTAGAAATTCATAAAAGTGACAGTCCAACTGGGACCATGACAAAAATTAATTTAAGAAGGAGCACACTCTCACTGTTTAAAATGTTCTGTTCTAGAGAAATTGTAATGTTTATGCTAACAAAAAACAGACCAATATTTGCTTTTGTTCACCCTTAGTGATGAGAGAATTCTTGCTATGCCATGAGTTTGGCAAAATCAGAGAAATGTTCTGGAACTTTGCCAAACTCTCCGAAATGCATCAAAGTCAATGGCAAAGGAGGAGATGAATTAGTTTTGAGTTGATTATAATTGTCTAATGGTCTTTAAAGCATCCCCTAGAGTCAGGAAATCGACTGCCAACTGTGCTGGACCAAGTAGTGTGGCCAAAAATGAGAAACAAGGTATAAGACAGCAGTGCTAAGAACTGCCTCACCTTGCCTCAAATAACAAAAGATGCAGACAGAATGGTAAACACATACAAAATACAACACATGGCCCCAGACTAGCAATAAGTAAAAAGAAATACTGTATCTGCCATTGCTTTCACAAAGTTCCAACCTTTGGGCAAACATTGGCTGTGTCACATTGCAGCAGCATAGGACTGGCTCATTCCACTGTTTGAAGTCTTATAAATAGTAATAAATGTTTTGTTATTATTATTTCACTGGGTTGCAAGTGTTTTCTGACTCAAAGAAGGCTTGTTTAAGGCATGTACTGGCATGTAGCTGCAACATTCAGCCAGCATACAAAATCAGCTATATATATATATATATATATATATATATATATATATATATATATATATATATATATAAGCATGGTGTAAATCTGGCTGGAGTACGGATGGGGTAGTGACATCATGCATGTATGAAGCAGATCAAGCAGTGATATAAAATGTAAGGTGGGGTACACTTGTAGTACACGTATGTGAAAGTCCTGCATATGGCTGCTACAGCACTCTGATGTCACACTGGCCTGACAAAGCATCATGGGGAGCTGGGAAAAATTGTTCACCAAAGCCAACCAGAAGGTGAATTTCCTGGAAAATATTCAATTAACAAGGTCACTGGAAGACACAGCATATTCATTATGAAAAACTTTTTGTTGAATTTCATCAGTCAACACTATTCATCGTAAATAATGAATCAGATGCAATTGCAAACTATTTTCTTCTAAATGAATATACATTAAAATCAAGTAACTTTGAGCAAGCTTGATGAGGAATTAACCCATAAGAAACAAAAAATAAAGTGAATAAGTTCACATTCAAACCTTGATTCCCTAACTACATGTTCTCAAATCTGATTTTATTTAACTGATACATTTATTGCTCTGTATGATTTAGTTAGGTGGTAGAAGTACAAAAATTTCCGCAGATCAGATTTAATGCATAGCAGAATGGGGCGCATGAAGCACTATGAATAATGTGGAAGAACACCTTTAACCAGTGCAGCCAGTAACCAGGAGGGTCAAATATATGCATGATGCAATTTACCGTAGAGTTATCATGAGGCTGTGATGATATTTATATATTTATATTAAAATGATATCAAATAATACAAATACAGTTTAAGAGCAATGGGTCCAAATTTCAGCCTGGGTACTGTTTGTGTGTAGTTTGCATTCTACCTGTGTTTGCATAGATTTTCCAGCAGGACTAATAATGCATAAAGAAATAGCGAACCACGGATTACTAACCATACTGAAGCTTTTTTTTTGGAAAATAACATCACCTCTGGGAAAATGTGGGAGAACAAAAGTGGGTTTTACAGAGAAGGATTAAAATGTCCATTAAGTAAAATAAAATGATCCCAAATGAGTCTGTAATGAATTAAAAGCTTTGGCAGGATTGGATGCTAAGACAAGATTGATCAGTGTAGCACATAAACACCAAATGGTCTTTGCTAATGAACTAAATGGGTTTTTTCAAGATTTGAAACTTGTGATTTCAGTTTACAAAATAAGCAAGGTGCTGCAGAACATTTTCTGTGATGGACCTCAATATATGAGGGATCATAAGACATTTTGTAAAATAACAGACAACAGAGACAAAAGGGGTTGCAGCTGCAGAAAAATATTAAACAACAGAGCTTGTGTTTCATCTAAATCAGTGTATTTGCAATGCATCATGGTCATGATAGCAGGAGGGGGATCAAATGCGATTGTTAGAGTAGCGACCCACTTCCATTAGAAACAATAGGAACTCACGACTCATTGGTTGAGAAACGCTGATCTAAAGCAATATTCCTCACTCACACTGCATTCCAAACAGGAATCTCCTGAACAATAAACTTGAGATTGAAAGATACAGAGCTAAGAGTAGGTTGGAGGTGAGCTCAGTGGAATTCTTCCAGGTCAAAGTCCTTCCAGTTACAGGGGAAAGGAATAAAAAAAAATCCATTGTGTAATATATCTCAATATCTTTCCCCCTCTAAATCAAACCTTGTAAGGCTTCTGATAGCCCAAGCATATAAGAGTAACAGGACAGCTCCAAAAGTCCAGCTTCAGCCAGGTTTTTTTTTTTTCTTTTTTTTTTGGCCCCAGGAAAACAAATACCTTCTTGATACCTTGAAAATATTTTTGAAAACTACATTCCATGAAATTGAACAGCTAGAGGAAGAATCCCAGTGCCACATTGAAAGATGAGATATCTTACAAAGTATTGTGTATGAGGCTGATATTGATTTTTGTTTAGCAGACAGCATAAGCAAGAATTTATTCAGAGAATGATAAGCAAGAGGAGATGAGATTGGATCCCCACATTCTTTAAAAACAGATTTAAGATGTAGATAAAAGAAAAAGGAAGACGAAGGGATAGAAAAGATATATTTCAGAAAGAAGAATGTTCGAATGATGGATTCGTCGTATATCACTTTGTAAGCTTGGGTCTGAAAACGAATGGAAACCAATCCAATGTGCAGGGTCAGGTTGTGAAAAATAGAAGAGAATGTGAGCCAGTCTGGAAAATGGCCAAGACGCCTTTTCACCTTCTGCCATATTCTAGTGCATAGTTGATTAGTGGACCCATACTTGAAGACTGAAACCTAAGTTTAACACCAGATAAGGGAAGAGGATGGTGGGAAAAGAACTCAGGTATCTCCAATTTGACTCCAAGCTGAGTCTTGAGGGAGGGTCAGTAGATGGTGACCTCCGTTGCCACACCGGATGCAGTGTTCAAGCTCAATGTCATAGCTCAAGGTTCAATAAGGAAATTCCACCCTCTCCTTTCAGTGTGGAGAGTTCAATAGCAGGCCCTTTTTGATCCACAGAAAGGTAGATAAAAGTGACCTCATATTACAGACATCCTCCCAACCTATTTGAATTTAAACAATAAGACTTTACTTTTAAATCTCTTTTTTGAGGATATCACTATCGCCATCCATAAACTGGATCTGATTATCCTCACTGCAGTACAAAATGTTCTCCAATATTTTCTGACAATATCTATCTTTCTTGGGCAGTGCTCCAGTGGATATCCCCGATATCCTTCACTTACTTAATTCCTGTGAAGTCTGGCAATAAAATTAATTGATCCAAATCCACTCTTGTTACCTGACTTTGAAGGTACCATTCAGCATAAAACCTCCATCTAATATGAAGTCTGAGTAGCCTGCCCGCTAATCCAATATTTTTATTAAATCTCTTTTGTTTTTCACCTGTTCTCTCTCTGTTCTTCCTTTGCTTCCTTAAAACTGAAGTCACATTTGCTTAAGATTGGTCATCTTATTTTGAATGCTCTCAGAATGTGTGATTGAATTGAAAAGCATTTGGACTCCACCTGGCACTCCCACACTCCTCCTTTCAAATATGGGGCTGTTTGAGTCAGCGGATGTTTCGTCTCCTTTCTTTCCTAGGCCTGTCAGGGCATCGGCCATCTTGGAGTCGAATCAATTCGATGATTTGGAGCATGGGACATTCTCGGGGCTGCAGTCCGGGCTCTATCCCCTCCTCTTCTTTCTTGTTTTGCGTCCAGCTGAGGTTAGTTTTTAAGACATGTGGTATCCCACCATTTTCTCCTTTTCCCCTTTTCAAATTATCTTGTTCCCTGTCTGCATCCTATTTGCTGGTGTACATAAAGTTATCAGCAAGCGTTTACCCCCATAAGTAGTTTGGGAAATGTGACCACCTATCCTCTCCCCATTAACCAGGAATGCTATTTTTTTTACATATCTCCTTTTCCTGTAAAATTCCTAATTTGCAACATACTACATTTGAGCGTGTGCATCTGTATATTTTGTATCTTATTCTAAGAGTTTATCCAATGACTCCTACTGTCATTTCTGATCAATAAATGCTCCTGGTACTTTTCTCCATAAGTTTTGGTACTGCCCCCTCTCTTCCCTACTGGTTTCTGACCCCCTTTCCTCAACTGTCTTTTTTGATATTTTTTTTCACTTCATAACTTTACATTTCTGCACTTCTCTACTCTCCATCTTACCTCTTTATAGTAGACTTTTCTCACTGAGCAATAATACACCCAAGTTAGCAATGGCCTCATATTGGAAATACTGTATTTGTGAGTGTGTGTCTCCCTTCTACTCTGTGGAAATCCTCCTTATTTATTGTAACCTGGTTCTTCTGTACTTTTCTGCATTGTGGATTATGAGTAACCTGGTTCCAATATTACTAAGTGGCAATCTGCTACTCAACTTGTGGGTAGCTGGGTTTAAGGTGATTGGTAATCCTTTAAACTATTTTCCTCAGGGCAAAACCCAATCTGGTGCAAGCTTTGCTATCTAGCTTCCCTAAGTTATACATTTGGAAATGCACAAAAAAATGTTTTGGTTCAAATCTTTACATGCCGTATATACTTGCGTATAAGCTGGGTCTTGAAACCCAAACAATTGAGCATAACCCCGACTTATACACCTGTTCAAAAATGTGACACTTTTTTTTTTTTTTTTTTTACATCTCTTGTTTCCTCCAATCTCCAGTTTCTCAGACGCATCGAATTTTGTTGTAGCAGCGCAGTTACCAATTTCTTTCGTCACTTCAACAACTTTTAATTTAAGAACAACTTCATATTTTTCTTCTGATCAAACGCTCCATTGTAGATAAGGGATGCTCTTACGATAAATGTGTATAAGGTGAGATGCAAAAAACACAAAACAGTGCAAACATTGCTTCGGAATAATTTGGGTATAACCATGTGGACACGTAGGCACAATAGAGAGAAAAAACAGGCAGTG